>NC_057735.1:13603042-13624939 GCF_004010195.1 Chiloscyllium plagiosum
AACCGCCCTGTGGCTGAACACTTTAACTCCCCCTCCACTCCGCCAAGGACATGCAGGTCCTTGGCCTCCTCCATCGTCAGACCCTGGCCACATGACGCCTGGAGGAAGAGCGCCTCATCTTCCGCCTAGGAACCCTCCAACCACACAGGATGAATGTAGATTTCTCCAGCTTCCTCATTTCCCCGCCCCCCACCTTATCTAAGTCCCAAACCCCGGATTCAGCACCGCCCTCTTGACCTGCAATCTTCTTCCTGACCACTCCGCCCCCATCCTCTCTCCGGCCTATCACCCTCACTCTCACCTCCTTCCACCTATCGTATTCCCATCGCCCCTCCCCCAAACATCAGGAAGGGCTTGTGCCCGAGGCGTCAATTCTTCTGCTCCTTGGACGCTGCCTGGCCTGCTGCGCTTTTCCAGCAACACATTTTTCGGCTCTGGATCTTTGAGAATGCTGGCGTCCTTTCCTTGACAGCGGGCCCAGGTAGATGGATTCAATAGACGGGAGGTTGACCTTTGTGATTGTCTGGGCCAAGTTTACCACTCACTGTAACCATCTCTGATTTTGAATGGTACAGTTGCCATACCAGGTCGTGATACATCTAGACAAAATGCTCTTGATGGCGCACTATAAAAGTTGGTAAGGGTATTCGCCGTCATGCCAAATTTCCTCAGCTGCCTGAGGGGGAAGAGACATTGTTGGGCCTTTGTAACCAGTACGTCCACATGAAGATGACCACTCCCAGGAGCTTGTCACTCTCCACTCATTCCGCCTCTGTGCTGCTAATGTGTAGGGGGACATGAGTAACATCCCGTCGAAAGTCAATAATGAGTTCCTTGGTTTTGCCGGCATTGAGAGCTAGGTTGTTCTCAGTGCACCATTTTTCCAGGTTTTCCACCTCCTGTGTGTAGTCTGTTTTATTGCCATCTGAAATTCGACTGACTATGGTGGTGTCATCAGCGAACTTGTAAATGGCATTAGTCTGGTATTTGGCGACGCAGTCATGGGTATACAGTGAGTACAGTATGGGACTGAGTAGACACCTCTGGCGGGCTCCAGTGCTGAGGATGAAATATTGTCCCCAATCTTCACTGATTGTGGCCTGTGGGTTAAGAAACTGAGGATTCAGTTGCAGAAAGTGGGGCTTAGTCCGAGATCACTAAGTTTAGTAATCAGTCTCAAGGAGATAATAGTGTTGGAGGCTGAACTGTAGTCAATGAGAAGGATTCTGATGTAGCTGTTCTTGGTGTCAAGATGTTCTAGGGAGGAGTGAAGGGCAAGTGATATGGCATCTGACATGGATCTGTTGGTCCAATAGGCAAATTGGAGTGGATCAAGAGTAGTGGGGAGGCTGGAGTTGATTAATGCCATGACCAGCCTTTCAAAGTACTTCATCATCACCGAAGTTCGGGTCACTGGGTGGTAGTCATTGAGACATGCTGCATGAGCCTTCTTAGGCACAGGGATGATGTTGGCCCTCTCGAAACAGGCAGGGACAGTGGCCTGCTGCAGGGAGAGGCTGAAGATGTCTGAGAAGACCTCTGCCAGTTGATCTGCACATGCTCAGAGTGCATGGCCTGGTACTCCGTCTGGTCCCATCGCTTTCCTTGGATTCACACGAAGGAAAACTGATGCTCCAAACATTGACTCTCCTGCTTGTCGGATGCTGCCTCACCGGCTGTTCCAGCAGCTGTCCATCGATGGCCTGGACGAGGTGGTGGTGGTAAGGGTGATCGGCAGGGTGAGGGTAAATAGGGAGCAGCAGACCAGGCACTCCCCCCACTTCAAGTGGCAAAAATGAATGCGGTGAAGGAGCGGTGGTTGAAGGATATCCTCCACACATAGTGCCACCAGGTAAGGGCATCTCCACATCAGCTTGGTGCATACACAGTGATTCCAGCAACTGGTACAGGTCAGTGGGCGTCACACACCATGTCTGCAAAATGCACCAGGGCCATGTTGGCATTATGGACAATCAGACCATTTTAAATCACAATACCAAACAGGCCATTTGGCCCAAGGTGCAAGATTCCCTCCCACCTTGATTTTGAGCTGACTTTTCAGCTTGCCCATTTGTCAGTGCCCAGTGCTGCAGGTTCCCTATTGACCTGGACAAAGACATCCCTTAATGCCAGGGAACGTTCTGGCCAGACTTGAAAAATCAGGTGGCATGGTGGCTCAGTGGTTAGCACTGCTGCCTTACTGCGTCAGGGACCCGGGTTCGATTCCAGCCTCGGGCAACTGTCTGTGTGGAGTTTGCACATTCTCCACGTGTCTGCATATGTTTCCTCCCGCAGTCCAAAGATGTGCAGGTTAGTTGGATTGGCCATGCTAAATTACCCATGGTGTTCAGGCTAGGTGAATTAGCTGTGGTGGATGGGGGGTTTAGAGGGATTGGGTGGGATGCTCATTAGAGGGTTGGTGCAGATTCGATGGGGTGAATAACCTCTATCTGCACTGTCGGGATTCTAGGATAAGCACAGTGAATGTCAGGGATTAACAAAGTAGAATTAAAACTGCAATTCCTTCTTCAGAGAACAACCTGCAGCTACTGCAAATTATTAATTGCCCCAGGATGCACACACAACCTAGTGCCGACACACTTCAGTAATTTTATTTGTTTAAATAATCTATACCTGATACAGCCCAGCTAATTCCCAATTAGCCCAAAGCCAAGATCAGAGAAGTGGCAGTATTTGATTAATCTTCAATCGTTTCTCAATGACATGATTAGTTGCTTTACCTGCAGCCACTTACATTAGGTAAACTTGACCACTGCTCACATATAATTACATCCTTGAGGAACAGATTGTTGTTGTCTTCTGGAGCCTCAGACTTGCCGCTGGCTTATCGAGTACAACAACAGCAATTTAATTTTCCTTCTTGAAGTTTTTGCGAAGCTACTCTATAATGATCTGTCCCATTGGCTTATTTATTGTTCCCAGACCAGAAATTCAGACATCTGGTGTCATCTTTATCTTGTTTTTTTAAAACCATCCTCAAGGTCCCTGTGCTTGCCACTTGTTAGCAATGTCCTTGTTGCAAATCTCTTTGGCGCAATTATAACTACTGCCCACATCCTTCTTTTGCTGCCACACTGGTTTTAATTAGCGTGAATACTTGACCCATTTCCAAGGAGTCAATTTTTCCAGAAACTTAATTTTAAGTTTAAATAACAGTACACAATAATGTATATTAAGATAAAGAAATATTAAAATGAAAATAATTCATTACTGTCTATACAATACTTTTCACATCCTTTGCATATCCTAAAAAGTGCTTTACAGCAAAATAAATGTTTAAAGAAAAGGACTGGTGTTTACTGTATTCGCAAGAAGCATTTGTAGCTGCTCTGCAAACCACAAACAGTGATGAGAGAATGTCCAGTTTTGTGTTTTCCTGATGGTGTTTGAGGGATAAATATTATCACTGAATTTAGATTAGATTCCCTACAGTGTGGAAACAGGCCCTTCGGCCCAACCAGTCCACATTGACCCTCCGAAGAGTAACCCACCCAGACCCATTTCTTTCTGACTAATGCACCTAACAATACGGGCAATTTAGCATGGCCAATTCACCCGAGCTGCACATCTTTGGACTGTGGAAGAAAACCAGAGCACCCGGAGGAAACCCACGCAGACACTGGGAGAATGTGCAAACTCCACACAGACAGTCACCAAAGGCTGAAATTGAACCTGGGATCCTGGTGCTGTGAGGCAGCAGTACTAACCACTGAGCCACTAATTTGTTTTGTGCTTTTTTTTCAGTATCTCCAGTTGTGCTGAAGAACTTGTCTGCCAAGAAGTATTTTATGAAGCATAATTGTGGAATTGTGTGAAACAGATAGCTGCATGATGGGAAAACTGGCCAACCCGTGGTTGTAGCACACCCTTTGACTGTCCTTTATACAAGCCCAGAGCTGCCTGACACAATACAAGACTATATCAAAGGTCAAAGCATTGCTAACCTCAGCAGGACTTGGAATTAGGCTGAGTCCATATAAATCTCTAACCTCGGTGGACCTCGTCAGATCTTGATTAGGTTGGCTCCACATATATCTTGGGACACTGACTTAACTCAAATGAGCATCCCACCCAATCCCTCTAACCCCCCCCATCCACTACATTCTCCAAATTCGTTTGAGCCCTCTACAAGCACGAGATTAGGGATGACTTATGTGACATCAGGTTTTGGAGGTCAATATGATAAACCTCTGAAGTAATAACCCAAATCATAATTCAATGTACCGGTCTAATGGATGATTAACCTCTAGTGATAGTTATTGACAGCTATTGATAAATTTTGAGTATAAGTATTCCTGCTTTTCTCTCTGTAAACACAAACTTACGAGAAAAATAGAGAGCTGCACAGTCTCTCTCTCTCTCTCTCTCTTCCAAGTTCCCAGGAGGACCAGTTCAAAATACGTACAACACAGATGGCCTCCTTCTTCAAGGACCGCAATTTCCCCCCCGACGTGGTAAAAATAGAGAGCTGCACAGTCTCTCTCTCTCTCTCTCTTCCAAGTTTAACCATCTGCATGCAGTTCTATTGTCAATAAAGACCGACTGTTGGAACAAGCTGTGCTGAACGTTTTGTTGAATATTGTTGATTTTAGCTCTCACAGTTCTGTAGCTATTTTTAACTGACTTCTACATAATTATCACCCTCATGCAGGGCAACACTGCAGCCAGTTTGCACAGAGTAATATCCCTTACACTGGAAATAAATTATTATTTCGGTGATCTTAGTTAAAGGATAAATGTTGACCACGACACAAGGATCCTTGCTCTACTCCAAAACACATCTACCTCAGAGGACAGAATGGGGCTTAGCTTAAGGTCTCATCCAGAAGAAAGGTCTCCAGCATTGCATGCACTGGAGTGTCAGCGATTTGTGCTCGAGTCTCTAGTGAGAGACCTCCCCCCCTTACTTCCCTCCAAGGCCCCAAGCGATCCTTCCATATCCGCCACGAATTCACCTGCACCTCCACACACATCATTTACTGCATCCGCTGCACCCGATGTGGCCTCCTCTATATTGGGGAGACAGGCCGCCTACTTGCAGAACGTTTCAAAGAACACCTCTGGGTCACCCAGACCAACCAACCCAACCACCCCGTGGCTCAACACTTCAACTCCCCCTCCCACTCCATCAAGGACGTGCAGGTCCTTGGACTCCTCCATCACCAGTCCATAGCAACACGACTGCTGGAGGAAGAGCGCCTCATCTTCTGTCTAGGAACCCTCCAACCACAAGGGATGAACTCAGACTGCTCCAGTTTCCTCATTTCCCCTCCCCCCACCTTGTCTCAGTCCCAATGTCAGCAAAATGGAGGAGCTAGTCATCAACTTCAGGAAGCAGAGTGGAGGACACTCTCCTGACTGTATCGATGGTGCTGAGGTGGAGGTGGTTGAGAACTTCAAGTTTCTAGGATCTATCCTGTTCCATTCACTTTGATGCTACAGTCAAGAAAGCACACCAACAACTCTACTTCCTCAGGAGGCTCAGGAAATCCACATGTCCACAATAACACTTAACAATTTTTATAGATGTACCATAGAAAGCAGCCAATCCAGATGCATCACAGCTTGGGATGGCAACTGCTCTGCCCAAGACTACAAAAATTACAGAAAATTGTGAACACAGCCCAGTCCATCACGAAAACCAGTCCTTCCTTCCATTGACTCGATCTACACTTCCTGTTGCCATGGGAAAGCAGCCTATATCATCAAAAAACCCTTGTACCCCGGTTATACTCTCTTCCATCGAGCAGAAGATACAAAAGTTTGAAAACATGTAAAACAGATTTAAGAACAGCTTCTTCCTGCTGTTAACAAACTTATGAACATATATTAGAATTGATCTCTGTCTGTAGCTGTAACACTACATTCTGCATTCTGTTCTATTACCCTGATGCACTTATGTAAGCTATGAGTTGTCTGGTTAGCATGCAAAATAATATTTTTCACTGTATCTTTATACAATAATAAATCAAACGGTGAATCCACTAAACATGCACATTCCTGGCCACTGTGGACAATTTAGCATGGCCACTCTACCTGAACTGCATATCTTTTGACTGTGAGAAGAAACCAGAGCACCCACAGGAAACCCACACAGTCATGGGGAGAACATGAAAACTCCACACAGACAGACAGTCATCCAAGGCTGGAATTGAACCCAGGTTCCTGTCATTTGAGGAATCAGTGCTAATCTCTGAGCCACCATGTTTCATCTCCAAGTATAGTTCACTCTTCCCCTCCTACCCCCACCCAATCTACAGCTTGTGTACCAACTCTTTCCTAGATACAATCATTTCTGAAGAAGAGTCACCGTACCTGAAATGTTAATTCTGCTTTCTCTCCATCGATGCTGCCAGACCTGCTGGGTTTTCGCAGCTTTTTTGTTGCATCCCTTTTCTAATAGTTTACTTGTGATTTCATTGAATCTGTGCCTCCTACCCTAACCGGAACCAGTTTCCACTCACTCATTATCACCACCACTGCCCTCCCAACCTGCTCAATGACCCAAAAAAGAAATAATGTCCAAACATCTCACCCTGGCAGAGCAGCCTCTACTTGCCTTATAAACCTCCAAGGTCACATCATGCAACCCAGCCTTTTTATATATCCACAACTCCCTTCAATATACCACTGGAAGCCTTGGCCTCCACCATCTAGGCAGCAACACTGGCATTTCCTCCCTAAACCTTCTTAAAACCTGCCTTTCACCAGGCTTTTATTCATTTCTCCTACTTGTCCTCCTGTGGCTTGTGATTTTTTTTTTTGATTCCTAATGCTCCTGTCAGATAACTTGAGGCGTTTTCCTACAATCAAGTGGGTTTGTAAGTAGCCTTTCACTCATGCACCTATTTGTGGTCATTACATTATCACTGGATAAATGATCCATTATCATTATCCTTGGATAAACATCTGGATGAAAATGGAATAGTGTAGGATAATTGGGCTGCAGATTGGTTCCACAGGTTGGTACAACGTCAGGGGCCGAAGGGCTGGACTGCTCTGTAACGTTCTACATTCTACATGCCATTCAATTCCTGCTGCTTTGCAAGTCTACATGTGACACTCACAAATCAGGCACAATTGCAAACTGTTAAAAAAGGCACTTTAAACATTTTTCTGTGTGATTTTGTGTTTTGCCACCAAGTTAATCTTTCTAATGACATAGGAACAGGAGTAGGCCATTCAGCCCCTCGATCTCTTACAATGAAATCATGGCAGATCTCTCATCTAAGTCCATTATAACATCAATTCTGAGAAAGGGTCACTGGACCCAAAATATTATCTCTGATTTCTCTTTGTAAATGCTGTTAGATCAGCTGAGATTATCCAGCAATTTCTGTTTTTGTTTCAGATTTCCAGCATCCACAGTTCTGTCATATAACGCGAGCAGACTGTGACAATAGCCCAGTTTTTCATTAAATTTTGTATAATCAACAATTTCGACCCAAACATCAATACCTAATTTGCATAAACAGCTTTTACCTATTAACAGTTCAGGAGACAGATCAGAACAAGAATTCACACTGCAATTCAAAGAGCATTCCAAACCATAAACACATGTTGTATTAGAAAGCATTTCTGGTCTATTATTTCCCCTGCGTGTCAACAAAATAATAAGACAATTTTCTTACATGACTACTATTGCACTTCAAATTTGGTCTGGGTGAAAAGTATCTGATTTTTAATTTTGTATATCCCAAGTCGGACACCGGCATCTCCATATCACTTTTCTTTTGAGGGTTTCTTCCTCCTAATTTTCTGTTGATATTGTGGTCCTAAATTTCACAGTGCCACGTGGCCAATATTTTTGTGTGAGCTTGAGAGAGATTACTAATACAAAAGCGAAATGCTGCAGATTTGAATTTAAACACAGCAATTACTGGAGTTACCCAGCAAGTCCGGCACCATCTGTGAAGAGTCCAAAGTTAAAACATTAACTCTGATTCTCTCACCACAGATGGGATCAAACCTGGTGAATTTCTCCAGCATTTTCTGTTTGTATGTTATTTTAGAGGAGAAAGTGAGGTCTGCAGATGCTGGAGATCAAAGTTGAAACTTTATTGCTGGAACAGCACAGCAGGTCAGGCAGCATCCAGGGAACAGGAGATTCAACGTTTCGGGCACAGGCCCTTCTTCAGGAATTCCTGAAGAAGGGCCTGTGCCCGAAACGTCGAATCTCCTGTTCCCTGGATGCTGCCTGACCTGCTGTGCTGTTCCAGCAATAAAGTTTCAACTGTTATTTTAGAGTTCACTGATGATTCAGTGACTCACAAGGCCATTGGATCCAATCCCAGCCATGGTCTTGCATACCCCAATCAGAGTGACTCTGCAATGCAGCACTGAGGGAATAGCGCTGAGACAGAAGCATCATATTTTAATAAATATAAATTACCGCAGATAGCGGAAATCTGAAGCAAACACAGTGACTGCTGGAGAAACTCAGCAGGTCTTGCAATATCTGTGGAAAGAGAAAGAGAGTTAACATTTCGAGCCTGGTATGACTCTTCTTCATAGAATCATAGAGATGTATAGCATGGAAACAGACCCTTTGGTCCAACTCGTCCATGCCAACCAGATATCTGAAATTAAGCTCATCCCATTTGCCAGCAATTGGCCCATAAATCTAAACCCTTCATATACCTATCCAAGATGCCTTTTAAATGTTGGAATTGTACCAGCCTCCACCACTTCCTCTGGCAGCTCATTCTATCTCTGCATGAACAATGTGCCCCTTAGGTCCCTTTTACATTTTTTTCCCTCTCACCTGAAGCACCTGCCCTCTAGTTTTGGACTCGTTTACCCTGAGGAAAAGACCGTGGCTATTCACCCTATCATGCTCCTCGTGATTTTATAAACCTCGAGAAATAAACCTCAGCCTCGGATGCTCCATGGAAAACTGCCCATGAGGGATGAATAAGGTTTTCTCTGCCAGTTAAAATGCCTTTTAATACTTAAGACTGGAGAGCAGGTTTTTTGTAAGAAAAGGTGCATTTCTCTTCAGTTCTAAAGAAGGTTTACTGGAATCGATAATTTCTCCTCACAGATGCTGCCAAACCTGCTGTTTCTCCAGCAGTTTCTGTTTTCATGTTTCCCTTGCTTGAGTAATGCAAGGTAGTTACTTAAACTGATTTTCAACATGAGAAAAATAGTCACTTGAAATGAAGTTCACTTGAGTTGCAGATTTGCTTACTGTGAGGTAAATGAGCTTTTTGTAAAATTACTCCTCTTGCTGGAAAAAGAACCTAGCTTTTGCAGACTAACATAATCTTGCTAATAGCTGTTAATTATAGAAGTTTAGAATACAAAAGAAATATCACACTCAAAGAAGGGTAAAGTTAAAGGTAACAAGAGGTTGTGAAGTGAGAAGTGAAAATGAATATGCTTACCAAACATCAGAGTTAACGACATTAAAATGAACAATGGAAGAGTAAGGACACTTCTGGGGGAAGAACCATAGGTAGCCCGATTTTTGGAAGAAAGTTTAGGACTTTCTTCATGAAGTCTCCTTTCAAGACCTAAATCTTCATTTAACCCGAACAACATTTTTTCACCGTCTGCATCAAGTTAATGAAATTAAGCTGGTAACTTGACATTGAGTTGAAAGCAAACTTCACTGCAGACACTGGAAACTGAAACAAACACTGAATGCTGGAAATTCTCAGCAGGTCTGGCAGCAACTGTAAAGAAAGAAAGAGCTGTTTCAAGTAAAATATGACTCTTCTTCAAAAATGACTTTAAAATCACAATTCTTTAAAAGCACAAAAAAACTTTATATTGGATCTTCCTAAAACAGTTTTAAACTTTATTGGCAGAACAAAGGGATAAGCTTGGAAATAAAAAAGCATCATTTATGTCCAGCATGAATCGGAGGAAACATATTACTTCACTCTCCTGTCTTGCATGGAGAAGGGGATTTAATGAAAAACATAATGCATTTAAAGGAGAAATTGACAAGTGTATTAGGACTCAATAACAGATTTAAATGCGCAGAAATAGCTGGAAAACCTCAGCAACTGTGGCAGCATCCATGGAGAGAAAGTAGAGTTAAAATTTCAGGTTCAGAGACCCTTCTTCAGAGCCTCAATATTAACCAAGTGGTCTCACTTGTTTGCTTGTTGAAATTCGAAATTCAACAAAATCTGTTGCATGCATGCAATGGGTGATGTCTACATATGTTAAGCTAGCAAGGTTAATGTTGTACAGCTTAGAGATCATGAATTTCAGTGTAATTTTTGAAGCCATTCGGTGATAAAAAGCCTTAATTTTGCAATCTGAATAAAGCTTGTAAATTGGCTTCTGAGTCTGATTATTTTTGCTTGCTTGCTGCTTTTTGAGTGCATCACTCACAACAGATTAACTGGTCATGTATGTTTTTACTGTTATTGGGACCTTACTCTATGCAAACAGACACCGGATTTGCTTTCAACAGCAGCTGCTCTTCAGAAGTAATGTGCTAGCTGTGATACTTCTTAGGACACCCGAGGGCGATGAACTGCACTACTTAAATAATGCCAGTTTGTTCCATTTGACGGCAAACATGCTCATGTAGCTGATCCTGATTCCAAATAGTCAAATGTTCACTTTCGCTAACGTCAACAACCTCAGCAACACCCACATATCCAACAGCTACAGGCACCTAATCTGATTATTTACCCATTTCCGAACCCCAGGGTACATTCAACACTTGTGGCACTCCACTAGTAAATGCCCCCGGCTAAGATTAACAGTGGTTCAGTATCAGAGCCAACAGTGAGAAAGACTCCCATTTGAACAGGATATCAAATTGTGGGTTTAAGTCCACAAGTGTGTCACAACATATCTGCATCTTTCATCCTATGGCACCATGCAGTGAATTAAGGCATAGAGGAAATTGGGATGTAAAAAGAACAATGTGCAACCTTTTCTTAGTTCAATCTACTCAGAAATGTTATTACTCTCCATTAGAGCAAGTATGACGTGAATTCAAACCTTCTGGCCCAGAGATAAAGACTCTACCACTGTGCTACAACAAGTCGTCACTCATGCAACTTGTTTTAATTAAACTTTAAAACAAAATGCACCTGAATTCAACTGCTTCATCTATTTTTCAATTGAAATATCAACATTTTTAACAAATAGGTGCAGGAATACCTTCCTGTACACACTATTCTTTTCTCTGGAATTAGATTAAGATCAGATGAACAGGACTAAGTGTTTGTCTCTGAAGTCAGCAAAACTAAAGAACTGACCATTGACTTCAGAAACGGAAGTCTACATCAACGGAACTGAGGTTGAGAGAGTGGAGACGTCAAGTTCCTCGGAGTGACAATACCCGACAATCTGTCCTGGACTTCCCATGTAGATGCGATGGTCAAGAAGGCACAACAACTCCGCTTTTTCCTTAGGCAGCTCAGGAAATTTGGCAAGTCCATAAGTACCCTCACCAACATCTACAGATGCACCATTGAAAGCATACTGTCCAGGTGTATAATAGCCTAATATCGCAACTACTCTGCCCAGGACCGTAAGAAATTACAGAAGATGGTGTGCACAGTCCAGATCATCACTGAAGCCAACCCTCCATCCATGAATTCCATTTACATGGCTCGCTGCCACGAAAAAGCTACCAACATCATCAAGGACCCATCTCACCCCGGTAATGATCTCCTACAACCTTATTCCTGGCCATTATTAGACTGATGAATGGACTCTCTAGCCTCAAATAATGTTGATCTTGCTAATGCTGATCTTGCCTAGTGCATACCTTGCACAATGTATGCATCTGTCTAAGTCTTTTTACAACCTCTCATCCTTGCGTACTATGATCTAACTGTACAGCTTGTAAACAAAGCTTTTCACTGTACTTTGGTACACCTGACAATAAATAAATCAATCAATCAAACTCCACCCACCTTGTAAAGAGACCAGCATCAATAACCAAATCAAGGCTTTGGATCAGACTCTGCACTCTTTCTGATAACTAGTTTTAAACAGGTTTTACATCTTATTTTATTCCATTTAATTTATATCTTGATGATAAATAAAAAATACTATTGGCACTTCTGTTAAATAAGGACAGCCTTAACAAGAGGGATAGAATAATTTGTGGAAATTTGGGTGAAATTATTAAACCTAAGTATAATACTTAACATAAATAGGCAGTAGTTTACAGGTCACTCTAGACGTTACTTCCTGTTTTTACCAGGGACAGCAGAGCACTCTAGAACTTGTCATATGGTCTTCTTTTACTTGTAGGAGTAAGTGAGGACTGCCATTACTGGAGATCACGGTCAAGAGTGTGGTGCTGGAAAACCTTTTCTTCTGCTTTCGTTTCATGTTGCTGTTAGACTGTCCTTCGTGATAGTCTCTTGGTTTACTCCTTTCACACTGTTCTCATTGCGTTGCTATGATGTGATTAACACTTGACATGACTAAGTTAGACCTGATGCCTTCCAATGACAGTGTGACAATCCTGCTCATCCAAATGTTGCATTTCAAACAAAGTCCACATAGCTTCTTGGCAAAACAATTCAGTTAATGAGGATTGCAATCCTACATCGGCAATTGTCATCAGTCACCTGAGTTAATTATACAGGCCTGGACAGTTTCAAGTACATAATAATAATCACCATGAGAACACTTTGAAGGCTTATTTACAAAAATTGCAAACACGATTAAGAAATTGAGCATAACCCCTTTGAATGTTACACAGTTAATACAAGCAGATTATAAAAGATTGTCAGGATCTTTTAAAAATGCAGTTGAAAGCTGTGGATACTGGAAATATGGAATAAAAACAAAGGGGAAAACAAAGTCAGCAGGTCTTGCAGTTCTGAACAATTATATTGATTGGCAACATTCACTCTACTTCTCTCTCCACAGATGCTGCCTGTCGAGTTTCTCCAACACTTCTGTGTTTACTTTCCAAACAAAATCTTGCAATTTGACTCCCTCAATACCCATTTACCTACATGTAGTTAAAATTAGTCATCAAATAAATAAAACATTGACATTTCTCTCCCTCTCTCTCTCTCCACAGAGACTGTCTGACTTTTAATTGTTTCCAATAACTCCTGTTTTATTTTAAGTTCAATGATGGTCTAGTCGCTCATCCTCTTTTCAAAGTTATTTGTGGCAATCTTTTTTGGTGAAATACCATCATCCTCAGACCTAACCTACTAAAAGTACGATTCAGCACCATCAGACATTGTCCGATTCAGAAGCAAAATATTACAGATGCTGATGGTCTTCGCTTATGTCACTTCCCTGAACTGAAAAGATGCTGGCTGTTCCAAGCAGGAACCTCACACACTATTGATTTTTCTTAATTGCAAAAATATACTTAATTCCCAAGAAATCTTCATATACACACGCAGTTAATAAAGTAATTTGATCTGTGCAGTCTTTACAAATGGAGAACAAACAAACATTGGAGTTTGACTTTCTCTACAGTTGCAACAAACCCAAAGGCATTCTTAATTATGAAAGATTTTATTTACACATATTTGAGGAATCAGGAGGGCCCAATAACTGAACCAGCCCCTGTTTACCTTCAGCAGGAAGACCTCAGTCACTGGTCTTTCCCCACTGCGCCTTGGCAGCAGGTGCCCCAAGTTTTAGTGCGTCCCTCAGCACATAGTCTTGGACTTTGGAATATGCCAGTCTGCAACACTCAGTCGAGGTCAATTCTTTGCTCTGAAAGACCAATAATATTCAGGCAGACCAAGGAGGGTCTTTCACCAAGTTGTTGCTCCTCCAGGTGCAGTCAATGTTTGTCTCAGTGTGCTTCCTGGGCAATTGACTGTACAGTACAGAATCCCGCATCACGGAGAGTACAGAGTCCCGCATCACGGAGTTGGTCGGGATGAACTTCGACAAAAACTACTGCATCTCTCTCCAGACTTCCTTTCAAAGGCACATTCCAGAAGGAGATGTGTGACCATCTTTTCCCATCCGCAACTGTTTCAAGGGCAGCGTGCGGTGGCTCAGAGAGTCCAGGGTTGGGTGTTTTAATCAACCTGCTCAGACATGCTATGACACACACTGTTAAACTTGAAAGGGTTCAGAAATGATTAACAAGGATGTTGCCAGGGTTAGAGGGTTTGAGCTATAAGGAGACACTGAATGGGCTGGGGTTGTTTTCCCTGGAGTGTCGGGGGCTGAGGGGTGACCTTATAGAGGTTTATAAAATCATGAGGGGCATGGATAGGACAAGTGGACAAGGTCTTGTCCCCAGGATAGGGGAGTCCAGAACTAGAGGGCATAGATTTACGGTAAGAGGGGAAAAATTTAAATGTGACCTAAGGGGCAGCTTTTTCAAGTAGAGGATGGTGTCTGTATGGAATGAGCGGCCAGAGGAAGTGGTGGAGGCTGGTACAATTACAACATTTAAAAGGCAACAGGATAGGTATATGAATAGGAAGGGTTTAGAGGGATATGGGTCAAATGTTGGCAAATGGGACTAGATTAATTTCAGATATCTGGTCAGCATGGACGTGTAGGACCGAAGAGTTGTTTCCATGCTGTACATCACTATGACCATGACCTCCAGGGCATGTGGGGACACTACCACTGCACACAAGAACACCCTGCCCAACACACATATTAAATGCAGTTAAAAGTCATAACATTCTTATCAATTAATAAATTTCTCTCCGAAGAATCCAGGACGATAAGCCAGTTTAATGTTTGATGGGGAAAAATAGACAGTGTAAGTTTTCTGTAATCACAAGTACATACAAACAGCTAGAAGATATGAATATGTAACAATATGAATGGATAATGTGCATTACTTTGAATGTGATTGAATAAGTCATATGTATCAGTTTGAATAGGATTGAATAATATTATCACGTGTACTAATTTAGAGTAAATGTGTAACCGTTTTATTGAAAATTATTATCTATAAGAATAGTTGTTGGAAGCTTATTATCTGTACAAATGACATAAAACCTTTGAACATGTAATAAAGATTTGAGCTACACGCCATTTTTAAAGTGTACGCTTTCCAAGCATGCATGAATAAATAAACGTATTCAGAAAGAAACCTTAGTCTCATCTGGTCTAAGAGGAAATAAAGGGTTAAACTAACCCCTTCACCATTATTCATCCACATACAGTTAATACAAATGCTATGATTTATCACAAGGAGAATTGAATACAAAAGTAAGAAGGTTATCTTCTCGTTATACAGGACAGTTTGATTGTACTTGACTATCTATTTTTTCATTATCTCAGTTTATCATAATCTCTTGATAACTGTGGTGATTTGGAGAGCTTTGCTCCCCTTCTTGTATAACTCATTTGTCTCTAGTGGCTGAAGCTAAGATGGGTGTGTCATCAATAGACAAATAATTTGTAAAAATAAGCTACACACTCAGTAAGATATACAGAATAGCCTGTAGACACTGATAGTATCAATATGGAACTTCACACTATTTTTACTAGTTTTATATTATTGTTGTTAGATTGGCGGATCCATAGTTACCGTCTTTATTCTTCCCTCTTCTCTTGAACAAGCTGTTACAATGGCTCTTCAATTCAACTTCGATATACCAGAAGTATTTAGTCAGTGGCTTTTCTATGTCCTCATTCCGTTCCCTGAGGATTACAGGATGCTATCAGAGCTCATTGTCTGAACTAAAGTGATCAACTATTTTATCAATGCTACTCCCTTACGTACAGTATGTAAACTATCTCTTCCTCTTGTCCTCTTTCATTCCCATCATTACATGCATCAGTGGAAACTGAGGAACTATGCTCACTTCAGTATCTTCATTTTGAATAAAAAAAGTCATTCCTTCATTTCTAATCTATCCTTAATCTTCTCTTTGACTTTTAATATGTTTATAGAAAGGTCACACAATGACTCTTGATGTTCCGTTTTTTCACAGGTCTTTCTTTGTTAGCATCATTTGTCTTTCCAACCTCCGTATTTATTGTGCTCTTGATATTTTACCTCATTGAAATTTGCATTTTAGGTGCTGTCATTGTTCCCTTTACTTTTGTACATTATACTTTATCCTCTTCCTGGTAACTCTGCATTTCCCATGGCTAACCCATTTAATGCTATGGGGCAATTTAGATCAGATTACTTACAGTGTGGAAACAGGGCCCTTCAGCCCAACAAGTCCACACCGACCCGCTGAAGAGCAACCCACCCATACATTTATCCCTTCACCTAACACTACGGGCAATTTAGCATAGCCAATTCACCTGGCCTGCACATCTTTTGACTGTGGGAGGAAATCGGAGGACCTGGAGGAAACCCACACAGTCTCGGGGAGAATGTGCAAACTCCACACAGCCAGTCGCCTGAGGCGGGAATTGAACCCAGGTCTCTGGCGCTGTGAGGCAGCACTGCTAACCACTGTGCCACCGTGCCGCCCACATTTAGCATGGCCAATCCACCTAATGTGCACATGCTTGGACCATGGGAGGAAACCAGAGCACCCAGAGGAAACCCATGCAGACACGGGAAGAAATTTGCGTATTCCACACAACGGTCACCCGAGGGTGGAATTAAATCCGGGTCCCTGGGCGCAGTGCCAGCCACTGAACCACCGTGAAGGGCATCAAATGTTAGAAGGTTATGGAGATAGGTTTGGAGAGTGAAACTAGCAGGGTAGCTCTTTTGGGAGTCTGTACAGATATGATGGGTCGAATCACCTCCTTCTGTACTCTAACATTCCATGATTCAATGATAAGTGAAAGCTTTGACAAAATGTATCTTTGTTTACCAATACTCTGAAACTTAGCACTGATATGGTTGCTGCTACTGAAAGATCTCCCGCCTTTGCCCGATGTCCATGTTCTATTACATTTCCTAAGGCTAAATCCATTACTCATGTAAATAAAGGAGAATGCTGCACATGTTGGAGATCTGAAATAAAAAGAGAAAGTGCTGATAGAGCTCAGCAGTTCTGGCAGCATCTATGAAAAGGAACATAGTTTACATTTCAAGTCCAATGACTCTTCTATTCCAGCACTTACTTGCCAAACTAAACGCAAACCATTCATTAAAGCAGTTATAGAGTCATATAATCAGGGAGATGTACAGCATGGAAACATATACATGTACTTCAGTCCGACTTGTCCATGCTGACCAGATATCTCAACCTAATCTAGTCCCATTTGCCAACACTTGGCCCATATCCCTCCAAACTCTTCCCATCCAGATGCCTTTTAAATGTTGCAATTGTACCGGCCTCCACCACTTCCTCTGGCAGTTCATTCCATACATGTGCCCACCCGCTGCATGAAAACTTTGCCCCTTAGGTCCCTTTTATATTTTTCCCCTCTCACCCGAAACCTACGCCCTCTAGTTCTGGACTCCTCCACCCCTATTTATCCTATCCCCTGATGATTTTATAAACCTCTATGAAGTCACCCCTCAGCCTTCGATGCTCCAGGAAAAACAGCTCCAGCCTATTCAGCCTCTCCTTATAGCTTAAATACTTCAACCGTGGCAACATCCTTGTAAATCTTTTCTGAACTTTTTAAGTTCCACAACATCCTTCCAATTAGAAGGAGACCAGAATTGCACACAATATGCCAAAAGTAGCCTGACCAATGTCCTGTACAGCTGCAACATGACCTCTCAATTCCTATACTCAATGCTCTGACCAACAAAGGAAAGCATTACAAACGCCTTCTTCACAATCCTATCTACCTCTACATTCAAGGAGCTATGAACCTGCATTCCAAGGTCTCTTTGTTCAGCAACACTCACCAGGACTTTACCATTAAGTGTATAAGTCCTGCTAAGATTTGCTTTCTCCAAATGCAGCACCTTGCAGTTATCTGAATTAAACTCCATCTGCCACTCCTCAGCCATTGGCCCATTTGATCAAGATCCCGTTGTAACCTGAGGTAACCTTCTTCACTGTCCACTACACCTCCAATTTTGGTGTCATCTGCAAACTTACTAACTATATCTCCTAGGTTCATATCCAAATCATTTATATAAATATGAAAAGTAGTGGACCCAGCACCGAACCTTGTCGCACACCACTGATAACAGGCCTCCAGTCTGAAAAACAACTCTCCACCTCCACCTTCTATCTTTTACCTTTAAGCCAGTTCTGTACCCAAAT
Organism: Chiloscyllium plagiosum; assembly: GCF_004010195.1. NCBI lineage: Eukaryota > Metazoa > Chordata > Chondrichthyes > Orectolobiformes > Hemiscylliidae > Chiloscyllium > Chiloscyllium plagiosum. The sequence continues at coordinate 13,621,138 of NC_057735.1, forward strand.
GGCTAGTTCTCCCTGTATTCCATGAGATCTAACCTTGCTAACCAGTCTCCCATGGGAACCTTGTAGAACACATTACTGAAGTCCATACAGATCACATCTACCGCTCTGCCCTCATCAATCCTCTTTGTTATTTTTTCAAAAAACTCAATCAAGTTTGTGAGACATGATTTCCCACGCACAGAGCCATGTTGACTATCCCTAATCAGTCCTTGCCTTTCCAAATACATGTAAATCCTGTCTCTCAGAATTCCCTCCAACAACTTGACCACCACGATGTCAGGCTCACTGATCTATAGTTCCCTGGCTTGTCCTTACCACCCTTCTTAAACAGTGGCACCACGTTAGCCAACCTCCAGTCTTCCGGCAACTTACCTGTGACTATCGATGATACAAATATCTCAGCAAGGGGCCCAGCAATCACTTCTCTAGCTTCCCACAGAATTCTAGGGTACATCTGATCAGGTTCTGGGGATTTATCCATCCTTATGCCTTCAAGACATCCAGCACTTCATCCTCTGTAATCTGGACATTTTTCAAAAGGCCACCCACAATCTATATCTTCCATTTCCTTCTCCACAGTAAAGACTGATGCAAAATACACATTTAGCATCTTCCTGATATCCTGCAGCTCCACACAAAGGCCGCCTTGCTGATCTATGAGGGGCACTATTGCCTCCCTAGTTACCCTTTTGTCCTTAACGTATTTGTAAAAACCCTTTGGATTTTCCTTAACCCTATTTGCCAAAGCTAATTCATGTCCCCTTTTTGCCCTCCTGATTTCCCTCTTAAGTATACTCCTACTGCCTTTATACTCTTCTAAGGATTCATACAATTTCTTCTGTCTATATCTGACATATGCTTCCTCCCTTTTCTTAACAAAACCCTCATTTTCTCTAGTCATCCAGCAAACCCTACACCTACCAATCTTTCCTTTCACCCTAACAGGAATATACTGTCTCTGGACTCTCATTATCTCATTTCTGAAGGCTTCCCATTTTCCAGCCGTCCCTTTACCTGTGAACATCTGGTCAAATCAGCTTTTGAAAGTTCTTGCCTAATACTGTCAAAATTAGCTTTCCTCCAATTGAGAACTTCAACTGTTGATCTGGTCTATCCATTTCCATCGCTATTTTAAAATGAATAGAAATACAGTCGCTGGCCTCACTCATTCACCTGCCTGCCTTATTTCCCAAGAGTAGGTCAAGTTTTGCACCTTCTCTGGTAGTTACATCGACATACTGACTCAGAAAACTTTCTTGTACACTCTTACCAAATTCCTCTCCATCTAAACCCTTAACACTATGGCAGTCTATGCTTGGAAAGTTGAAATTCCGTACCATAACCATCCTATTATTCTTCCAGATAACTGAAATCTCCTTATAAATTGGTTTTCCAATTTCCTGCTGGCTATTAGAGGGTCTCTAACACAATTCCAATAAGGTGACCATTCTTTTCTTATTTCTCAGTTCCACCCAAATAACTTCCCTGGATGTATTTCCAGGAAATCCTCCCTCAGCACAGCTGTAATGCTATCCCTTATCAAAAGCGTCACTCGCCCTCCTCTCTTGCCTCCCTTTCTATCCTTCCTATCACGTTCTGGCTATGTTGTCGATATTATTCTTGTTTATGCTTTTATTCCAGTGTAATATATGGGCAATTAATGCTTACCAATATGACAGCTAATATTTTGGAATATTTTGAAAATGTTATCACTTGCCATGTAGCATTTACATATTTTACTGATTAATAAATAAAAAAAAGTAATTGTATTTCCTCCTATTCATTAAATCTATCCAAATATAATTAGTCTTTTCATTAACTCCTGATGTTATAAGGTCTTTAAACAGGTTACTTATTGTAGTGTCTTTGTCAGTGACTTTCTCAATTTGCTTCAAGTTTAAACAGATTATCTGAATGAGAATGCCTGTTATTTCCCTGAAGACTGGATTTTCTGATCAAAGTTCTCCATTTCAAATACTTCAAGAATAAAATAATCACCATTGTTTTCCACAATCAACAATCTTTCTCCTTGAGTCCAGTTGAAACAATGTGAAAACAGCAGTGAAACTCAGAGCTTAATTATCAGGGTATGTCTTTTGCCAATACTCATGTGGTTTCTGGGAACGTCAGCAGGGCTGTATTTTGCAGCTGATAGTGTAAGCTTCAATAATTCATGTATACAATGTTATCTGACTGCCTAGCTGGGGGAAGAGAAATTGACCTTGTCCAATTCACAACATTTTATGGTCATCATTCTGCTTTTGAAATATTCACAGGCAACAAACTCCATCTGCTCTCGGTTTAGAACCAACTTTAATAAGGCGTTATGTTTCACTGCAGTGAAGCAGAACCCCAGAGAAATGTCATACACATGTCCTCATATTTTGTGCCTCTTGCAATCTGACCTGTGCTGCAAAGGAAGGGAAACCGAAGAAAGGTAGCAGCTATTACATTCCACCTGACACTTTGGCTGAGATCAGCACAAGTATTGAGTATCATCGGATGAATTTATTTGCCCCTTATCTCAACTGCAGAACAGCCAATGGCATGAAAGAAACCAGAGAGGGAGACATATGGTGAAAAACCTCAAGGCTGCTGATCCTTCATTGTGAGGTGAATGTGCTCAACCAGTTTTGAAACGAATTAGTCCTGTTCGAATAGAGAGTCAAGCAGACCTGAAATGTTAATTTAACTGTTTTGAGATTTGCATTTAAAAATGGATGGAACTAGGGAATTTGACCCTTAGTCACCGCGAAAATCTTGGAATTGTATATTTTAAAAATTGATTTAAGTGGTTTTTCTAGACCCTCAGATCAATTTGTTTCTTCAGTATTTTTACTCACATTTCAGATTACCATCATGATTTGGAGCTGCCGGTGTTGGACTGGGGCGTACAAAGTTAAATACAGATTATCATCAGCCATTTCTTTCCCTATTTTTTTTTCTCCTTTGCAATACTGAGTAGTTCAACACGCCATTTACTTTCAATGGGTACTCACTAAAGCTCCTCAGTAGCTGAGCTTTGGGTCTTACCTGTTAACAGTTAATAGGTTAAAGTCTCAGAATGGTTATGGCACAGCAAGGGACTGCTTGGCTTGTTATATCTGAACCAGCTCATTGTAAGAGCAAATTACCTCATGCCACCTCCACCTTCTAAATTCCCCATTTCTTCACGCTTTTCTTTTCAGGTAATAGAACATTTCTTGCCTGAATGCCTTGATTTACTCTGCCTCCAGAGCAGCACGGTGGCACAGTGGTTAGCACTGCTGCCTCACAGCGCCACAGACCCGGGTTCAATTCCCGCCTCAGGCAACAGTCTGTGTGGAGTTTGCACATTCTCCCCATGTCTGTTGTCTACAGAACAGACAACAAGACGGGGAACCTATCAACAAAGACTGCATACCCAAACTACTGGACCTGTGCCTCACAACACACTTCACATTCAACAACCAAATATATGAACAAATCAACGGCACACCCATGGGCTCACCCATCTCTGGACTCATAGCAGAAGCGGTAATGCAAAGGTTAGAACAAACAGTCTTACCACAAATTCAACCCAAACTCTGGGTCAGAAATGTGGATCACACCTTTGTAATCATTAAAAACACAGAAATAGAGAACACACACAACGGATCATCAACGCCACACTCACAGGAATCCAATTCACTAGAGAGGAAGAAAAGGACAACCAACTCCCAGTCCTAGAAGTGCTGGTACAGAGAACACAGAACGTAGAATTCACCACAAAGGTGTACAGGAAAGCCACACACACAGACCAAGTCCTGAACTACGAAAGCAA
>NC_057735.1:13625098-13627736 GCF_004010195.1 Chiloscyllium plagiosum
GGAAGACAGCTAACGATCCGTATCCATGAACACCAATTAGCCACGAAATGACATGACCAGCTATCCTTAGTAGCCACACACGCAGATGACAAGCAACATGAGTTCGACTGGGACAACACTACTATTATAGGACAAGCCAAACAGAGAACAGCCAGGGAATTCCTAGAGGCATGGCACTCATCCACAGATTCTATCAACAAACACATCGACCTGGACCCAATATACCGGCCACTACAGCGGACAGCTGGAACTGACAACCGGAAGCGGCAGATTCAAACCACTATAAATGCCGGAGGAAACATCACAGAAGCGCTTCACAGGAGGCTCCCAAGCACTGAGGATGTCACCTAGACAGGGGACGAAACGTCTGCAACACAAATTCCCAGCTTGGTGACCAAAATTCTCCAAACTATCAATGTAACTGATGTCCCTCATTCCTGGAAAAATTCTTGCAAATCTTTTCTGCACTCCCTCTAATGCCTTCACATTTTTGCTTTAGTTTAGAAGTGTGATAACTACAGGATCCTTCAGTTCATCATCACATTCTGCTCAGATTAACACAATGAAGAATAGGCTCCTGATAAAATGCAGAAGGAACCAAAATCAGAGCATAAACTAGAATTTTAATTTACACTAGCAGTGTACAAGTTAGTTTTCTGACTCTTGAGCTTTGAACGTTTACCACCAGGAACTTTTTTATCGTATGCTAAGCAGAAATTTAAAGGTCTGTGTTTATTTCTTCCTCTTTGACATTGGCTCAGGAGTGAGGATGACCTACTGCCATTCTCGTTTGATGGTCTTTGAGATGAAAAATAACCAAAGCCTGAATTACAGAATCTATCACCTGCAGAGCGGGTAATGTTTGGAGCCTAGGGTAGATAAACTTTTGGGAGGTTTGTAAACACTCTCTTGACACCTCAACTTTCCCTCTGCATTTTCTCAATGAAGTCCCTTGATGAGCTTGTGCCTTTCTGAATGAATTTATCCCATTTTGATCAATCACAAGCAAGCAATCTCTTCAGGGGTGCTTCAAGGCCATTCTGAAAGCAATTTGATTTATCCTCCTGAAAGTCTTCTGCCGTAACCGAGGTCTGGATGGAACTAAATAAGAACCAAAAGAACTGCAGATGAAGTAAGTCAGGAACAAAAATAGAAGCTGTTGGAAAAATTCATCTATGCTCCGGAGTTGCTGTGTTTTTCCAGCACCTTCTATTTTTGTATCTGAATAGAGCTGTTGATTCAGGGGTCTGGTGTGAGGCAAATGAACAACGCCCTATCTAGAGATGCTGGATTCTAAGCAATGACCCTGATGCTGCAGGTGTTAAATCTTGTCAATGTATTAAATGGACTGTGAAAGCACTGCTGATAACATTTCCCAGTGTTTTGAGTTGTCAAAAGTTCCAAAGCATAAAGGAGCATAAGGATGACTGATTTTAAGCCAAAATATTGTGGATGCTGGAAATCTGAAACTAACACAGAGTTCTTAAGAAGAGTCATAGCAGACTTGAAATTAACTCTGACTTGCTGAGTTTCTCCAGAGTTATCTGTGCTTGTTAGGGATCGCTGCTGTCAGGTGAACGAAGACCATAGTCACAATGCCTTCCACATTGATTAAGATCCACAGCAAGATCTTGGAAAATGTTAAGCATTTTCCATCTCTCATTGGGAACTAATGTGCCAACTCAGCATTTGGCTGCTGAAAGTTTCACATGAACATTCTTTTTCTGTCAGCACCTTGTGCACATTCCACGCACGTTCAGATTTATTTGCAGAATCCATAAAGCAGTTAAAAAGACAGTAATCTCTGAAAATGACCTGACAAGTTGGACCAGTATGTCTTATTGGTACTTGCGTTTCTCATCAAAAAATAGTCATTCAGCTGAAATACCATACCTATAGTCAATTTTTGATGCAGTTTATGGGAACCAGAAATATTTTTTGACAAGGGAATAACTCATATTGTAAGGAACATTAATTCTGATTCTCTTTCCACGTTTGCTAATAGACCTTCAGCACTTTCTGTTTTTAGTTAAGTCAGAGGTTTCATTGGAATTTCCAGATTCAGTCACACATTGTGACGTTTTTTTCTGCATCCCTCTATAGTTTCTGATGCAGAATGTCTAATAGGACATGGACTATGACCCTGGAGTGTCAGCACAACAGATTAAAATCAGTCAGAGAGAAAGCTGGGTTTCTGAAGAATTCTGTGGGCTCTGAGATTGCGCGGAACACACCTTCGTGCACGGTGTCTCCAGCGGAGGGGGGACGGTAATGGCTGTGGCTCCGCTGCGGAGGTTTTGGTGCATCCGTGAAGTGGTTCCCCCGCCCGTCATTGCGGCGGGACCATCATGGCGGCTCCGAAGAAGAGCGAGCCGGGCTGTCGCCGGGGCTTCATGGAGACGCTGAAAGCGGCCTATGCGCTGGCTACCGACCGGACCGACTTCAGGAGGTGAGGCTCCGGTTCACGGCCGACAGCACAATTATCATTTTAATCATCACAGAGAGCCCCTCCCCCTCACATGGCAGCGGCAGCATATTCGGCTGTGGTGGGCATCACACCATCACCGCCGTCAGGCCAACGCCTTAAACTTTGCTCTTTCACTTTATCCCCACATTCCTCCCCCCCGTCACCCCCCCC
>NC_057735.1:13632056-13769901 GCF_004010195.1 Chiloscyllium plagiosum
TCCCCCACCCCCTGCACTCTCTCACCCACGCAGCCCTCCCCCCACCATCGATGGGCTGAATGGCCTAATTTCTGCTCCTATGTCTTATGAGGATGTTCTGAGATTTGGAAAGGTATTGTGTAAATAAACCATTTCTTGCTGCAAGGTTGGTCTGTTCTGTTTCAGAAACTGGATGTAAACTCCTTACAATTTTTAATTTTCTATTCCTTTCCCTACAGGAATTTAATTGTAAACATCGGGCTGTTTGCCGTAGGAGTGTATATTGCCCGGAATCTATCAGACATTGATTTGATGGCACCTCAGCCTATGGCATAAGTGTGATCTTGGTAAGTTGTACACCGGGAAACTACAAAACACTGTGCTCTGTGCAAGGTTCATGACAAAACCCTCTATGATAAGAGTTAATATTTCAACATGGTTACAACTGATATGAAGTCAGATCAGACTCAAAATGTTTACTCTGTCTCTCTCTCCACAGAAGCTGCCAGGCAAATTCAGTTTATCTAGTTTGTTTTAGATTTCTAGCATCTGCAGTATGTTTCCTTTATTAGGAGAGCAGGGCAGTTTCTGTGGGAACCAAGTTCCTAAGTACAGTATTTAATGCAGGCACTGTAGGCTCCGGTGATTTGTTAGGTAAAAGTGAGGACTGCGGGTGATGGAGGGTGCTCCACTCTAATCTAAACTCCGGTGATTTGTTGTTGAGTTTGCTACGTCACAGCCATCCTTGCTCCTGATAGAAAGTGAAGCAGCATTAGCATTTATCCCGTTTGAGTACGGGATTGGGTTGAACAGCAATGCCCTCAGAGTTGAATTGCTTTCTACTGATCATGGTTTAAACCTGTAAAAAAGGTCACTTGAGTGAAATATTGGAACTAAATGATAGTCAGCACCTATGAAACAACTCTGAATAAATGTCCTGTCAAGAAGCCAGGTAGTGATTGCTGGTGGAAGGGTAATGGAGTGTTGGCCCTTATTTCAATGGAGTTGGAGTATGAGTAGTGAATTCTTAGTGCAAATGTTGAGACCACATCTGATGTACTGAGTAGTTTGGTCCCCTTACTTAAGGAAAAATTATTTCTTTGAAGGCGATTCAGAGAAAGATTCAATAAGATGATTCCTGTTATGGAAGGATTGTCTTATGACCAAGGTTAAACAAGCTTGACAGGATAAATGCAGAGAGGATGTTTCCCCTCTTGGGAGAGCCAAGGACCAGAGGGCATGGTCTCGAGAGTAAAGGGGCATCAATTTGAGACCGTATAAGGAGGAATTTCATTTGAAGGTCTTTGGCACTTCTATCCCACAGCTGTCTGTGGCAAGAGTCCTTATTCATATTTAAGACTGAGATAGATAGATGGATAAATTCTTCATCAGTCATTACGATCAAGGGCTATGGAGAAAGGGCAGGAAAGTGGACACGAGTGTCAGATCAGCCATGAGCATGTTGTGTGAAGGAGGGGGCTTGAGGGGTCAAACTGCCTAATCTTGTTCCTGTTTCTTTTGGTGCTGTGGAAACCAATTAGAGAGGGAGCAAGAGAGAGACAAGTAATAAAAATCAGGTGCTGGAGAAACTCAGTCCTGAGGAAGGAAACAGAGTTAATGTTTTGAGTCTCTCCTTTGGACCTGCAAGGGGCTGGAAAATGATGCTGTTGGCAAAATGGGAGGAGCTAGAGGAAACCAGTGAAGGTGAGTAGAGCAAAAGACAAAGGGACTACTAATGCTAACATAGTCAAAAATCACACGACACCAGGTTATAGTCCAACAGGTTTATTTGAAGCACTAGCTCTTGAAGTGCTGTCCCTTCATCAGGTGGCTATTAGCACAACCAACTGATGAACGGGGGGGGAGAGAGAGAGCTCTCACTTTGAGAGCTAGTGCTTCCAAATAAACCTGCTGGACTCTAACCAGCTGTCATGTGACTTCTGACTTTGTCCACCCCAATCCAATACTGGCACTTCCACACCAGTGCTCATGTAGGAATTATATAGATGTAAAATAGGTGTTGATAGTACATGTGAATGATCAACATTAGGTCAGTGTAAACCTTTGCAAACAAAATATGAGGGTGAGGAGGAGGGGTTGGTGTGGAGGAAAATCAAAACTGGAGGACATTTTTTTGTGCTCTGAAATTATTGCACTTCATGTTGAATCCTGCCTAAGCTGCGATTCGATGTTAAATTCAACACTATCCCCTTTTTGATTGCATTCACATCTACACCCAGCCCTCCATATCCTGTTTGCTTGGATTTACTCAGCAAAGGTAGCCTATTTTCAATAATTCACACAGACTATTAACATCATCTCACATCTAAATCACTCTCCTGCCTTTAGCACTGAGTTTGTCTTTTGTTCTGGGCACAGTTACCATTTGTTCAGCATCATAAAAACTGTCATGCAGCAGCTGTCTTCAGCTCTGAACTCAGAATTTGAACCATTAACTGTGCTTTTCTCTCCTGTTATTGCCAGACCTACTGAGTGTTTTTTTTTCAAAATCATTTATGGGATATGGGTGTCACTGACTAGGCCGACATTTATTGCCCAGAAGGCAGTTAGGAGTCATCCACGTTGCTGAAAGCCTGGAGTCACATGTAAGCTAGACCAAGTAAGGATGGCAGTTTCCTTGACTAAAAGGCATGATGTGGAGGAGCCGTTGTTGGACTGGGGTGGACAAGGTTTGAAAATATCACAACACCAGGATAGAGACCAACAGGTTTACTTGGAAGCACTAGCGCTTCGAAAGCCAGTGCTTCCAAATAAACCTGTTGGACTATCACCTGGTTTTGTGATTTTTAACTCTGACTATAAGACATCCAGCAGTCTGTGCTGGACTTACCAACCTGAAGAGAGACTAGATAAAGTTGTTCACTGTCCATTTGAAACCACAACATAAATATTTATGATCTTCCACGAGATATCAACTGTACTGTTTAGAATTCATCCTGTGCTCCCTTTCCATTATGCAGATGCTGGAAACCTAGCAACAGCTGGAAGTCCACCCGCAGTGCTGTCGTAACTTTTCCATGCTGTGATCAAATCCCATGCTACAAAGATGAAAAGCAGCTATTGACTTACAAAATGGGAAGCAATTTGATGTACAGAATTAACTAGTTTAATCAGAAGTTACTAATATGTATATTGTTTTTTGTTTTCAAAACATATTACAATAAATTTATATCAAATGCCTGCATCTGCAGTTAGGTTGTCTTTCCTGCTTCATTAAATAGCCTCAAATTATATTTTTTTAAAAATCAGAGAGTCCATGGCCAGCTTGTACTTACAATTTTGTAAATATTTGTGAATGCACATGGTGTAATATCATGAAGATGAAAGAAAGGAATACCTTCATAAAATTAGTGATCAACACTGGGAATGCTAATGAGAAAACTAAGACACTGTCGTGCAGGGTCATTCACACTGGGCAGGAAATAGGAACATTGTATTAGTAGAGGACAGTACAATTAGGGAGATAGAAACCATTTGGCAGCTATGAGCATGGGTGCCAACGGCTGTGTTGTCTGCCTGGTGCCAGAGGTTAAGGATGTTTCCTCAGAACTTGTACCCGGGAGGAGAGTGAACCAGTTATTGTCATTGAGGTTGATAATGAACGGGGAATCAGTTTAGCTCAGTTGGCTGGATTGTTGGTTTACAAAGCATTGTGATGCCAAAAGCGTGAGTTCAACTCCTATCACCGGTTTGAGGTTACCATGAAGGACTCTCCTTCTCAACCTCTTCCCTTGCCTGAGGTCTGGTGGCCCTCAGGTTAAATCACCACCAGTCGTTTCTCTCTAATGAGAGAGCAGCCCCTATGGTCTGGTAAGACTATGGTGACACAACAGATGTGAACAACACTTAGGATCAGGTTCTGTTGAAAGAATGACATCTATTCCTGATGAAGGACTTTTGCCCTTAACGTCAATTTTCCTGCACCTCAGATGCTGCCTGACCTGCTGTGCTTTTCCAGCACCACTCTAATCTAGACTCATTAATCTCGGGTGACTTTAATATGTAGACTGGGAAAATTACATTGACTTAAGGAAGAATTTCAGAGTGTATCCAGGACTGTTTCTTAGTACAGTATATTATGGATGCATTCAGGAATCAGACTAGTTTGGATCTGGTACGGTGTAAAGAAGCAGGGTTAATAAGTGGTCCCATAGTAACAGAACATCTTGGGAACATGTGGCCATGAGTTCAAGTCAGAGATAACTGTGCTAGACTTAAGTAAAGGTAATTACAAAGGAGTGAAGGTAGAATTAGCTAGAGTGGACTGGGAAAGAGTTCAGCAGAAGCGGCAGTTGAGGAACAATGACAGAATTTAAGAAGATAGTTCATGACTCAAATATATCCCAGTGAGGAAGATGGATTGGAAGGAGATAAACCAATCACAATAAACCAAGGATGTTGAGGATACCATCCTTAGGGAAAAAACAACACTATGCCTTGTCACCTATTTTGAGTTATATAGATGTACAGCATGGAAACAGACCCTTCGGTCCAACCCGTCGTTGTCGACCAGATATCCCAATCCAATCTAGTCACACCTGCCAGCACCCGGCCCATATCCCTCCAAACTCTCCCTATTCATATACCCAGCCAAATGCCTTTTAAATGTTGCACTTGTACCAGCCTCCACCACTTCCTCTGGCAGCTCATTCCATACACGTACCACCCTCTGTGTGAAAAAGTTGCCCCTTATGTCTCTTTTATATCTTTTCCCCCTCACCCTAAACCTATGCCCTCTAGTTCTGGACTTCCCAATCCCAGGGAAAAGACTTTGCTTATTTACCCTACCCATTTCCCTCATTACTTTATAAAATTTTCCAAGGCAACGTCGCAGTCTGCCTGGTTTAAAATTTACACAAAACCTGACAATTACTTTCCATCATCAGGTTGTAAGTTTGCTCAATGAGCTGAAAGGTTTTTTCAGACCTCATCACCATTCTAGGTAACATCATGAGTGAGTCTCTGGTGAAGCGCTGGTGTTATGTTCTGCTTTCTATTTATGTGTCTTGTTCTCTTAAGGTGGTTCTTTTTCCATTTTTTTCTCCGAGGTTGGTAAATGGGGTCCAAATTGATATGTTTATTGAGGGAGTCCTGGTTTGAATGCCAGGCCTCAAGGAATTCCTATGAGTGCCTCTGTTTAGCCTGTCCTAGGATGGATGTGTTGTCTCAATCGAAGTAGTGTCCTCCTTCATCTGTGCGTAAGGATACTAGTGATAGTGGACTCACGGGGAGAAAGTGAGGACTGCAGATGCTGTTGATCAGAGTTGAGAGTGTGGAAAAGCACAGCTGGTCAGGCAGCAACCAAGGAGCTGGAGAATTGATGTTTTGGGCATAAGCTCGTCATCAGGAATGAGGCTTGTCAGCTGAGATAAATGGGAGGGGTGTATGTGTGGTGGTGGTGGGAGGTAGCTGAGAAAGTGATGGGTAAATGAAGGTGAGAGAGAAGGTGATAGGTCAGAGAGGGGGTGGAGCGGATAGGTGGGAAAGGTGATGGACAGGTCAGGAGGGTGGTGCCAAGTTGGAGTCTTGGGACTGGGATAATGTGGGGGGAGTGGGAAATGAGGAAACTATTGAAATCCACATTTATCCCGTGTGGATGCAGGGTCCCAAGATGGAATAGGAAGCATTATTCCTCCAGGCGTTGGGTGATTAACGGTTTGACAGTGGAGGAGGCAAGACCTGCATGTCCTTGATGGAGTGGGAGGGGGAGTTGAAGTGTTCAGCCACAGGGCGGTGAGGTTAGTGGTTGCGATTTCCCAGAGACGTTCTCTGAAAAGATCAACAAGATGGTGTCCTGTCTCCCCGATGTAGAGATCACATTGGGTGTATGGATACTGTAGATGACATTGGTAGAGGTACAGGTAACTTTCTGTTGGAGGTGATAGGAGTGATGTGGGCACAGATTGTGCACTTCTTTTTGGCAGGGAAAGGACCAGGAGAGGGGTGAGGGCTGGTGGAGGGCACAGACCTGACGAGGGAATGGTCTCTCCGGAACACTGATAAGGTGGGGAGGGAAATATATCTCTGGTGATGGGGTCTGTTTGTAGGTTGCAGAAGTGGCGGAGGATGATGTAATGCTGCAGAGGTTGGTTGGGTGGAAGGTGAGGACCAGGGAGGTTCTGTTCTTGTGTTGGGAGGAGTGGAGTTCAAGGGCGGTGGTGTGGAAAGTGGAGGAGATACGCTGGAGGATATCATCAACCACATGGGAAGGGAAGTTGCGATCTTGGAAGGAGGAGGCCATCTGGGATTTTCTAAGGTGGAATTGATCATCCTGGGAACAGATGAGGCGGAGGCAGAGAAATTGGGAAGATGGGATGGTGTTTTTACACAAGGTAGGGTGGACACCCACACCCACCAACCCGTGGCTGAACACTTCAACTCCCCCTCCCACTCAGTCGAGGTCATGCAGGTCTTGGGCCTCCTCCACGTCAAACCGTTACCACCAGACGCCTGGAGAAAGAATGCCTCATCTTCTGCCTTGGGACATATGTGGATTTCAATAGTTTCCTCATTTCTCCTCCCACCCACATTATCCCAGTCCCAAGCCTCCAACTTAGCACTGCCCTCCTGTCTATCACCTTTCCCATCTATCCGCTTCACCCCCTTCTCCGACCTATCACCTTTGCCCTCACTTTCATCTACCTATCGCTTTCTCAGCTACCTTCCTCCCCAACCCTACCCCCCTCCCATTTATGTCAGCCCCCGGCCCAGAAGCCTCATTCCTGATGAAGGATTTATGCCCAAAATGTTGACTCTTCTGCTCCTCAGATGCTGCATGACCTGCTGTGCTTTTCCAACACCACACTCTCGATAGTGGACCCATGGGAATTCCTAGAGGCCGGGCATTGAAACCAGAACTCCATCAATGAACATATTGATTTGGACCCCATTTAACAATTTCTGAGAAAAAGAACCGGAAATTATATCACCCACCTTAAGACACCAAGACACATAAATAGAAAGCAGGACATAACACATGCGCTTCACCGCAGGTTCACTGATGACGTTACCTAACAGGGTAACAAAATGTATGAGAACAAACCTATGAGCTCAGTGACCAAACTTAGAACCCAACCTCAACCTGAGCTACAAATCTCAAACATTCTATCATCATTAAGTAGGGGATTCATCCTTCCAGAGCTACTATCAAAATTCACTTACCACCTATCAGCATTTTCCACTCAGTATAATACTCATAGAATAATACAGCACAGGAACACTCTTTGGACAAACTTGTCCATGTTGGCCAAATTTCCCAAATTAAAGTAGTTCTATTTGCCTGCATTTGGTCCCTATCCCTCTAAACCCAAAATGTTGGTCTTCCCCTAGATTTTAGATTAGATTACATTACATTACGGAAACAGGCCCTTCGGCCCAACAAGTCCACACCGACCCGCCGAAGCGCAACCCACCCATACTCCTACATTTACCCCTTACCTAACACTACGGGCAATTTAGCATGGCCAATTCACCTGACCTTCACATCTTTGTGACTGTGGGAGGAAACCGGAGCACCCGGAGGAAACCCATGCAGACACGGGGAGAACGTGCAAACTCCACACAGTCAGTCGCTTGAGGCGGGAATTGAACCCGGGTCTCAGGCGCTGTGAGGCAGCAGTGCTAACCACTGTGCCGCCCACAAACTAGTATACTAAAACTAGTATTTTTTAAAAAATTCTTCTGTCGAATGTAAAATGCAAGCTTCAACAATATATAATTTTTCCAAAAGTATCAAATGTCTATTTTGTAAGTTTTCGTATGGTCGGATCTAAATATTAACTTAGTGGAACTCATTTTACGATAATAATGAGATATGGTTGACTGTGCGATGCAGTGAATCACCATTGAAACACTAGATATCCATAGGTTACATAACTAGTCTTTCCCTCTAATATTCCATGTAAACTTACAATTCTTAAATATCTGTCCACACGCTAGTTTAAAATCTGCTTTGGAAGCACAAGATGTTAGAATATGTATACTACCCTGATTAAAGGTGGTTGAACTGGAAATGAGGCTGTATTTCCTACTCCCAAGGTTCTTCCTTCTTAGTCCTGATTTTCTTTGGAGTCTGTGTGAGATCCCTTTGATCTGAATGGCTTCTTTTAATTAAGTTAAAAACCACACAACACCAGATTATAGTCCAATTGGTTGTATTTGGAAGCACTAGCTTTCGAAGCTTCATCAGGTGTAGTTATCCAGGTCAATTCTGAGTACATCAGTTTAACAGTTGTCTGATGTAACAATATAATTAACATAATTTAAATGGAGTTTCTATGTCAGGACAGGTGTTACAAAAGACTGTATTGAATATTGTAATTTCCCCTATTGATTAAGCTGACTCTAGAAGCCGAGCTGTCTCAAGAACAGTTCAAATGAAACTCAGATCTATTGTTCCACCTGAAACCTTGCAGCATTATCTCATTTACAGCCCCTTCAATGGTCAATCAAGGTGAATGGATTGCCGATAGGTGTGGCTTGATTCAATTTGGACAGTGAATACTGCAAGCTTCCTGGCTTAATAGCTCAGTTTCACTGTCTCATTAACACCTATGCAATCTAATCAATCAAGCTAGCTGGTTTGCATACCTGTCTGCCTGGCGTGATCCAATTCCCAGCACACTGTTCAGTTGGCCAGTTTTCCCAAGTGTGTGGGCAGACATTTAAGCGCTGTAAATTGACTTGGAATATTAGAGGGAAAAACTGATTTATATAACCTATGTATATCTCGTTAAAAATCACACAATACCAGGTTATAGTCCAACAGGTTTAATTGGAAGCACACTAGCTTTCGGAGCGACGCTCCTTCATCAGGTGATTGTGGAGGGCTCGATCGTAACACAGAATTTTTGCTATAAATTCTGTGTTACGATCGAGCCCTCCACAATCACCTGATGAAGGAGCGTCGCTCCGAAAGCTAGTGTGCTTCCAATTAAACCTGTTGGACTATAACCTGGTGTTGTGTGATTTTTAACTTAGTGTTTCAATAGTCTCATAGTCAACCATATCTCATTATTATCGTAAAATGAGTTCCACTAAGTAAACGTTTAAATCAGACCATATGAAAACTTTCAAAATACACATTTCATACTTTAACGTTGTTTGAAAAAAAAATGTATTGTTGAAGCTTGAATTTTGCATTTGTGGAGTCGCAGGTAGATAGGATAGTGAAGAAGGCGTTTGGTATGCTTTCCTTTATTGGTCAGAGTATTGAGTACAAGAGTTGGGAGGTCATGTTGCGGCTGTACATGACATTGGTTAGGCCACTGTTGGAATATTGCATGCAATTTTGGTCTCCTTCCTATCAGAAAGATGTTGTGAAACTTGAAAGGGTTCAGAAAAGATTTACAAGGATGTTGCCAGGGTTGGAGGATTTGAGCAATAGGGAGAGGCTGAACAAACTGGAGCTATTTTCCCTGGAGCATCAGAGGCTGAGAGGTGACCTTATGGAGATTTACAAATTTATGAGGGGCATAAATAGACAAAGTCTTTTCCCTGGGGTCAGGGAGTCCAGAACTAGAGGGCATAGGTTTCGGGCGAGAGGGGAAAGATATAAAAGAGACCTAAGGGGCAATGTTTTCACAGAGGGTGGTACGTGTATAGAATAAGCTGCCAGAGAAAGTGGTGGAGCTGGTTCAATTGCAACATTTAAGAGGCATTTGGATGGGTATATGAAAAGAAGGGTTTGGAGGGATATGGGCCGAGTGCTGGCAGGTGAGATTAAATTGGGGTGGGATACCTGGTCGGCATGAATGGGTTGGGCCGAAGGGTCTGTTTGTGTGTTGTACATCTCTATGACTCTATAACAATTTGCAAAAATTTAAGGGGAAGACCAACATTTTGGGTTTAGAGAGATGTGGACTGAATGCAGGTAAATGGAACTACTTTAATTTGGGAAATTTGGTCAACATGGACAAGTTGGTCCAAACAGTATTTGAGAGTGATGAGCCTTTCCGCGGAGCGCAGTGGAGACCAGGACGTTCGGTATCTTCAAGGCAGAGATTGATAAATTCTTGGTGTCTCAAGGAATTAAGGGCTACGGGGAGAGTAGGGGTAAGTGGAATTGAAATGCCCATCACCGTGATTAAATGGCAGAGTTGACTTGATGGGCCGAATTACCTTGCTTCCACTCCTATGTCTTATGGTCTTTCCCAGTTGGCCAATATTGCTTTCAGTGTTCCAGAAATAAGTTATTTTATTTAGAAAGGGACATCCCACTACCTACAATTTGTATTTCTGTTCCTCCACAATGAATAATTCTGTGCAAAAGAAAAAGCTGCAAAACCAGTTTCTAAATGCTTATTAATTGTGGATAAGGATAACATATATCTGCAAATAGGTGAAAGTGAGGACTGCAGATGCTGGAAATTAGAGTCAAGAGTGTGGTGCTGGAAAAGCACAGGTCAGGCAGCATCCGAGGGGCAGGAAAATCGATGTTTTGGGCAGAAGCCCTTCATCAGGAAACCTGATGAAAACTTTTCCAGCACCACACTCTTGGTAGTTAGAAATAGGCTTCCATTAACATCTCAAAGAATGTAGGTCGTACACTGGAGAGCTAGTGACATGCTGTGAAACTAGATGCCAACTGTTGAGATAAGTGGAGACAATTAGAATAAATTATTTAAAGAGAGCCATTGGATAACAGTTAAATTCTAAAGTTGTAATCTTTATTTTTCTTTAAGAACTTTAACTTACAAAACAATAGATGTAGAAAGACAAAAGCTTAGAAAAATCATTTCTATTTAAAAAAAATCAAATCACAGGATATGAAATCCAGATTGGTTGACATAGCAAGACAGTACAGGAATGGACCCTGATTCAATGTGCCGTACTCTTTAATACCAAACCACATTTGCTAACACATGAACAAAGTGCCCTAATCTAACATTTAAAACCTGCTACCAAACATCCAACATAACAATACAATTCGCGAGCGGCTCCAGCCACACCCCTTGCTACCACATGCCTTCAATGAGCTCATGGCACTAGCTATAAAAGTTCAAACCAAAAACAAAGAAAATAAGGAAAACATGCATGTGCTTAAAACAAAATAAATGGACCATTCTCAAGCCCCATTTACACAGGCAGTCTATAGCAAATTGTACGTTTGTTGGCAAGAATGACGATTGAAAAACATTTAATTTTTTTGAAACATCAAAGCATTGTTTTGTAATGTCACCCTAACCTTCCATTAAATTTTGACCCTTCCCTATTCCAATTAATTTTCTTTGAATTTGCTCAAAATAAACTGTTGTATTTAAGAACAGTTATTTAAGTTTTATATATACACACACACACACACACACACAATATAAATGGACTTCTGTGTAAGTGAATATTTACTGCACAGTTCCTTAATGTTAACAAGATCAGAAGGTTTTAAATTTCAGGAAAAGGTTGGTAACCAACACTTTTCAACTCAAAGAAACTGGTCAGAGAATGTCTTTCAGGTTGTGGAGAAAATCAATACCAGTAGTTTTACTTGTGTATAACGGAGGTTGGGTAGGGGCGGGGGTGGGGTAAGCGCGTACATAGAATTGTTTAAAAAAACACTTCACAATAGATCCATTCGTTTCACATTATCCCTCCATAGAATGAATGTCTTTTGCAGCTTTCAATCTAGTCCTCAAATATGAAAATCTTGATTAAAACCCTCGTTTCTTAGAGTACTGTTGTAGTTTTCATCTTCCAAGTATAGATATCTAAGCTAGTTCCAGTCCTGACCCATCTCATGCATCAAGATGGCACTGTATATTCTCCATCATATATGCTAGTTATGATAAGCTAGGGTGACAAATATGGAAAGGCAGATTGCTTACTCTGCTGTCTTAGAACACAATGAAACTAATCATTTGTTTTTGGGGGTTGAAATTCTCATTTAACATGAGATGAGTTCACAATGTTATTACTTCCCTCATCTCAGTATATTTGCCTGTGTAACTGGGGCTTTTCATGTGCAGGGCAGTAAACGTTTGGAGGCAATTTGATCACTACCTCCTTTCGGACCTGGTAACAATAGGCCTGAGTAAATTCTGTTTTTATAAAAACAAAAACATAAAACAGAGTTTTTCTTAAAAAAAACAATCTTCATCAATATATTACATTATGAAGTTCACAAAAATGTACACTAGTATATATGTGTTTATTTTCTTAAAATTTGCTGGTAAGAACAGTTTGTATTCACAGACACAATGAGCAGTCAGCACCACCACAGTATTGTGTTGTTTGAATCCAGAAGATGACAGTTCTTGAAATCAAATACTAAGGGTGACACTAGGGGTTTCACTATAAAGACTGTACTTTTTCCAGTCTATTGCCTGCTCACCTCAGCTGCCATACTTAAGAGTGCAAGTGCATGCGGGTATTGTACAGTCCTAGAAGAGAAATTACAACATACGACAATATAATGTATAAAAACTTGTTACAATTTTCTTTGTACCAATTATTTTAGTGTTCATGACAATCGAACAACATTCAAATTAAACATTCAAAAATATGAAACCATCTACGAGCAGGCTGCAATATTCTGGTAAAAGGAGACATATTCAGATCAATAAATACAAGTGGTAAAACTAGCTTCTAGAGGGGCTGGACAGAAATAAGTGGAACTGAAAATTCATTTCATATACAGTGGGCAATGTAAAACTGAGATGCATTTTGCAGACACTGACTTAATTTGCAACTATAATGAAGGTAAAACGCATTGCTGCAGTAAGGGGATTTACAAACCCAGCAAGTTGATTTAATCCGTGAATAGCAGTGTGCAATGTCGGTTACACAGGTTTAGCAAACATTAGCAATTTGACCAGAAGCCGTCTTTTTAGCAACAATCAGGGCCAAGGAACAGAATTAAGTTCACAAGTAATATTCAAAATAGGTGCAAAATAAATTAAATTTCTAATGCAAGTACTTGCAGATGGGTAGAGGTGAGTGAATTGAAGATGCAGCAATCAAGAACTGTATTCAAATAGCCTAGTGGGAGAATGTAAGCTTCCTCAAGAGAGCCACTACGGAAGGCAATTGCCTCAATAGGGAGCAGTATCAACTCGTTATTCATAAATATGTATGGATAACACTGGTGCAACACAGGAGTAGGCCCATCTGTGAGTTCTCTATCCGAGGTAGGTACATGTCTTGAGGACCATTATACAGGGCGTTGAGTAGAGGTGGATGTGGGAAGGAGAAAGATTTATTAAAGAAAAAAAACAACTTACATTTGTCTTAATACTAGCTGTACTTTTAAATTTATGCCAAAGTTCAGATACAGTTTGCTTCATAAAAGAAACAGTATAAAACACACTGCTGACATCTTGTGATAGAGTTATAAATTACAACTTGTGTGTCAATAAATTAGAATAAAGTTCTCTAGCTTGTTATTTTATTCCTGTTTATTGGAGCTCAACTCTGATTTTGCTAGGGTTCCCAGATATCCTAAAAATCTCATTGTCAAAGTTAAGGATCACAGCAGTCTTGCTATCCCTTGTGTACTGCTGTATCATACAGACAACATAAGAAATCTAAAGAAGCTATTTGATCAATCAAGCTAATTCTTCTGGTAAAACGTGGATATCTTTTGTCTGTTACTTTGGCAAATGATTCCCAAAAAGTAATTATGTCTTCATGACTGTTCTAAGTTATTCCTGATAATTGACAGATTAAAATCTGAATTCTCCAATATAAATTGTTTAATACAAATTGTAAGACCACAGCATGAGATACAGAGCCAACAGGTTTGGAATAGCCAGGATTTGAAATACTTACATTTAATCAAACCCAGAATATTTAACTTCTTCCCCTCAAAATTTCATGATTTTCATTGTTGGCTTCCAGCCGCATGTAAGGGTAGCATTAGCTTGAAGGGGTTGTGTGAAGTGGGGGTGGGAAAGAGTTAGAGAGGAGGAGGAGGAGGAGGGGATTCTTTCTGTTCTGCTCATTCTTAAATTGCCTGAATTTATAAGTGGAGAGGCCATCTGCCTCAGAGGAGGGTAGGCCTAATTTAGTTGGCAAGTATCCAATCCAATTTGGCAGCCAGCATCCTGGCCATGGAAGAAAGAGAAAAGTTTTTTTTAAATAAAAAGGTACATTTTGCACCTGTGGGCAATAGAGTGCCCTTCAAGGCTCCACCGTGATACAGTGAACCTTCAAAAACAGACAAAAATGCAGTATGTATGTGGAGAAAAGTTGTTGCAAAGGAAAATTGACAGGTTAGCAGAGTGGCCAAGACTTTAGCAGATAGAATTCAACGTGGGGAATGTGTGAGGTTACTCATACTGGATCCATGATAGATAACTTGGAGCATTTTCTCAATAACTGTAGAAAAACAGATCTGGAAGTTCAAGCGCATAAAACTGGATGACATAAAACTCAAAAATACAATGTGGAGGAAATCATATTCAAATTTCAAAGTTATTAACACTCTCAACTGGACTACTGCATTCAGTTTTTGGGTGCCTCTAGATATACTGGCTTTAGATTTGGTTCTGGTCACACAAATCTGACTTGTAATCACCTGACTATAAAGATTGAATCGTTATCAGATGGGGATGCTTAATATGTTAGGATCTGGAAGTGTAGACATGGAACAAATATTCCTTCTCATCACAAAATCAAGAACTAGTCTTTATGTATCACCTTCAATATGGCACGCCAACTCCAACTTCATTGGAACATAATTAAGCAAAGTTTAACACTGAGCTACAAGAAATATTAGGCCAGGGCATCAAAGCTGGGCAGAGTTATGTTCTAAGGAGTGTATTAAAACAGTGGATAGGTTGAGAGGTTTAAAGAGGGAATTCCAGAACTTAAGGTTCAAAACTACTAAAGGCACAGCCAGCAATGGTGGGGTAAAGGAAATCAGTAATATACGATGGGCCAGAACGCAGAATTTTTAAGTGTTTTGGGGCTGGAGATGAGAGGTTTAAAGAGGCAAGGCCAAGGAAGAATTTAAACGAGACAATCTTAAAGTTTGAGTAGGCTATTCAGGAGTGAAATCAGAAACATCTGTTCCATAATTAGTAGATGAAGTCTGGCACCCCCCCCCCCCCCCCCCCCCAAAGACTGAGTGCGCTGGGAGCTTTCGGACCTTGAGACAGGTTTGTTTTTCATTGTGTAAATTTGTCAAGGGATATGGAGCAAAGGCTGATAAAAATGCAGCAGAGGTGCAGATTTAACAATTCTTAACTGAACGTTGGAGTTGGCTTGAAGGGCCAATAGTCTAATTCTACCTCTCTGTTCCACACCTCTGAGCTCACCTCCAAAATCCATTTTACCAATTCCCCGATCCATTTTGGATTTACATTACTGGGAACTGCTACTGTGAGTCCAAAATAAATCTTGGATATATCATTATATTTCTCAGGCTCAATTTTCTAATTCACTTTGAAATAATGATCTTCGATCCGTCAATTTGGTTTTTAAGCGTATTTGTAAAATTAAATCTTGATTTTAAGATGTAAATTCCTATCAATTTAAGTAGATACTAAAATAACAGGGCAACGGTGGACAGGATGTGTAATACATAAGTACTATTTAGACACAATCCCTCAACAAGCTCTATGACCTAAATGCCATAATTATACAGAAATCTGGCACCATTATCTAGTGATAATGCACTGAATCCACTTAGGCAGCTTCGAACAGTTTCACCAGGAGACTGTACTGATGCAATACCCACATAGGAAATCCCCCTCCCCATCCCCAACCAGAGTCATTTTGCGGAATTAAGATAACACTGGAGTGATGTGGCTGTATACATAGGGAGGAGGTGCAACTGGTTGGCAGGTTGTATTGCTGGATGTCTGCATTAATTGTGACATGCAAGCACTGGATCCAGTTTACACCACTGTCAACTCGTGATAATTCTATCAGGCCTGCAATAGTTATGTATCACTATTGATTCAGAATGTTTTAATAAAATGGCTGATCATCTGATGGTTTCCCTTCTTAAGGTTGTGGTTTGTGGTCAGGGATGGTCACCAGGCAATAGCTGTTCTGGAGTGCCTCAAACAAACAGTTATCCATCCCTCTAAAACCCTCACTGTCTGCCAGGTAAAATAGTTGTACACACCATGATTGCTGAAGGAAACACCTTTCTGAGTGGAGCTGATTCATGGCAATACAATATCAATCTGCCCCATGTTGAACAGCTTGGTGCTGACTTACTCTGATCTGATCGTTTTACTGAAGTTCAAGAAATGAGACATCAGTGCCAATTCTCGACCAAGTATTAGCAAGTTGTAAGTTGAAACTTTATTGCTGGAACAGCACAGCAGGTCAGGCAGCATCCAGGGAACAGGAGATTCGACGTTTCGGGCACAGGCCCTTCTTCAGAAACCTTCCTGAAGAAGGGCCTGTGCCCGAAACGTCGAATCTCCTGTTCCCTGGATGCTGCCTGACCTGCTGTGCTGTTCCAGCAATAAAGTTTCAACTTTGATCTCCAGCATCTGCAGACCTCACTTTCTCCTTAGCAAGTTGTAAGCAGAACAAACTGTTGATAATGGATCAGTCCTTTGCTATCTCATTACATAGTGCAAAAGCAAGATTATATCTAGTTCAAACTTATCAAGCAATGATGGATTTACCTGTAAAATTAATCTGACTGACACTAAGAACTTAAAATCAAATCTATTTTTATATAATCACCTTCATTCATACGTTAATAGAATTGAAAATTGGTTAGATACCAGAGGTGAACAAAACTAAACACTGAAAATAATCTATCTCAATAGTGTCAAACTTAATTTTTCTTATAATGGAAACCTTTTCAGTTAACTCCAGTTCAGTGTTTTATTTTACTCAATATTTTGAAACTGCATGAAAATTCAAATGATTGGAAGCAGTTCTCTTAAAAATACCATGAGATAATTTTTGCCAAAAGTAATTTGATAGGAGAAACTAAGGAAAAACTTACGTTTCAAAGATAGGATATATTCAAAAGATTTCTCAATACATTGGCAGATTTCTCTCGAACAAACTGGAACATACATCATCATTGGTCAACAGAAGAAAGCAAACAGCCATTTCTCTCAGAATGTATTGAACTTAATGCAGTTTAAGACAAAGTGGAAAATGTTGTTTTGCTATTACAACTGGAACTTGCAATTCAGGTCATAAATAGCTCATGTTTAAGTTTTTGATACTTAATTGGTATTTTCTTCCCTCAAGCTCCAATTTGGAAGATATTTGCTTTCAAAATTATATCATATATAAGGGCAGCATTTCGTTATTCAGTAGTTTGGGTATTTTGCTTGAATTCCAGTTCAATGCCCAATTTGTCATTGTTCACACCACTCCCCTCAAAATTGAGGGCTAATAGACTATTCAACCATGGGAAATATCACAACTAATACCCAACAACACTTCCAACATATGTAACTGAACAGCAATAAAGAGAGGGAACCCTGGCTGCAGATTATCCTTTTCCAACTTAGAGATTTTGAGGCCAATCCTAGTACCCCAACTGAGATCAGTTAGAATCAACCAAACGCAGGCTCAGATGTAGGATTGTCAACCTTTTTATTAACACAGAGTGGCTCGTGTGTAGAATGAATTGCCAGAAAAAGTGGTGGATGCAAGTACAGTTACAACATTTAACAGACACTTGGATAAGATCACGATTAGGAGAGGTTTGGAGGGATATAGGCCATTTACAGGCAGATGGGTCAGTTTAGCTTGAGAACATTGTCGGCATGGACTGGTTAGATCGAGGGGACTGTTTCCGTTTTGTATGATGCTATGACTATAACACTGTTTCTCTCTGTGCAGATGCTGTCTGAATTAATGTGTTTTTCAGCATTTTCTGTTTTTATATCAGATGTCCAGTACTTGCAATAATTTGTTTGTGTTAATATGGAATCTTCCCTTGCTATACAATTGAGCTATTCAATGTGGAATTGCAAACCTAATAAGTGGAAAAGCTATTCCACAATTGGCAAAGCTTTGTCGCTCTTTTTGAAATGGCAAAGAACCAGAATAGTGTCTGTGAGGCCAGACACAACAATCAGATTGTCCTGCTAATAAAATAAAATAAATCTTAAATTGGATAGTTAAGCCAGTACTGCACTGGAGAACGAACTACAGACAAAATTTCTTTAGGGCAGAACTGTACAACATAGGAAGCCCCAGATAGAATATTTAGGTCAAGTTTGCATTGGAGGAATAGCCACATGCAGGGTAGCCCTGTGCTGAAGGAAATCTTGTGTGGATGTTTAGGACAGAGCTGAAAATGTGTTGCTGGGAAAGCGCAGCAGGTCAGGCAGTATCCAAGGAGCAAGAGAATCGACGTTTTGGGCACGAGCCCTTCTTCTTCTGAAGGGCTCATGCCCGAAACGTCGATTCTCCTGCTCCTTGGATGCTGCCTGACCTGCTGCGCTTTTCCAGCAACACATTTTCAGCTCTGATCTCCAGCATCTGCAGTCCTCACTTTCTCCTGGATGTTTAGGACAGCAAATGTAATGACTGCGCCAAATATTGGTATCAACTTAATATATTCTCCACTCCATTATTCAAAATCAATGGCAAAGGTAATTTAAGACATCACTGGGTGGCATTATGAGCTTGCAAAATT
The DNA here is from genome assembly GCF_004010195.1 of Chiloscyllium plagiosum. Classification (NCBI taxonomy): domain Eukaryota; kingdom Metazoa; phylum Chordata; class Chondrichthyes; order Orectolobiformes; family Hemiscylliidae; genus Chiloscyllium; species Chiloscyllium plagiosum. The sequence goes on from NC_057735.1 coordinate 13,650,622, forward strand.
TGTTTCTCATGTTCATTTTTATTTCATATGGTAGATGTAACAAGAATAAGGTTTTGGTTGATTACCTTGCTCTCCAATGTTCAGCACTGTTATTGCATAAAAAGTTTTGCCCAAGATAAATGAAAAAGATCATCAACCTATAGCACCATCTCAGGCTCAGTTTTCAGTGAAGTCAAACCTAAGTAAGTTATTTGAGCTGGTGTTTGAATACATTTCCTTCTATTACTCTGCTTTGGGATTGTTTTCCACTCCAAACAACTGGAGGGGAGCATGGAATCAAATAACACAAAACTGTCTGGTCGTGCAATTTCTGAAAGCCCGGTGGGCAAAAAGGAAATAACTTTTAACCAAACACGAGCTGTACCTGTATTGTAATAGGGATGAGGACTCGTTTACAGAAACCCATATAGCTTTCTACATCCAAATTCATTTTAGATGCATGGTACAAAGTTACAACTTGCAAGCAGGTACCAAGAGTACAGAAATGGGGACCCAGCTCTGACTTTATTTTGATACATGTAAACTGGCTTTCAGATTAAGCTCAATGACTGATGAGCAGGCAGGTGCTGCATGCAATTTGTTACATAAAAGCTCAGCCACTGACCGTTCTGGGCACCACTGTTGCATTTCTGCACCATATTCTATTGAGCTTATAGAAACAACATAATCAGTACTTGTTGTTTCCTTTTATATGGCTCAAATTGGACTTTTTGATATTTCCAAGAGGATGTAAAAGGTTGTCATGGTTTGCAAACTGCTAACAAGTTGGCAGTTCATTATCAAATGATATGCATAGAGGATCTGAAGCATTTGCGCTGGTGGAAAGCAGACGGGTGCCTCGCTATAACAGACCGATATACACGGCCTCCCCTGTTAGCTGTCACACTAAATATGAAATATCTTAAGTTTTGAAGCACCATTGTTTGAATCATGTTAGAAATCAACAAAGCAAGTGATAGCCAGCAATGATTTGTGACCAAGTGAACCAGAATCTAGATTAGATTACCTACAGTGTGGAAACAGGCTATTTGGACCAACAAGTCCACATCGACCCTCCAAAGAGTAACCAACCCAAACCCATTCCCCTATCCTATATTTACCCCTGACTAAGGCAATTTAGCCTGGCTAATTCAATTAACCTGCACATCTTTGGATTGTGGGTGGCAGACCTGGGGAGAACGTGCAAACTCTACATAGACAGTAGCCCAAGGTAAGAATCAAACCCAGGTCCCTAGCGCTGTGAGGCAACATCAACCACTGAGGCACTGTGCTGCCGTAAGATGGGCAGAGCAATCGATGCCACCAAGTTTGCAATTGGTTCCTGTCGTGCAGTGGCAGTGTTCCTATCTCTAAGGTAGAAGGCCTGGGTTTAAGTCCCACTTATTCCATAGGTGTCTGAACAGGTTAAGTAAAAATATCTACAACTGGGAGGATGGATTGCAGTGACAGGAAGCAGCACATTCCAATAGCACAGCAAATTCTAAACTTAAGGAGAAGATAAGAAAGTAAAAAAGGCAAGAGTGAATTTAAATTTGTCTCAACAAATATTTAAAACTTTCATCCTCCTGAGTACTTTCGTCAGTTCACTGTCTGAGTTGCTGGATGAAGGATGGCAAAACAGAGAGCAATCTGTCCCCTGAGGAACGGGAAAGGATCAGCCAGAGAGAAAAAAAAAATCATTGCACAGGCATAGGGCGATCTCCAGCCGAGTGATACACTGGCACCAACCTGGGAGCCAAATACTGAAAACATGTTGTGAGAACAGTTTGACAGCCGAATTCTGAACCTTTCAAAAATCCCACTCGGAAAAGGAATAACAAATTCAAATAAGATTTAAAACTCAATGGCACCATATTTCACGCAGCTTTACCCATCTCCCCTAAGGTGTATCGAACTAAGTCAGGAAAAAAAAAGACGACAAACCAAACTTCTCACCGTTGTATATGTATCAGCGACTTGACAACAGCAGATCTCCTCCCTCCCCGCTACTTGCGCCTTTCCCTCTCTCTCTCTCTCTGGTTTATTATGATGGCACACTACAAATGTATACTAAATTCCTCCTTTTCTCGCTCCTCCCTTTGAAGGAGGTGACCCACGCTACAGTGCAGTTCCACAAGCGCTCAGCATCTTGTGTTGACAGAACGTGCCTGACATGAACAGGCACAACTTCCAGCAGCGACTGGGGCTATTCCTCACTGATTTTCCTTCCAACCTACCTCGTCTAGGGACACTACTATCATTATACTGGGAAAGATTAGTTAACTCAGTGAGATCCCAGGAGCAGACAAAGGAATTGCCCAACCAATGCTGTTGCAACCCACTGTGGCCAACAGCCCTTGGGGCAACATTACTCTGAAAACTGGGAATATATTCAAACCTGCTAGCTGTAAGGCAGCAGAATTGTGTTTTTGTTTTGTTCTGAATAGTCTGAATTCCTAAAAGAATTATCAAAGTTAAACCAAATCTTAATGGAAAAGGGAGGTCACACAATTGGCAAAGACTACTTACACATGTAAAATCATATTGAATAAAGTTAATCTCCCACATTTATTTTGAAATTGTTGCAAAAATCATAACTTACAGTTCCAAAGCTGCCATGTTATTGTTGCATGATCAGCTACGCACAATCTATCTAAAGACCAGGACTTGGCTGAAAACACAATCTCTACCCTCACACAAAATCCATACAAAAGCTCAGGCAAGGAAGAGTTTGCAGAAGTGCATTGAATCACTATGGCTGCTTTAACTCCCAAGAACAGTGTGTTCTGAAGCGATCAGACTCACAACAGAGGGATTTACATTATCAGAAAAAGAACATCTTATAAAGGTTCATACAAGCCTGTAAGTAGTTTTAGTGAGGAGACTGGTGTTGCGTCAGTAATTCTTCACAGCACGAGTCCTTACACTTAAATAAAGTACAAAATCATAAAATGGGAGCAAAGGGACAAGGATTTCTCTTGTGGTTTCTTCACTGTTCTGCAGCATTAGCGGCAAGTCATAGCTGGTACAATGGAGCCTGAAATAATTAGTGAAGGGTCAATGCAAATGTGAAACAGCCCTGGCCATGATGTGAAAATGCAGAATTAGTGAATCAGATCAAGCTTAGCTTGCTATTGCACCACAGGGAGTAAACAATTCTGCATCCAGTACACAATGAGAATGGGTTGAACACGCGTACCTATGTTCAGTCAGTGAATCATGTGGCAAACAAAGGCACCTTCTGGGAGTTAAAGGATGAAAGCAAGTATCAGAAATGTTGCATCTCAAGATCAGCCAGCAACATAAACGTTGACAATAGATGTGCCACCTTTTGTTTTGGGGGGAGTGGATGGGGAATAAGAAAAACTTTTGCAACAGGAATGTTGATACCATACACATCCACATCATCTGACCTGGGACAGTTGGACACTTTGAAAAAAACCATTTTAATTGACAAGTACGGAATTAAACCCTACCATATTATGCATAGGAAGGCTATATATGCTTCAGTAAACGAGCCCTACGGCAACTGTAGCCCACAAGAGACCACATCTGTGTTTGATCAGCCCCAACATGGTTCCCAATGGCTGACGCTGGATGGTTTCAGTGAATTCCAATAATGATTTTTGCACCCCATGCTAGGGGAAGGTCAGTCTCCTGTTCTTCTCTGGATTTCTGGTTGGCACCTGAGGTTCAGAATGCATGTCTGTGACAAACCCCACTCTGTTCTGCACGGTTCTTTGAGTGTAAAAGAGAATGTAGGCTTGGGTCTTGCACACGTCCTCCACACTGCACACATTTAGCTTAGAGTCATTACAGTGGACCCAAAACTCTAAAGAGGGAAAAAAAGATACAGCAGACTTATAAAATGTAGTGTTTCTTATTTTCAGAATATTTATTCATATAGAATATGTCAATTAAATTACATATAGTCTGATATGCAACTTGCACTCCCCCGCAAATCCTAAAGTCTTATCCACTCCCCATTTCACTCTTGCGGATGCCACTCCTTCCTTGGATGACACTAGCCTTTTGTTTTTTATCCAAATGGCCATTCTCCTTATGTTCAGACAGGGTCAGTGGGCTACAGGATGGGAGCTATATCATCTGTGGACTTGTTCTACACCACTAAATGCACTTTGTTAAGCCAGTCTGACCTACATCACATCTTTGGGAAAGTGATCAGAAGAAACATAACATCTTGGAAGTTTTGAAATAGTTGGAGGAGGAAAGTAACAGACTGGACTAAGATTGTTTTGCACTTTTCATTATTATTTAGCTATTTTATTTCTTTCCTGGTTTAGCTGTTTCAAGCAAACACCCCTCACTGTGATAAATCATTCACCTCAAATAATCCTTTTCAAAATAGAGAACTGCAACAAATTGTTCAAACATATTCTACAAAACTGCAACAATCATATTTTCTCTTGCAGGATTCAGAAAGAAGCAAACTTGAAAGTGGGGAGAATGATAAGATAGTCTTTTTGCAAGTTTGAGACAGACAGCATTCAGTAAGCAGGACTGACAATTTCACTGCACATATAGGTGTCACCAGAGGAAATAATTGACATTTGTGCAATTGTGGTCGTAACTAAAATGATGACACTTAAACTCAAATGATTTTCTTTAGAGAGGACTATGCTCATCCCTAATTTGGAATATCTCGCTTAGAAGGGGAAGATAGCTGACATACAGTATGATTCATTGGAAGCTGCAGTAAAGAAGGAAATTATTACGTTTGATGCCAATTTTGGATGATGGCCAACAACCCTTTGATAACTCAAAAAAAGTCATCGTTCTGGTTCTGCCAGGTAAATGGAGGTTGACAGGCTACTCGTACTCAGAGGGCATCATAGTCAGGCAAGACTATCTTCCCAAGGACATTCTTATGAGCAGTGGACACGTCAATGCAATCAGGAGTGGGATGCCAAGTTTTTCAACTGGGCACTGTGGTACCCACTGTAAAAACCACCCTGCTGAGTATGAATTCAGAAATGACTCCGGGAGCTTTGAGTCGAGGGGAAGAGCTCCACCATTGTACTTTCATAGTAATGGACATTTAAGACCCTTTCTCAATAAAAGTATACTGACCTCCTTCTGTGTTGTAGCAGTATGCGGTATAGTGTCCTGAGCCAAATCCTTTTCCATGATGCATCACCACAGCTGAGAGGTCATATATGAAGCTTTCCTTGCCAAGAGTGGAGGAAGAGTCCCTGCAGCAGTAAGGCTCCATGTTTAATACCTGGTCGAAGTTGACATGCACCCCTATCTTCTCACGATGGTTGCGGCCAGACCACCTAAAAACACAGTAGCTGCATCAAGAGGGAAATAAGGAACACGAGTACAGTACATCAATGCCCTGTAAAAAATACTGATTCTGTATAAGATAACCAGATAAAAATAAGTCATTTTATTAGTTTGTTTAAATACAACAATTCCCAACAACAAAAGGTGAAAAGTTTAATCTTTGATGCGTGCTGAGTTAGCTATCTCAGCCACAGCAGGGATATCGGCTTCCCACGGTAGGAAAAGCAGCAAATATAATGAAAACCATATTAACCAGGATAGCATCTCCTGATCGCAGCTCAGTACCTCAGCAGAAAGTTGTGCACAAGGACAGGAGATGCCTTGACTGTGATGCATTCCAAAATAGCTTAACACTTCCACAATATCATAATGCAGAATTGCTTAGTGCTGTGATGTTTAGCATCGCATTCACTGTTAAAGGGACACACAAATAACCTATCCTTGGGGCAAGGAACTAGAGAATCACCAACAACCATGAAATGCTTCCCCTAAATTCCCTTCACTGGTTTCTGAAACTGTCTGGTTGTGTTAAGATTGCTGCAGGACCATGCATAGACCTAATTCACAGGTTGCCTCTTTGCCCACTGTGTGTCACACTCTCGAGTGCTGTTGTCTGCACTCCTGCAAAACCTGGAAGGAACTGTGGCACCATGTTATAATACCAAAAAAGGATAAACACTTGCAGGAGGCAAGAGGAAGAAAGGGGGAGAAATAAAGTGAGGAAAATATATAGGGCCAGGCATTTACACATCGGTTTATTTAACAGGGTAAAAATTAGGCCCACAGAACAAATGCATTAATTGGTAAAAGCAAGGGAATATAGTGGATAAAAGGTGTCATGATGTCTAACCACAGAGAATTAATTCAAATGGATTAAGGTATAAAATATCAGTTGCCGCTGGGGCAATGTAACAGAGCACCAATACATAGTGCTAAACCTACAGCAAAATTCTGTACCAGAACAGCAATGCTGTACAACAGGCTCTTGTTTATGGGACAGATTCGATTGGGAAGAGGAGAATCAAAAGGAAGCCCTCGACCAGGGATGGGGAACCTGTAGCCTTCTGGGCCATTGTGTGGGGCCTTTTGAATGAATCCAAATTTTGCAGAACAAATCTTTTATTTTTTATTGATATGTTTTTTTCATCCTTTATTATTTTTATTTTAATCTTAAAATGAAGGTATTTAAAATACCAGAGAATAAAAGAAAATTCAGCAAAATAATCCTCACAGACTGATCGCCACAATTAGAAAATTGGTAAGTCATGAGGACTAAAACTGCAGACCCCCATGCTGCAACCAAATATTCAAATGCTTTCCTACAAAAAGCAGTCAGAACAAAGTCATTAAAAGGTTAGTTAACTTTAGAATTAACATTTTTTTTCATTTTTTTTAAAGTTAGTACATAGTAGTTAGATTTTTACAAAATAATGTGAATTTTGAAGAATATATAATTGAAGTTTCTTGGATGCGGCCTTATTAGATTACAACTAATATAATGCGGCCTTCCAACATGAAAAGGTTCCCCACCTCTGCCCTAGACTAATCTCTCAGGTAAAATGCTGCTGCTTTCCAAAGTTAAATAAGAGTGACATCAAAATACTTCTACACAAAGTCACTGGACAGAACAAGACCTACGTCCAAAAACCTGATCAACAGCTGGGTTTTAAGAATTGAATTTAGAATTGGAAAAGCACAAATTGAAAAGATTTGTAGGTCTGGAAGCGGCTAAGTAGATGGGGGAAATCTGAAAACAAGAAGGAGAATTTCAAACTTAAGACAGTGTCAGACCAGGAGGTCAGAAATACAGAGGAACCTCGATTATCCGAATATCGGATTATCCAAAGGAGATTTGAGGTCCCAATAGAAACATTACATCAAAGATGCGTTGCCAACACTGATCGTGTCTTTTGTTTACAGTGATTAAACAGGCACCGTCTCCAAATGACTGACCTCCCGCCCATTCTCTCTCCCCATACCTTCCCTGGAGTTCTATAGAGGGATATATCCTAAACCCCCCCTTCCCCAAATAATCTGTCCAATAATCTGGACACGACAAATGTGGAACCTATCAAAAAGTTACAGTAAAATGTTGTGTGGGGGGGTTGTGGGGGCAAGCAGCGTTGAACAGAGATGGGGGCAGCGGCGTTGGGGGCGATGTTGGAGGGGCAGGCGGTGTTGGACATGTTTGGGGGCGGGTGGGGGCGGTGTTGGATGGAGTTGGGGGGCACGGGGGGCAGGGGGTGTGCTGCTGCTGTCTTCTGAACTGTGGGCAGACTTTAAACCTCTGAGCCCCAGAGGAAAGGCATTTAATCGATTAGCTGAATAATCGATTATCCGAACAAAATAATGCCCATCCATCTTGTTCGGATAATCGAGGTTTCCCTATACAGGGAATGAGATCCAGAGCAAGTTAAGATACAAGCAATGTTGTGGATGAGCATAAACGTATATGGGATGGATGTTAGAAGGCCAGTCAGGACAGCATTGAAATTATCAAGTATCAAAAGCAAGGTTGTCAACTCCAATCGTGAATGCACTGAGATAGGAACTGAGTTCAGCAATGTTGTGGACTGAAAGTACACAGGCTTGGTGATGGTGCAGATACATTGTCAGAAACTTACTCTTCAAGGTGAAGAGCAACAACGGTGCTGAAAGGTATTTCTCAACTTAAATCAGCTCGAGAGATGGAAGTGGTGGTCAGGGAGCACTAAAGAATTGTATTAGGAGGAGGAAACTTCTGTGCATTCAATATTGACTGCCAGACAAGTAGTATGATAAATCAAAGACAGGCCAGGAAAGGATGCTGCGAGGATATGCTGTCTGCTTAGCCAAGACTGTACACTACTGCAGAAATGGACAATTCATGCAATATGCATTTAATATCCCTGTCACGCCTAGAGTAATCAATCAATAAATAGACAATGTTTTGCTGCATCAGTGCTCCGGCAACAAATGGTTACTAACATGAGGAACTCAGCCTTCTCATACACAGTATAAATGCCATCATCTGCTTTTCACCAATGAAAGACATAGCACCAATTCTCTTAGGATTTTCCAACTTGTTTCAGTCTGTGGTAACTTCAAGGTTAGCTTTTCATATTGATAAAATTAAATATTAAATACATTTATTTTAGGGGGTGTCCAAGGAACTCCCACATTTATGCAATGTGCATTTAAGAGGAATGAAAAGATTTGTAAGAAATCTTTAATTCAATATGTATTTTAAAAAAAACCAAAACGGACCAAATATTGCAGAAACTAGACTGCAACTAGAATGGTCTCATTGATGACTCAATATGCTGACTACACTTAGCTCAGATTCTAATCAAAATGAAGTTATTTTCTTGGAAAGAGTAAAGAAGAATTAAAAACTTTTATTTCATGCCTTCCAATGAAGCGTCCTTCTGAAGTGTAATCGCTGTGTAATGTGGCACCTATGTTTGAGTGAGCATCTCCTACAAACAGCAAGATGATAATTGTTGGATAATTTGTTTTCAGTGATGTCGATTAAGGGATAACTATCGGTCAAGACACCAGGGATAACTTCCCTAGTTTTCTTTGAAATAGTGCCATGGAATTCTTTGCAGATGCCAATAGAGCAGACAGCATTTTAGTTTAAATTTAATCTGAAAGATTGCACTTCTGATAGTGCAGTACTCCCTCTGTAATACTTTATAGTGGAGCGCTTGCCTAGAAATTTGTGAAGTTTCTGGTGTGGGACTTGAACACAGATTTCTAATTCAAGAGTGCTCTGCATTTGAGCACTGAAATGACAAATATACCAATTAAAATAGTCATAGATTAAGCAACTGTGATAGGAACACAAGCTTTTGCAGCTGCAGCAAATTCATCTTACCTGAATCTTTTAAGGTGCAGACGGAGGACCTGAGGTAGTCTGTATATCATTAGCTGTTTTTGAGCTTCTGTCAGGACGAGGGGCTTTGGCGAGGATTTTCGTCGTTTACCTGAGAGATAATTAGCCAGAATTATATAAAATTCATAGCAAAGAAACAGGACATTTGGCCCAACTGCTCTATGCTGTTGCTTATGTATCACTTTAACTGATATTTTACTGAAACAGACAAAGAGAAGGGTAATCATACTTTCAGTTAAAAGTACTTAAGATCAGATGCACTGGTATACATCACTGTCCTACTTATAGCAATGCTTCACAGCTTAAGTTTGTTCTGTGACAAGGAACGCTTTGTGGTTTTTAAAAGTCCAGACCAAACAGTGTGCTGAGTGGACTGATCCTTCGATGCAAATGTTCAAAAGGTATTTTTGATTTAACAGTAATTGAGAACAATACAATGACAACTAGAAAAATACATGGTAAAAGAAGTATGAATCTGTGTGTTATCTTAAGGTCCCATGAAGTGGCCACAATTTAGTATTTCTCCCAATGCTTCAGTTTGTTGAAGCAGTGAATAGCCATACAGGCCAGAAGAATTCCAAAGATGATCCCTGTCCTTATGAAGTCTTGCCATCTCTGTATGGGCACTTCAAATGCTGTCAGAACCTTTAAACAGGGAAATCATAATTCCTGCTCTTGCTTTCCATTTAGTGATTATCGTTGCTTATGTAAGCATACAGTCAGGACAGGATTGGCTGTGGATAGTCCGGGATCAAGTCTCACTTGCTTTGGAAGTGTGTCATAACATGTCTGAACAGGGCAAGAGGGGCTTATTAAAAACAAAAATTCTAGTCACATCTAAGAATATACTCATTACACAGGTGCAAAAGTCTTGAGTACTTCAAGTCTGGATAGTAAGCATCAGAGAGCTCAACGGAGAGGAAAGCTCACTTAAAAGGAGCACTGCTTACTGTTGCACTGGTCGCAAGCGTAAATCCTTCCTTCCAAAGCCTCTGTTTCTGTAAACTTTGCCAGCATTTCCGTCAGAGTGCATTCTTTAAGCTGAGTAGCACCCTTCTGAAGACAATGATAACGCTCTGGAAACTCCAGTGAAAGATCCCAAAATGGTTCAATGGTGTTGGATTTGTAGTTGCATGTCAGGCACGTGACCTGTAGAAAGGGATAATAATATAAACAGATTTCCCAGAATACTAAAGATGACTGACCCCATAAAATGACTTATGGTTTATAGCACAAATAAGGCCATTCTATCCATCTGTGTCAATTCTCTCTAAAGCATATTTATCCATTATTTCCTGGAAAGGTGCAATCTTGGACTTCACTAGTAAAGGGATTCTATGTTCGCCAACTTTGAAGCAAGCCACTTCCATTATATTTCATTTTCATATGACTTTAAATTGTTGACCACTTCTGAACAATGCTATGGCTAGAGAAAATAGCCTCTCTCTGTTCACCCTTTCAAAATTATTTAAAATTTATTTTAAAGCCGTACCTAAATTTCTTATTCTGGATTAGTGGTGCTGGAAGAGCACAGCAGTTCAGGCAGCATCCAAGGAGCAGCGAAATCGACTTTTCAGGCAAAAGCCTTTCTTAGTCAACAGGTAAAGTCAGAACATGGCTTTCAATTTTAATTTCCAATCTTTGGGATCGACTTGGTGAACCTATTGTCATTTTCTTTCTAGACAGGACAACCAAAACTGAAAACCACTGCTGATCTAACCATTGCTCAGTTTAGTAACAGGAACATAGGACAGGTGGCCATTCAGCCCCTCGAGCCTGTTTCGCCTTTCAACAAGATCACAACTAATCTGTAGCCTAGTTCCATATATCTGCTTTTAGCATATATCCCTCAATACCTTCGCTTAACAAATATCTATCTAGATTTAAAATTAACAGGTTCCACTGCAGTTTGGGGAGCAGAGTTATAAACATCTACTATCCTGTGTGTAGAAGTGCTTCCCAACATCTCTACTGCATTGGCTGGTCCTAATTCTCACTATGTGCCCTAGTTCTAGAATCCTTAACCAGTGGAAATACTTTATCTTTATCCACCCTGTCTTTCCCTGTTAATATCTTGATGGCTTCAATCAGCTCACTTCTTAACCTTTTACATTCTTGAGGAAACAGACCTAATGTGTGTAATCTCGGCTCGGAATTTAACCCGTTGCCTGGATCTGCTCACAGTACCCCAAGTGGAATCTAACAAAGGTTTTGTACAACTGCAGCATAGCTTCTGCATCCTTGTACTTCTGTTCTCTAGATACAAAGGCGAGCATACCATTAAGCTTTCTTGATTATTTTCAGCAACAATTCATGACATTTTAAAGATCTATGCACCTGAACCCACCCTCTCACAAAGTATCTTTCAACATTCACTGTATTTAACTTCATGGTATCTAGAAAGTCACATGCTCCATCCCTTGTCAGTCCAAAATGGATAACCTCACACTTGCTTATAAAGAATTTTATCTGCCACAATTTTGCCCATTCACTATCAATATCCCTTTGTAATTGTACGCTCTCATCTACACTGTCTACAATGCCATTGAACTGTGTGTCATCAGCAAACTTGATATACAACTTTCTATGTCATTAACCAAGTCGTTAATAAATAATGTGAATAATCGGGAGGTTCTAACACAGATTCTTATGGGACTTAAAAACAAACTGTTGGAGAAACTCAACAGGTCAGGAAGCATCTGCAGAGAATAAGCAGAGTTAACGCTTCGGGTCCAACGACCTTTTATAAGACACTTTTTACTTTATCTCCAAGATGAGAGTTCTCCAGCAATTTCTGTTTTTGCTTCAGATTTCCAGCATCCACAGTTCTTTCATTTTTCCCCTTGTGGGACACCACTGGTCACATCTTGCCAATTTGAGGACCTCTCCATTATCCCTCCTTTCTGTTGCTTGCCAACCAATTTTCTAGCCATGTCAATAATTTAGCCTCAATTCTGTTGGTGTCTACCTTGGCTAACAGTCTCTTATGTGGGACTTGATCAAATGCCTTCTCAAAGTCCATATAAACAACGTCCACATATTCACACAAGTCACCTCTTCAAAAAATTCAATAGGGTTTGTCAGGCATGACCTACCTGTGATGGAAATGTGTTGCTGGAAAAGCGCAGCAGGTCAGGCAGCATCTAGGGAACAGGAGAATCGACGTTTCGGGCATTAGCCCTTCTTCAGGAAAACATGACCTACCTGTCATGAATCCATGCTAACTCTCCCCGATTAACTGAATACGAGAGACTCGGTTACCATCCTTAATTATAGATTCGCCACTACAGATGTTAAGCCAACTGGGGTCTGTAATTCCCTGCTTTTCCTCTTTCACCCTTCTTAAAAAGCAGATTGACATGCGCATTCTTCCAAAAAGACAGCTCCTGTATCTAGGGAACTCTGAAAGATTATAGTTAGGGCATCTGCAATGTGCTCTTCCACTCCTTTAACACCAATAGCTAGAAATCATCAGGTCATGGGGATTGTCACACTTTCATTCTGTAATTTCCTCATTAACAATGTTTTACTTACGCTAATTTTATTCACAGTCCCTGTCCCGAATCATTATTAATTTCTTTGTGACTTCTGGCAAGCTAGCCTTCTTTTCTATTGTAAATACTGAGGCAAAGTAATTATTCAAGATGTCTGCTACTTCTCCATAGTCATTGACAATATCCCTTCTTTCAACCCTTTAGTGGGCTAACCTTACTTCTGACCATCCACTTGCCCTTTAACTATAAAATTGCTTTGGATTGATTGTGATGTCCCTTGCAAGTTTGCTTTCATAATCCCTTTTAGTGGTTCTTTCTTATAAGGTGCTTTGTTGCTTTTTGTTTGTACAATCAGTGCTTTGTGCATTTTGTAAGCCCTTTAATTTTACTTTTGCGCCATCCCTTATCTTGCTAGTTTTCCATGTCTGTTTTTCTGCAAAGTGGAGCTTTACCCTCTCAGGGGCATAAGCTGGTTTTGTTTCAGTTTTAAAACCCTAAATTCTGTCACCATTTCCATATGGTTTTATTTACTTGCATTCACACAGTCAGGGACCCACGTCCCAACTCATTTCACAAGGTGAAATGGGAAAAGAACACACCAGACAACTGAGGAATTAAGATACAGGCTACTGTAGGTGATTGAAGGTTAACCAGGGACCGGAGAGTGGTGGAGGTCTTGGGAGTTTAGAAAACATTTCAGCTTGGACAAAGAAAAGCTCAGTTTCTACTGGTATAGTAGAGGGGAAGAGAGAAGATGGGGCAGGCATCCATCAACCATTGGGTGCAAGCTCATGTGGAACTGAAGAAACGTGGAAAGGCAGGATGCTTTGAGACCATAACAATATTTGTAAACAAGAGCAAATACACTGAAATCAATGTAAGCGAAGGAAAGGGATTTACTGCCCAGAATTAGTGCCAAACAGGATGCAGGTGGCAACATTTACTGGAATAAGCCTAACTTGTCACCAGGCATAATAAATGTGCCCAAGTATGTCCAGATACATCTGGTCCGTTTATCACCAAGAGCAGTTTTAGTCAATTTTTGACCGCTGACACATTCAATGTGTGTATTTTTATTGTTTGCATTTGTTTTAGATTAGATTAGATTACTTACAGTGTGAAAACAGGCCCTTTGGCCAAACATGTCCACACCGACCCTCTGAAGAGCAACCCACCCAGACCCATTCCCCTTCACTTACCCCTTCTAACACTGAGCAATTTAGCATGGCCAATTCACCTAACCTGCACATTTTTTATTGGACTGTAGGAGAAAACCCACGCAGACACAGGGAGAACGTGCAAACTCCACACAGACAGTTGCCTGAGGTGGGAATTGAATCCCGGTCTCTGGCGCTGTGAGGCAGCAGTGCTAACCACTGTGCTACCGTGCCACCCATTATTTGCTATAATAATTCTGTCGAAATCATTTACATCATCTAAATTTGTGTCAGAGAATTGAAAAAACGTGGCCAAATGTATTTTCCTCTGTTGTTCCATTTCCACTACACAAACTAACCAAACCGATTACAACACAAATACAGCATTAGTGTCAAGCATTGCCATAAAGCAAGCTCTGGAGTCAGCTCAGGCCCTGACTCATGACTTAACCAACAACACTACAGCCAATGAGACTAACAATGTTGCAGTTTATTATGCAAATTCAGAGAAAGACACAGGCACTATGAGGACAAAGTAACTGAGAATGTTCATATGAAAGGGGTTACTTCTAATTGAGACAACAGTTCATTTACTAATTTAAGTTCATAATTAAATCCCCACCTTGGAATAGCTTAACATGTCTGTGGATAACCTCTTTTAAGGTTCAAGATATCCAGATGATTAACTGACTGACTAATTTGACATTCAAATCTAACCTTGCAATAAATGGTCAGATCTTTAGAGGTCTGCTGCTAAATTCATTTCTTTTTCTCCTTCATTCCTCAGCTGGAGGAGGTCCCTTTCCACCACTGATAACTTGTGTAAACTCAGTCCTGCTGAAGAATATGTAAAAAAAAAGATGTCTCAGGTGACTTGCTCTCCAGCTGAATCTCCCAAGATGAGCACACTGGTACAAGCCCACATCTTGCTGTTCTGAGTCACTACACATACAGACAAAATGATACGCTTTCACTAACAGCATGCACTAACAAACATATTTAAAATATGTCATGACAATTAGTGTACCAGTTTCTTCAGTTTAACACAAAATAAATCCACAAACACTGCCATTTAAATAAACCATATACAAGGCTGGTGCTCGTGAGATTCGGAAAACGTCCATACAGTGCAGGCAAAGATGCACCGAGGCCTGGTACATTGGAGAGACGAAGCAGACGCATGACAATGCATGAATGGACACCACGCAACAATTGCCAGACAGAGGTGTTCCCTTCCAGTCGGGGAACACTTCAGCAGGCAGGGACACTCAGCCTCGGATCTTCAGGTGACCGTCCTCTAAGGTGGACTTCAGGATATGCAACAATGCAGAGTGGTCTAGCAGAAGCTGATAGCCAACTTTGACATCCATGAGAGTGGCCTCAACTGGGACCTGGGGTCCAGGTGACCCCACGACACTATATACACTCTCACACAAGCACACATATACACACCCAGACATGCGCCCCCCACGCTCTCATACTCTCACAGGCTTATACTGTCACACTCATGCACACTACCACACATGCACGCACAAACTCACATTCTCCCAAACACACACACATGGTCCCCCGCACATGCATGCACGCACGCATACACATACACCCCCCCCCACCTATGGGGTGAATTTGCATTTGCAAAATTATATATTCAGGCACATTCTATTTTGCTCAAAAAACACAATCTGTAGGCAATCAATCCATGTGACATGTTGTAAATTCCTACTTTGGAAATAGAACCAGTCTGACTCAAAGACTTCGAGGAGAAAGTGAGGTCTGCAGATGCTGGAGATCAAAGTTGAAACTTTATTGCTGGAACAGCACAGCATATATTCAGGCACATTCTATTTTGCTCAAAAAACACAATCTGTAGGCAGTCAATCCATGTGACATGTTGTAAATTCCTACTTTGGAAATAGAACCAGTCTGACTCAAAGACTTAACAGGAATCTAGGTTTGTTCAATATATTGTAACAGTTGTATGACACTATGATCGTGTGTTATAAATTCTGTCTCCTATGATCCTGCCCCACTCACTACCTGACAAAGGAGCAGCCCTTTGAAAGTTAATACTTCCAAATAAACCTGTTGGACTATAACCTAGTGTTGTATGATTTTTAACTTTGCCCACCCCAGTACAACACTGGCACCTCCTCATCACGGCCACATGAATAAAAGATGAACTGCGGATAAAGTAGTCACTGGACTTGAAACTTTAACTCTGCTTTCTTTCCACAGATGCTGCCAGATCTACTGAGTTTCTCTAGTAATTTGTTACAAATTCAGTGGTACAAATTTAAAAAAAAGCAGATTATGATGGGATGGAAAACTGAAATAAAAAAGAAAATGTGAGAAATAAACTCAGCACAACCTCCTGGGCGTTCTTTTCCTCAGCATTTTCCATTTTAACTTCAGTGGTACAATTGTTTTTTTCCCCACTTCTGCTGTTGAAGACAGTGCCTCATGTGATGACAGTTAACCAAGTATCCATTATTAGGTTGGTAGGACAAACCACTTGTAAGCTGAAAATGTGTTGCTGGAAAAGCGCAGCAGGTCAGGCAGCATCCAAGGAACAGGAGAATCTTCAGGAATGGCTGAAGAAGGGCTTATGCTCGAAACGTCGATTCTCCTGTTCCTTGGATGCTGCCTGACCTGCTGCGCTTTTCCAGCAACACATTTTCAGCTCTGATTTCCAGCATCTGCAGTCCTCACTTTCTCCTCAAACCAGTTGTAATCCCAGTTCTATAATCTTCTGAAGCTTCAAGCTTCACAATCTCTCTAAGGCACTCCTGAAAACCCAACCTCTGACTGAGCATTTGGTTGCCAATCCCAAATTCTCTCATGTGCTCAGCACCAAACTCTTGTTTGATAATGATCCTGTGAAGCACCTTGGGACATTTTTACAACATTAAAGATGAGTCATAGAGATATACAGCATGGAAACAGACCCTTCGGTCTAAACCATCCATGCCAACTAGATATCCCAACCCAATCTAGTCCCACCTGCCAATACCTGGCCCATATCCCTCCAAACCCTTCCTATTCATATACCCATCCAAATGCCTCTTAAATGTTGCAATTGTACCATCCTCCACCACTTCCTCTGGCAGCTCATTCCATACACGCACCACCCTCTGTGTGAAAAAGTTGCCCCTTAGGTCCCTTTTATATCTTTCCCCTCTCACCCTAAACCTATGCCCTCTAGTTCTGGAGTTCATGTTACATAAATGCATATCTCGACAGGTGCCGCACAAGAGAAAAAATGCCCAGATCACATTCTTTGTTGATATTGGGGCCACATACTTTCAAAAAAATGGAACTGAATAAGACTGAATTGTGGAGGGTACAGCATTTATGTGGAAGGGAGGGGTGTCAGTGTGCCGGAGATCAGTGAGTCAGATAGCATTCACGAAGAGACAGCAGGCTAACGTTTCGAGTTGAGATGACTCTTTGTTAGAGCTAAAATGAGCCAATTCTCATTTCTTCCCTTTCTTTTAGCTTTTTATCATGTGCTCCCCTCCCCTCCCATCCCACTTACTGTCCTTTCAAGTCTAGCAGGAGACACACTATTGTTCTGCCATTTTCACATTCCAATCATTTAATCTGCACTATCAACACCTTTTCTCCATCAGCATCCCACACCCCTCTCAAACTACAGCATAAATGCTATCCCCACCACAATTCACTTCAGTTGATGAAAGAGTTATTTAGACTAGAAACATTAGCTTGCTCTCTCCATGGAGGCTGTCTAACCTGCTATGATATCCAGCATTTTTTCTTTTCAGTACAGATTACTGCTTCTGCAGTAATTTGTCCCCATGGAGCTGAATAATAGATGTTTGGGTGCTTTTGCCAAAGAGAACTCAGGGCAACTGTTCCACTGGCTGAGATCATCTAACTCTGTAAACAAGTAAACATGTTTTAATAGATTTGGAGGTGCTGGTGTTGGACTGGGGTGTACAAAGTTAAAAATCACACAACAGCAGGTTGGAGTCCAACAGGTTTAATTGGAAGTACAAGCTTTCGCAGTGCTGCTCCTTCTACCTGATGGAAGCTAATGCTTCCAAATAAACCGGTTGGATTATAACATGGTATTGTGCGATTTTTAACCATGTTTCAACAGCACCTCCTCACTCACCAAGGTAACGAACCTGTGCTTATGACAATGCAATTGAACTCTCCAGTTTGAATACAACTGAGGTTACACCCAGCACTGGTCCAAACAACTGGTTTATAACTGATCACAACCTGTCAGTTAAAAACACCTGTTTGTAGTTGATTGATTTGTGCACTTGACTGCAAGTGCATGGAGCCCTAGTTTGATTAGAGACAAAACAACTGCAGATGCTGGAATTCAAAGTAGATAGGCAAGAGGCTGGAAGAACACAGCAAGCCAGGCAACATTAGGAAGTGGAGAAGTCGCCATTTCGGGTGTAACCCTTCTTCAGGGCTGGGGGAGGTTATAGGGGGTGCTGGGGACTCAATGTTGAGTCCTCCAGACTGTAGGCTGCCCAGGTGGAAGATAAGGTATTGTTCCTCCAATTTGTGGTTTGGTTTGTTGTAGCAATGGAGGAGGCCAAAGGATGGTCATGTTGGAAAGGGAGAGGAAGGAGAATTAAAATGGGCGGAGCTGGGAGGTCCATTCAGCCACTACAGGCCTGGCTCAGATGCTTAGCGACCCATTCCCTAAGTTTATGTTTGGTCTCCCTGATGTCGAGAAGACCACACTGGGAGCACCTGATTGAACTAATCCTCACCCTCAACAACATTTCCTTCAACTCCTCCCATTTCCTCCAAATCCAGGACTGGCCGTGGGCACCCAGCCAAGCCTGCCTCTTTGTCGGGCTATGTTGAACAGTCCCTTTTCAGAACTTACATAGGCACTGTGCCTCAGCTCTTCCACCGTTACAGTAAACTAGGTTGGAAGAGAGGCAGGTGAACCTCTGTCTCACCTGAAAGGACTGTTTGGAGGTGAGGGGGATGGCGTGCCAACAGGTTTTACATCTTTCCTGGATGCAGGCTGAGGAACCAGGGGTTCAGTGGTGGGGGGCGCCTTGGTCGGGAGTGTAGCACTAACCAAGCGATTTCGACCCAAGGAACAGTCCTTGCAGAAGGCAAAGAGGAGTGGGGAGGGAAGATGTTCTTGGTGGTGAGGTCTAATTGGAGTTGGTGGAAGGTTGATGCGTTGGATGCAGAGACTAGTGGAGTGGCAGGTGAGGACAAGGGGGACTTTGTCTTTATTGTGTTTGGAGAGGATTTAAGAGAAGTGGAACAGGGAATGGAGGTGGTGCAGTGGAGGGTTATCTACATGATAGAGGGAGAAAAAGCACGTTGTTCAAAATAGGTGGGCGGCACGGTGGCACAGTGGTTAGCAATGTTGCCTCACAGCACCAGAGACCCAGGTTCAATTCCCGCCTCAGGCAACTGTCTGTGTCGAGTTTGCACATTCTCCCTGTGTCTGCGTGGGTTTCTTCCGGGTGCTCCGGTTTCCTCCCACAGTCCAAAAAAAATGTGCAGGTTAGGTGAATTAGCCATGCTAAATTGCCCGTAGTGTTAGGTAAAGGGTAAATGGGTCTGGGTGGGTTGCTCTTCGGAGGGTCAGTGTGGACTTGTTGGGCCGAAGGGCCTGTTTCCACACTAAGTAATCTAAAAAAAGGTGACATCTGGGATGCTCGGGAGAGGAATGTCTCCTCATCTGAACAGATGTGGCAGAGGCAGAGCAATTGGGAGAACAGAATAGAGTTCTTGCAGGATACTGGGTGGGAGGAGGTGTCGTCCAGGTAGTTACAGGAGTCTGTGGGTTTGTAATAAATGTCTGCCAGGAGACGGTCACCGGAGATGGAAATGGAGAGGTCAAGGAAGGGGAGGGAGGTGTCCGAGATGGACCAAGTGAATTTGAGGGTGGAAGTTGTGGGCGAAGTTGAACTGCTCCAGTTCAGCCTGGGTGCAGAACGCTGCACCGATACAGTCATCGATGTAACGGCGGAAGAGCTGAGGCACAGTGCCTATGTCGGTTCTGAAAAGGGATTGTTCAACATAGCCGACAAAGAGGCAGGCTTGGCTGGGTGCCCACGGCCAGTCTGGATTTGGAGGAAATGGGAGGAGTTGAAGGAAATGTTGTTGAGGGTGAGGATTAGTTCAATGAGGTGGAGGAGGGTATTGGAGGAGTGGGACGGGATGGATCTGTTGGAAAGGAAGAAGCAGAGGGCCTGGACATGTATAAGGACTGCACATCCACAGTGAAGGTAAAGTGCTGGGGGCCGGGGAACTGGAAGTTACTGAGGAGATGGAAGACATAGTTGGTATCGCAGATGTAGGTGGGAAGACCCTGAACCAAGGGGGAAGAGGATGGAGTCAAGGTAGGACAAGATGAGTTCACTGGGGCAGGAGCATGCTGAGACGATGGGATGACCAGGGTAGTTGGGCTTGTGGATCTTGGGGAGCAGGTAGAACTGGACAGTGTGGGGCTGGGGGACTGAATTTGGAGGCAGTGGTGAGGAGAGGACACGGACAGTGCGAGTGATTTTGGCATGATGGGTCATGGTGGGATCGTGGGCAAGGGGGAGATAGGACATGGTGTTGGAGAGTTGGCATTTGGCTTCCACATCATAAGACTACCCCTGCCCCGCCTTTGTCGCCAGACTACCACTGCCTGGCCGCGCATCAGGTACTCCCGATGTGGTTTTCTCTACATCAGGAAGACCAAACGTAAACTTAGGGAATAGTTCGCCGAGCATCTCAGCTGGGCCCGCAGGGGCCAACCAGACCTCCCAATCACCATCCATTTTAAATCCCCTTCCCATTCCCTTTCCAACATGACTATCCTTGGCTTCCTCCAGTGCCACAACGAACCAAACCACAAACTGGAGGAACAACACCTCATCCTCCGCCTGGGCAGCCTACAACTCGGAGGACTCAATATGGAATTCCTCAATTTCAAATAACCTTCATTCCCATTCCCCGACTCCCTCCCTTCCCAGCCCATTCCCTCCTCTCTGCAGCCAACTGGATTCATTCCTCCCACGGACCAACCAGATCTTACCATCTATCTGTCTATCTCCACTTCACCATGCTGGCCCCACCTCCCCTTTTATCTGCAGCTCCCCCTACACCCACCTCCAATCCTGAAGAAGGGTTACACCCAAAACGTCAACTTCTCTACCACCTGATGCTGCCTGGCTTGGTGTGTTCTTCCAGCCTCCTCCCTGTCTACCCTAGTTTGATTAAGCAATCTAATAGCACTTCTCTATTAACAGTGCCAAAAATCAATAAGTACTTCATAATGACTTTTACACAGCAATCAGGTAGGCTCACACATTAATCTTTCCATTTTAAAGGACAAAACGTTATCTACTTTAAAAAAAACCCATGGTTTTCTCTCATGTGACAGTTCCACAGTTGCTGGTTATGTGCTAGTACCTCAACCTAACTTCAGCTGTTCTTCAAAGGAGATTAGACTGAGAAGTTGGAAGGTTCTTGTATAACTGCAAAAGCCAAGCTCAATCTTAACCTAATCCAATTCTGTCACATTGCAAACAGTGATCACTGCACAGTGATGACAAGCAGTGACCAGAATTGACGCTCCTCCTCCTCAAAGAGAGAGAGAGAAATCAAGGACAACTGCATCTCTTTCATTTTATCTAGACTACTGGCGAAATCAGCATGGACTTAAAACCTGGATGCCTCAGTGATATGCTGCTGCCTTTCTCAACTGAAGCTACATTTCACTGACGGGATGCAAGGAAAACAGATACACTCCTATGCTACAATTAGCCTGATGTATCACAGCCCCAGTTCACCTTGGGGACTGACAGGATTTAAATCCAACCTTATCATGCTTGATACAGCAAGCACTAAATTTTCCCAGATGATCACAGCATATTTAAAAATAAGGCTTAAAACGGGAAGGTAAATTTTTTAAAAAATGGTTTGCAGGGGAAATATGGTCAGTAAAAAAGATACCGAGAATCAAAGAACAGGCTTACCATTACGACAAAACAAAGAACAGGATGTACTGAGTAATGACAGTTGGTTATGTTACAGGTTTAAAAGGAGAATTCAGAAACACAAACATTTAAAAGTGACAGATAAGTTGACAAGCTTTGAAAATACCATAGAGAGTTATTTTATTAGTATGATCATAGAATGGGAAAACAAAGAGTTAATTTTGAACCAATACAGATAAATCATTATACCAGAGGGGAACACTGTCTGCAATTTTGGGATTTTACTTCAGCAAGGATGCAAGACAGATTCACTCCTCGAGGTGAGGTGTGGAAAAGAAAAGGTGAAAGACAGTGAGGAACTCAAAACAATTACAACTGCCAGAGCAAGGGTACTGAGAAAATTATTACAACTAAAAGCCTACAAACTCCCACGTCCTGAGACACTTCACCAAAGGGTCTAATAAGTGGCTGTTGAGATAAAAGACACTTTGCTTTTAATCTTGCAGAATTCCCGAGACTTTAAAGTCGTCCCATCAGATGGGAAATAGTGAGTGTAACACTCCTAATTAAGGAAGGAGAAAAATAGTAAGAAACTACAGGTTGGCTAGTCTAATATTGGTCATTGGGAAAAATACAGGAATCTATTGTTAAAGAGGCTATAGCTGAAAATTCTGAATGCAATCAGGCAGAGTCAACATAATTTGGTGGAAGGGAAATCATGTTTGACTAATTTGCTACCAACAATGTGGATAAACAGAACCCCTGGATGCAATTTCCAGCAAGCATTTATAAGGCACCACAGATCTAACTATTCAAAGAAAGATCTCAAGGCCCAGGAGTTAATGTATTAGCTGGGATAGAAAATTGATGAACAGGAAACAAAGAATAAGCATGAATAACTGCCATTTACAGTTTTGCAGAATCTGACAAGAGGGGTGCACAGGAATTTTTTTTAAAATTATTCATTTGTGGGACATGGACATCGATGATTGGCTGGGACCTCAATTACCTACAAAAGTATATCAATTCAGGATGAAGGAACCAAATATCTGGATACTAACTTTTGCTGATGGCACAAAGATAGAGGAAACTAAGTAATGAAGAAGACACAAGGATTCTGCAATGAGATACAAATAGCTTAGGTCTATCAGTGAACATTGGGCAAATGGAGCATAATGTGGGAAAACATGAACTTATCTACTTTGCCTGGAAGAATAGAAAAACAGTACATTATTTAAAGAGAGAGACTGCAGAACTCTAAGGGACAGAGATTAGGGTGTCCAGTTACTTAAATTACAAAAGGTTTGTATGCAGGTACAGCAGGTGATTAGGGCAAATGGAATGCTACTGTCTATTGCAAGGGGAATCTGATGTAAAATTGGGATGCTCTGTGACAATTTAGAGTACACCTTACAGTTTTTGCATCTCAAAGAAAGGACATTTGAAGCAGTTCAGAGACCACTCATTTAATGGATACCTGAGATAAGGACGTTACCATATGAAGAAAATTTGGACAGACTGGGCCTGCACCTGTTGGAGTTTACAAAAACGAGAGGTGATCTTAAAGAAAATCCTGACAGGGTGGATACTGAAAAGATATTTCCCCTTGTGGGAGACACTCGAACTAGGGGACACTAAAAATAAAGGGTTGCTCATCCAAGACTGATGGGGGAAAAATGTCTCACTTCCAAGGGTAGCAAATCTTTGGACATTTTTCTCTCAAGGGGTGCGGAGGTTGGGGGTGGTTGAATATTTTTAAGGCAAAGGTTGACTGATTCCTGACTAACAAAGGATATCATGGGTAGGCAGGAAAGTAGAGTTGAGGCCACAATCAGATCAGCCACTCTATCATTAAACAGTAGTGCAGGCTCAAAGGGACCGAATGGCCTACTCAGGCTCCTAATTTGTTTGTTTGTATGAATATGCTCAAGGAGAAAGTGAGGACTGCAGATGCTGGAGATCAGAGCTGAAAATGTGTTGCTGGAAAAGCGCAGCAGGTCAGACAGCATCCAAGGAACAGGAGAATCGACGTTTCGGGCATAAGCCCTTCTTCAGCGTGTATGAATATGCTATTAATTTAGGATGATCACTGAAAATAACAAAAGCAAGAGCTTGAGTTTTGTTTAATTCCAGAGGATTGATAGATCAGAGAATTTAATTGCCAACCGAATGTATTTTGTAAAACTAAAATATTAAGTTCTTAGTTCAATTATGTAACAGTTAAAGAAATGCCAGTGCAAGAGGAAATTTCAGCCATTTACCGTAGATCAATCTGTACTGTCTAAACCCAAAATTTTCCTTTTCTTTAGTCATGTGCTGTTCATAGTTCCTTCAAAATTCCCCAAGCTGTGCACGGCTCATTTCTCACACTGCACAATCTCTTTAGCATGTACACAACAGCAGACATCTGAAAGCAGTGATACCCAAACTGTTTCCTGCTGAGAGTCCCATTTGAATGCCTCAAATTCTGGGAGAGCACAGAGTGAACAGATTTTTTTATGCATGAGGGAGTACAAGAGTTGTATGGGGAGGGGAGAAATATTTACTTATTCACAGGCGCTTTTTTTGTAGCAATCAGGCCTCAAGCGAGAAGTCTATTAGGACACTCTCACTGACATTAAGAAAAGAAATGCACTTAAAGGGGTCACAGAGCTGTTAGAGATCAGTTTAAACTTAACACCAACCAACCCCAGTTTAAAGAGATCCTTGCACATACAATACAAGGTCTGCTTAAAAGCAAAATACTGTGAATGTTGGAAATCTGCAATAAAAATGCTGGAGAAACTCTAGTCTGGCAACATCTGTGGAGAGAGAAAAGCAACATTTTGGGTCTGGTGTGATTCTTTGGAGCAGACCTGCTCAGTTTCTCCAGCATTTTCTGTTTTTATTTACATGGACTGTTTATTGTCTGCATGGCATTTCTGATAGGTGCACACACACACACCTGGCCCGGCAGCAAAGAGGGAATGTCAATGACATGGTGAAACTTTCTAAACGGCAACTTTTAGTGATCAGCGTTTTGCGACAGAAATTAAGTTATTATTTTCACTTCAACTGAACTTAAGTAAATTACCTTTGTGAAGGTTGGTTAAAAATGTTTCTTCACATTACATTCACTAGTCAGCATTTGAAAAAGTTAGGGGAATGAGGGAAGATTACATTGTTATGGAACTATAGAATAGTTCATCCCAGCATGTCCATGTCAGCTCTCTGCAACAGCAACTCAACCAATGATACTGCTCTGCCCATTCCCCATTGTCCTCTAAATTTCTCCCATCAGGTGCTTATGAATTCCCGTTTGAAAGTGACTATTCAATCCTCCTCCAACAAATACGGATGCAGCACATTCGAGACACTAAACACTCACTCCATGCTGTGTTTTCCTTTTGTTAATCACCTTAAAATCGGTGCCCTCTTGACCCTTCCACCAGTGGGAACAGTTTCTATCTGCAGCTGTCCAGTTACCTTGTGATTTTGAATACTTCTATCAAGTCTCCTTTCCACATCTTTTATCTTAGCCTGCTTGGCACACTTTCCTCATTCCTGAAGGGCTCATGCCCGAAATGTCGATTCTCCTGCTCCTTGGTTGCTGCCTGACCTGCTGCGCTTTTCCAGCAACACATTTTCAGCTCCTTTCCACATCTCTTAAGGCAGCCAATCCCAACTTATCCAATCCATGTATCTGAAGCCTACAAATTCTTACAAAAATATAGTACCTAGAATTAGGCAGAATAACACAATTAAAGGCAAAAACCTAGTCTTATAAAACATTTATCAAAACTCCATATGTTCTGATGAAAGACCTGAAAAATTAACCCTGTTCCTTCCTTCACAAATGCCACCAGATCTGCTGTATATTTCTAGCATTTTCTACTTTAATTTCATAAGAAGATCCTTTCTTTCATATTTTAGGTCTGTTTATAAAGCCCACGATCCAATTTGTCATTTTAATCACTCTCCCAAGTTGGTCAGCCACCATTAGCGATTTATGCAAACACAGCCCCAAAGGTCTCTTCTCCTGCACTCGCTTTAGAATTGCACCCTTTATATTACATCGTGTGATCTCCACTCTGATCTCCAGCATTTGCAGACCTCACTTTCTCCTATTACATCGTGTGCCCTTATTCATCCTACCAACATGCATCATTTTAAAATTCCCTGCATTAAATTTCATCAGGAATTTCCCTATGTAAATATTCTTCAGTAGAAGGAGTATTGGAGTGATGTTCTGGCCATCTGATGAATTTAAACTTACTGCAACATCTCAAATGTAAGTTGTGGGTTTGCCTATCCTGTTTAAAGGTAAAAAGTTTTTTCAAGGTTTTCCTGATGGACAGAAGGCTGAAGAGATGAAACTAACTTTTATAATTAGACCGATAAAAAAAAATTCTTAATAACTTGGGGCCACTCAAAGTTTTAGATATAAGGAAACGTGAAATGAGGCTAAGGGGAACATTGTGCCATTCACAGGTAATACTGAATACAGAGGCATCATGTGACGTTGAGTTGTGAAGACGGCCCACTTTAGCACAAATCAAAATAACAAGCAGGTAAATTGTCAAAACTGCAGGAGAGATGATTTTACACCAGGAAGAGGGGCTCAATGTTAATTACATATCAATTATGGTTAACTATATGCAGATGGAGCACATTGATTAGTTGTTACTTGAAGGGATACTTAATGGGCTCTTGTGGTGCAGTAGTAGTGTCCCTACCTCTCAGCCAGGAGATTTGGATTGAGTCCCATTTGCACCAACGGTGTATCATAACATCTCCATTGATTAGAAATATCTTGAGATGCTGTTTCCATGCGAAATAGCTCTGTTGGGAAGAATGTTCAACTGAAGATCCAGAAGTCTTGGTTCAATTCTGGGTTTCAGTAATAATTGTGACTGCATAGAATTCTTGAGGTCTCTCCCTCTGAGCTAGAAGGCCCAGACTGAAGACCCACCTGCTCCAGAGGTGTGCAATAACACCTCTGAACAGGTATATACTTGTAATATTTCACTTTCTGAATAAATCTAAGCGGAGTAAAAGACTGGCTCTCATTTCATCCTTCAACTGCCTATCCAGGGTTTAACATCAGATAGGAAAAAGTATGTATCAAATCCATCTACCCACTTTAATTCTGTAAACCTCAATACGCTTACCTAACAAAATTTACCATCAAGATGTTAACTGATCCCCAGCCTCAAGAGCTTTTAAGAATTCTAGGTTACCACTATCACTGGTACAATGCTATGCTTCCTGAAAATGCCCCAGAATCACCCAGCTCTAATTTTAAAGTAACGCCTCCTTGTTCCAGACTGTGCATCAGGGGAAATAGTTTCTCTTTATTTACTCTTATCAAATGCTTTTAATCATACACAGCTCAATTAGATCATCTTCCTACTCTGCCATATTTGCAAGGGAATGCAATCCAGTCTGTGGCTCCTATCCCCGTAACATAATTCTTTTAGCTGTGAAGATTGGTGTGTGCAAGGTCTGAGCAGCAGTCGGATGAGGCTCAATGTTGTAGAGAATCCCCTCAACAGGTGAAAGCATTTGATTATCCGAATTTTGGATTATCCGGACAAGATTACAAGATCCCAATGTTTGGCTAAACTCTGTTATTTGTTGTTTGATTAACCGAACATTCGATTATCCAAACAAAATACACCCCACCCGTGTTGTTTGGATATTCAAGGTTCCTCTATACGTACTTAAAGAAGGTGGCCAATACTGTGCAGAATGCTCCCGATGTGCTCTCACTGGTGCCTCTATATAACTGCAGCATAAACCTCCCCACTTTAGTGTTCAGCTCCTCTCATGATAACTTATATTTTCTTTATTAGCATTTCTAATTGCTTGCAGTGCCTGCATTATAACGTTATGTGATTCATGCTCACGGTTGGAATATTGCGTGTAATTCTGGTCTCCTTCCCATTGGAAGGATGTTGTGAAACCTGGAACAGTTCAGAAAATATTTACAAGGATGTTGCCAGGGTTGGAGGATTTGAGCTATAGGGAGAGGATGAAAACGCTGGGGCTGTTTTCCCTGGAGCATGGGAGGTTGAGGGGTGACCTTATAGAGGTTTACAAAATTATGAGGGGCATGGATAGGATAAATAGACAAAGTCTTTTCCCTGGGGTGGGGGAGTCCAGGACTAGAGGGCATAGGTTTAGGGTGAGAAGGGAAAGATATAAAAGGGACCTAAGGGTCAACGTTTTCACACAGAGGGTGGTGCGTGTATGGAACAAGCTGCCAGGAGGAAGTGGTGGAGGCTGGTACAATTGCAACATTTAAAAGGCATCTGGATGGGTATAATGAATAGGAAGTGTTTACAGGGAAATGGACTAAGTGCTGGCAAATGGTACTAGATTGAGTTGGGATATCTGGTCGGCGTGGACAAGCTGGACCGAAGAATCTGTTTCCGTGCTGTACATCTCTGACACCCAAATCTCTCTGCATCATAGAGCTGCACACACTCTCACCATTTAGATAATATGCTTTTTAAAAAACTTTCCTGCTCTTCATATTCTGTTACATCCTACCTAACGAATTTGAAGTCCAGTATGGAAGCCTGAAATTACGTTGGCTGTGACATGCAAAATCCTGGCTTCACCATGAACTCCTCCACATCATAACAGTGTTTTCCCCTGCAAGAGCCATACTGGGTTTAAAGGGAAGGACGAAGAGTAAAACCAAGCAGACAGCTCTTTCAGAGATGACACGTGGCACGATGGACTGGATAGCTTTCTCCTGAGCTGTAGCGTTTCAAAATTCAGATGTTCTCTGCCTTACTTTAGATTTTTCACCTCCATTTGACTTTAATTTCATAGGGAAACTACAAGAGAGTTCTGAAAAAATGCTAGAGATCACAGTGGGTCAGGCAGCATCCACGGAGAGAAAGCAAGCTTTTTATTTTGTTTTCAGTACAGATTCCAGCATCCTACAGATTCCAGATTCTGACAAGTGTGCTGCAGGTGGGCAGGAAATCCAAATCTACATTTGTCATTGCTACTCCTGCAATGGCCACTAGGGGGTATTTGAGAGTTGCTTAGAGCAAGCCACACACCAATAAATTAGTTTAGGGTTTGCAAGGTCATTAGATTTCAGACTATCCAGTGTGGACGTATGGCAAAAACACAGCACCTTAAAAATGGAGCATTGCCTTTACCCTGTATCTGTGGTTTGTAAATGTTGCTTTGCACAAACAAAAAAATTCCTTCTACGGTGGCTGCACTGAATTTCTCTGGGTATGTAACAGAGGATTTGGAACAGGAGGTCCTTGGGACGTTGGCAAATATTGGATAGAGAAGTAAAAAGGCTTGGAGGAGATACAAGTTCAGATGAGAATTTAAAATTTTGTGCGTGGGGATTCACAGCTATGAATTAGCACAATTACCCAGCTTCACTTCTGTTATATAGTCATATAGATGTACAGCACGTAAATGTGGCCCAACTCATCCATGCTGACCAGATATCCCAACCAATCTAGTCCCATCTGCCACACCTGGCCCATATCCCTACAAACCCTTCCTATTCATATACCTATCCAAATGCCTTTTAAATATTGCAATTGTACCAGCCTCCACCACTTCCTCTGGTAGCTCATTCCATACACGTACCACCCTCTATGTGAAAAAGCTGCCTCTTAGGTTTCTTTTATATTGTTCCCCTCTCATCCTAAACCTATGCACTCTGGTTCTGGGCTCCCCCACCGCAGGAAAGAGACTTTCTCGATTTATCCTATCCATGCCTCTCATGATTTTATAAATCTCTAAGGTCACCCCTCAGCCTCCAGGGAAAACAGCCCCAGCCTGTTCAGCCTCTCCCTATAGCTCAAATCCTCCAATCATGGCAACATCCTTGTAAATCTTTGCTGAACATTTTCAAGTTTTACAACATCTTTCAGATAGGAAGGAGACCAGAATTGCACACAATATTCCAAAGCGGCCTAACCAATATCCTATTCAGCCGCAACATTACCTCCAAACTACTATACTCAATATTCTGACCAATAAAGGAGAGCATACCAAACGCCTTCTTCACTAGCCTATCTACCAGAGACTCCACTTTCAGGGAGCTATGAACCCGCACTCCAAGGTCTCTTTCTTCAGCAACACTTCTTCGGACCTTACCATTAAGTGTATACGTCCTGCTAAGATTTGCTTTCCCAAAATGCAGCACCTCGCATTTATCTAAATTAAACTCCATATGCCACTTCTCAGCCATTGGCCCATCTGATCAAGATCCTGTTGTAATCTGAGGTAACCTTCTTCACAGTCCACTACACCTCCAATTTTGGTGTCATCTGTAAACTTACTATCTGTTGTCAAATCTAATGCTGGTTATATTTTTACACTACCCATGCAGACAAATTTCAAAGGAAAAAATGGAGGTATGTTTCTCTACTCCACTGTCCATTGTCTTGTCACATTACAACAGGCAGCACCTGAAGCCCAGATGGAACCCTGCTCGCAGGTTTCTGCCAATGCTTAGTTCTATGAAGTGCAGAAGGAGCCACAGGGAGGGACCACTGACCGAAGTTTCTGATCTGGGAGAATGCCTGGGTTTCTGTTCCCAACTGCTGAATAATGCCCCATTGCAATTCATATGTAGCAATGCAAAGATTTGCAGAGATTCAGCTCTACAGTTCTACACAAACACCCACTAGCAGTCACAGTTTTGGCTGACACACAGGAAGGGGCCCATAACCCACATCTAGCCACTTTGTGGAATATATTCTCGTACCTTGAGTGACCAAACAAAACATGAAAAGTATCAAACAATCGGACACTGGATAAACAATTCCTGATATCACTTTTTGGACTTATTTATTTACATGCTTTGTCCTCTTTAAAATCTTGACAAAATCCTAAATTAGACAGTGTCTGTATCTGGATTATAATTCAAATTGATATGCAATATTTCTCACTATTGAAAGGATAGACCCAACAACCCACTAAGATGATTTTCTTGGAAATGTTTCTTCTGAAGGAAATATTTGCTCATCTTTCAGACTGTAACCTCTGCTAACACAGTTGAAATTTACTGCTTGCACTGAAGGTTTAAATAGATAAGAATAAAATCTGGTAACTATACTCGAGTATCTTTTAAACCCTCAAACCCCTGGTAACATGGGCTTCTTCTTGCTAGTGGGTCCTGTAGTATTATACCTCCAATGTCGACCTCAAAAATCCAGTTCCGCAAAAAGAAAGCTCATTATATTGCATAATGCATGATGGTGGAAGCAATTTTAAAATATGACAGCTTCCCTCTAAATTCATGATATTTATATATGGCAACAATGCTGATGACAGTGGCAGCAATGTTGGAGCAGTGCTCTTGCAGGAACAGTGTGTGGTACAGCTGTTCAACACTCAGGAACACAGTGTTCCAATTCCTGGTTGGCCCATTCCTGTTCCTCTACCTTGCCCCTGGAGACAGGAATGAAGCCACCTGCTGAGGTGAAGCTGTGCGCCTCTGGAGTCACAGGCGGCGTCTTATTCACAGTACAGGGCTGTTTTTGGAAGCTGCTGTTTATTTAAATAGGGTAGGAAAAGCATAAAGTGCACAATTGCCCGACCTGAATCATCATACTTACACATGTTCAGATTTAATACTGCTGGGGTTTCACTTTGCAGTAGACTGTAGGGCAGCGTGCAATGTAAATGAGCTGACCTAAAGGTATTCTAGCGGATACCTTGGGAATTTAGAGGAGCAGCTGGATCAGACCATTATAAAATGAGCACAGCGAAGCAAATAAAAGACACAAAGGCAATTCGATAAAAGACATCCTATCTCTATCCTGAGAGGGAGTTACATCAAAAACATGGGTGCATATTTCTGACAGAATCTTTTGTGACCGTTTCATCAAACAATTCGATTAAAGAATCGCCTTCAATTGAAACAGATCCCAATTATGACATAGTTGCTGCATGCTGTAGATTTACCACCCTTTGAAGCAATGTAAAAGTCCAGGTAGGGTGACTGGGAACACGCAGTTACCCAAAAACTGGGAACAGAACGGGTCGCATATCTTCCTGGTGCTCTACAAGGAAAATATTAACAGAGTTCTAGACCATGAACGATGTAAAATGTGTCAGGCTTACGATGAACTGATAAATTATTAGTTCAACCAATTTATGGGACATAAGTCACATCAGACAGATTATTATTCAGCCTCTATTTTTGTGAAAAGGATCCCCTTCAGCAGTATGCTTTACTCTGTTGGGGGGGGGGGGTGCAGAGAGAAGAAATGAGGAACCAAAGGAAGTTACAAAGCAAAAAGAATTCACATTTCCACTCAAGACTGAACAGCACATGGTGGATGATGGGGGAAGTACAAGGTTGGGCTTAATTCTGATGCTTTCCACAGTCAAATAGCTTGCCAAGACTCATTATCAAGACACATATGTTAAGAATCATCACTTGGGCACAGTAACAGATGGCTACAGGCACCCCGGGAACCAGGCTGCAATAACAATCAGCACCTTCAGGACAGCAGTGAGATTGTAACTAAAAAGTTAAAATCCAAGGTTAGAAATACCTTGAACGTACTCTTGCTAGTATTGCTGAAAAAAAATCATCACTAAATAACACATGCTAACAGGTTGGAAATGAAAAGGGATCACATTCTCAGTTGCAAAGCAATCTTTTTTTCAGTTTTCATTTAAAAATGTGAAAGATGGCAATGCCAAAAGGACATGGCTTTAACTTTTATATTTAGCTCAGGCAACTTTACTGCTACATCTCATGCATGTGATAACTGATAGAAGAGTGCTGTCACTGACTACAAAGTAGAAAGTATTCCATTCAGCAGCATTGTCATCCTTCATCTTGACAAGATCAGATCAGGAATGAAGAATTAAATTAAAATAAGACTGCACACACTGTCATTTTCATTTACCTGACTGAGCAGCTGCCCATGAAAGATGGTGTTCACCACCTTGAGAACCTGCTTGGTGAGCTTCCGTTGAGAAAAAGGAATAAGGATCCTGTGCTTTGTACCTTCCGATTCCAGCTCCTGCTGCACTTTGTCCAGTAATTCACAAAGAAATTCCTGAGCATCTTGCTGACCATATCCCCTGAATGCTGGGATCAGGCTCCATACAGAGTGCAACATAGCAAACGGAGACACCAAAGCCCATTTCCCAGACCACATTACTCGAAAGAGTGTGTGAAGTTCATGGCAAAGAGAGATGTGCTTCGAACTAGGTTCCTTGGGTTGAATAAGTTCCAGGTTCCTGGCCATAGAGGCACCTCCGTTCAAACCAGCTGGCATGCTGTATCTCCCTGAAGCTCCCACATGATCGTTTCTTCCTGCTATGCACGATGCAGGACCAATCCCCAGCGTGACCTTGTTAGACAATCGTGTTTTGCCATTTGCGGTCCTTGCCAATAGTTCTTCAGTCTCACAGAGATCAAGGGTTAAGAAACACTCTCTGAACTTTTGCAAGTGACTGAGTACTTGCAGGATAGAGTTCATGTAGCAGGTATTACCAAGATTTCTTAGACCCGTAACACCAGGAGTTACCACTGGTTTACGCTTGGTAGCATAATACCGCTTAATTTTGTTCCTTTGTCGTTTTGAGGTAGGGGCAGTTTGTAGCACCTTTTTTCCAGTTGGTTTTTTGCACTTTGAGATATGGTCCTCCTTCCGGATTTGAAATAAAATCCTTGCACTTTTCCGAGGTGGGGCATTGACCAGCTCCTCCATGAATTTACGCTTTAGCTCCTGTCGCCGCTTCCTTGCTTCCTCCTTTCTTCTGTCCATTTCCTCCTGTAGCCGCTTTTCTTCCAATCTACGTTTACCACTGGTTGTTTGTTCAAACCAAATGCGCATTGCCTTTGTTAGCAAAGACTGGCGTCTGTGCCAAAGAGCAGTGAACATCTGCTCTGTACTATGAGTCTGCCCTTTTTTGTTCTTCTGAAACGAACAAGGAGATTCCCCGCAAGCCATTGACCGCAATGCCCTGCCATTGCGTGCCATTGGACTGCACTTTTGGTTCTTTATTGCACTTAAAGTGCTTCTCAACAGTTTTAAATCCCCTGTAGCATTGTCATTTAACACATAGTCATCACAAAGATAACAAAAGACATAAAGTTCATTGACCTCCATAGCCAAAGGATGCCTAGTTTCCTCAAAGTGTTTGAGTGCATGCTCCTCGATGTAGCGACCACATGCCACGTGGGAGCATTTAAGACAGGCCCAAACAGATTCAGTGGTGTTACAGTCCATGCAATGCCACTTCTGGGGATTCAATATGGAGTGATTTTGGGCGAGTCGCAGACGCCCTACATGCTTACACCTATCCATGGCTTTAAAAGCTCTCAGAAATGTTCTGGTTGTAGTATCCTTGGCCTGCTGTACTGCTTTAACCTGTTAGGGAAAAAAAAAGAAAAAAAAACCTTTAGCTGTTGGGAAAAAACATTATAAGCAGTAAAGCATCAAATTAGAAGGCTCTCCTCATGATAAGTTCTAAGCCCTTGTAAGTGCCCCAGTTCTCAGGAATCTTTTCCAAATATCCTGTTATCTATTAAAGTTAAGAACAAAGGACAAATCATTTTCTTTACACAGCTTCTCGCCACTATTTCAGGAGTGGCATATCAAGAGGCCTTTACTGCCATTTCATCAAGTCAGCAAAGGGCTAGAGGTTTGTGACAAAGGATCACAACAACCTCAGAAGATAAGTCATCAATTCTGAATCAAGTCTGATGCTGGTTAGCCCCTACAAAGTACAGAATATGGAACTAATCTAAAGTACTTCATATTTAAAGAATTAATGTAAGGGAGCTTACTGCTTTTTCTCTCCACAACCAGGGTTTTTAATCACGAGTTATATGCAATATAAAAATAAAGAATGGAAATATTTGAAGGCTAGCACACTTGATTGAAAGAACAATTGTGCTAAAAATTAAGTGGAGGGTAAAATTGTCAAATAAGATTGTAGAATTAGAAATTAAGTATTTAAATAGAAGAAGGGCATAGGTTAAAAATCAAGCATATACCAGTCAGGAAAAATGGGAGCTCAAAGATTGGGCAATATAGATGATTGAGAAAATTAAAGATTTTGAAACCAGAAAAATATATTTTACAGGGCAGATAAAATTAGAAAAACTAAAAATTGGAGATTAGAAAGGAATAAAAAGAATGAGTGAAAATTAATAATAATAAAATATACGCCTAGTGAAACAAAAGTCAAAGTATTGATTAGTGGTCAAAAGATGTTAAAATATGAATTAAGCCTCATTTTTACAGATCAGGTGGCTATTAGGATTATAGGAATAGCAAAGAACTACCTAGAGGCAGCCAGTTGGTATACAGTGACTTCGCTGGCAATTGTTAAATCTGTCATTTCTTGCAAGACCTCAGAACCTTGCATCGTTATCTATTTCAAATATTTGTCCAGTTTCCTTAAACAATGGCCTCAGACTCAACCATTTCCTGTGGAAAAGCATTCCATGCTCATACAACAGAGTAGAGAAATTTATTTCTCTCTTCCCTGATGCTTCAGTGGCTACTTCCTATTCACTCCAGTAAACCTCACCCAAAACTATAAATCTGTTCTAAACAGTTACTTTACATTCCTCTGTAAAAAAAAGTACCATTACTTTATGTTGTGCCCTCACTCCTCATTCACAACTATAGGATTTTAATTCCTGCATCACCCTGCCATATCTCCAAAGCAGTCTCTTGTACTCATGTCCTTATTGTGCAGCGTTTTGGGTTTTCAGCAGAGAGATCTAACAATGGCCTCATCCTTGCTTTACATTAGAGACAGGGGTGGAACCATCAAAAAGGTTTTTGCTTAACCAAAAGGGAAAATCATTATTCAAAGAGTTTGTACCAAAGATGTTATTCAAACTTAAAGACTGATAAATCACTGGCACAAGATTGTATTTCATTTGGATTTTTGATTGTAAACAAAGGCTGTGAATACAATTTCCCACATTGTTGCTGCTGGAGATTTGGACAGCAATAAACGTTGACAGTCTTGGGGAATCAATGGAAATGTGGTAAATCAAGAAGTTATAGATCAGACTAGAGCTTATGGCATAGACAAAATTTACTTCACACTTGAAAAAGGCAAAATTAACATGGATTCTACAGATAAGTCACTTAATATTCATCTCAGAACTTTTCAAAGAAATAACAAACAGAAAGATTGATTAGATTTTTTAAGACAATTGAGTTGTGGCAATATTAATTACTTAAAGGAATTACAGAAGACATTACTTCTATTTCCTCGAGTAAAGGCACTCGTAAAAATGCTTTTGAAGAGTAATGATATGACCACAACCCTGACCAGCACCAAAATTGCAATTACACTTCATAGGCCTGAAAGGATGGCTAACATGGGAAATGTTACACTGAACAATCCAGTAAGGGGATGTACCAAAGTTGATGCTTGAAATGAGTAGTTATAGAGAGTTTGTACTGCAAAGAGATATGAATAGGAAGGATTTGGAGGGATATGGGCCAGGTGCTGGCAGGTGGACTAGATTGGACTAAGATATCTAGTCAGCACGGACGGGTTGGACTGAAAGGTCTGTTTCCATGCTGCACATCCCTATGACTATGTACGTATCAATAGCAAATTTAAAAGGCACATAACTTTAACTGTCCTAATATAGATGCGGAAAAACAGAGCTAAAGGCAGGGAAGGAGAGGGGTATTCAAATTCACAACAAAGAGGGAGGGAACTGCTGATCTGCAAAATGGATTAGGGCAAGTGGAATGCTTTACACGAGGAGCTCATCATGCTAACAGTAAATCAACAATGGCTCAATGCAGTGATTGAAGGTAGAAGAAAACTCAGAAGGTAAAAATCTACGGTGGGGAACAGCTAATTCCAGTGATTTAAGAAGCAATCCAGCACAGATAGATCAGAAAAGCAGATTCAGGGTAAAGCACTAAGAGTGCGGTGCACAGGATGCAAGGAAAAGAAAATGTAGGCACAAACTGGACATATACCATTGAAAGAACAATTTATACTATCCACTGTGAAGAGACCCTGGATGAGAAAATAAATAAATGTTAAAATAAAACAGGAGGTGACTCAAGACAAACATCAAGAGGAAGATTCAGTTAATAAACTGGAATATTATTGAAAGAACACGAAGCAGAGAGGTTACGAGAAACGATCAGTGCGCAAAATTAACCAAATTTTAAAAAACAGATTTCATAAATGCATGAAATGTAAGTGATTAGCTGGGGAAAATAAAACTGAAAATCTTGTTAATATTTCAGGTCAATGGCCTTTTGTCAGAAGGCAGAACAATGCTGTTAAAATCTTAACAATCATTAATTCTCTTTCAAAGTCTGTGAGAAGATTTGTAGCTTGGGTGCTCGCTGTTGTGGTTCTGTTCACCGAGCTGGGAATTTGTGTTGCAGACGTTTCGTCCCCTGTCTAGGTGACATCCTCAGTGCTTGGGAGCCTCCTGTGAAGCGCTTCTGTGATGTTTCCTCCGGCATTTATAGTGGTTTGAATCTGCCGCTTCCGGTTGTCAGTTCCAGCTGTCCGCTGCAGTAGTCGGTATATTGGGTCCAGGTCGATGTGCATATTGATTGAATCTGTGGGTGAGTGATATTTCCAACATGATTGAAATCAAAAATAAATTTGATATAGGCTGCATTTTCTCTTCATATTTGTATGCAACAGAAGGCATAAAATATCAATTTCTTCCTCTGTTGACCCTCCCAGGCATGGTATTCTCAATTGGTTCTGTGACTGTACAGATGTACCGCCTATTCACTTTGCTCATGAGACATTATGGTGGTCACAGAGGAGCAATACTAACATTTCTGTTCTCTGCTGTGCCTGATAAATTTTTTTTTTCAATAACACAGACATTGAATTACAGTTATCGCCAACACATGCACTGGCCCTTTCGCCTGTCAATTTAATCTTCCCAATTACATTATTTATGTTTCACAGCAATCTTGAAATTCTGTTTCTGATCACAAACTTTATGATAGAAACTAGGAATCTTTTGCACAAACGATAATGTATCAGGTATTATATATCTATCACACACACACCGCTGATACATTATCGTTTGTGCAAAAGATTCCTAGTTTCTATCATAAAGTTTGTGATCAGAAACAGAATTTCAAGATTGCTGTGAAACATAAATAATGTAATTGGGAAGATTAAATTGACAGGCGAAAGGGCCAGTGCATGTGTTGGCGATAACTGTAATTCAATGTCTGTGTTATTGAAAAAAAAAATTTATCAGGCACAGCAGAGAACAGAAATGTTAGTATTGCTCCTCTGTGACCACCATAATGTCTCATGAGCAAAGTGAATAGGCGGTACATCTGTACAGTCACAGAACCAATTGAGAATACCATGCCTGGGAGGGTCAACAGAGGAAGAAATTGATATTTTATGCCTTCTGTTGCATACAAATATGAAGAGAAAATGCAGCCTATATCAAATTTATTTTTGATTTCAATCATGTTGGAAATATCAGAGACTCAAAGTTTGTGAGAATAAGCACATCGACCTGGACCCAATATACTGACCACTGCAGCAGACAGCTGGAACTGACAACCGGAAGCGGCAGATTCAAACCACTATAAATGCCGGAGGAAACATCACAGAAGCGCTTCACAGGAGGCTCCCAAGCACTGAGGATGTCACCTAGACAGGGGATGAAACGTCTGCAACACAAATTCCCAGCTCGGCGAACAGAACCACAACATTAATTCTCTTTCTTCACAAATGCTGCCTGGGCTGCTGAATTTTTCCAGCATTTATTTCAGACGGTGGGAAGGGCTACTGGAAATTATGAGACACAAAGTAAGCTAGCATTTGAAAAGCTAAGAGCTAATCACAGAGAGCTAGTACAGATTTGTTAAAGCCAAATTGTACTTGGCTAACTTGAATGAATTCTTTGATGAGCTAATACAGCACATGCCTTAACAGATTTTCAGAAGGCATTCACTAAAGTGCCATACCGGTGGCTTAACAGAAGGTCAAAACCCACAGAACAAGTGGAAAGTGGCAATGAAAGTACAAAATTGGATAAGTGACCAGAAGCAAAGGGCTGCTCTTTGACAGAACTTTTGATAAAGTAGCAGATAGTGATGAGAATAATTATAGGTATTTGAGTGACAAACAGGGTGGTGAAATAGCAAATGAAGTTCATTGTGGGGAAGTGTGAAAGTGATGTACTTAGGACAACCAACGTGGAAAGTCAGTGCAATATAAACAGTACAATTTTGAAATCTGTAAATGCACAGAGAGTCCTTGGTGTCTAGACAAAGAAATTCCTGAAGAAGTCACAGCAAGTTGATTGAAAAGGCAAATGGTTTATTTGGGTTTATAAATACAACAGCATAGAGATATCACTTTGGAAATTTACAAGTAAGCAGGATTATGGACAGTTCTCAGCAGCACACTTCAGGGAAGATGTAGACCTCAGAAAAGAGCATTTCAATGATAACGGACTTCATTTGTGTGGAGGAGTTTAAAAGTTCAGGTTATTCTCCTTGGAACATTTAAGTGGTGTCTAAATAGAGGTTTTGATAGAGCAGATAGACAAAATATTAGTTCCTCTGGCAAATGAATCAATAACCACAAGTCACAAGTTCAAAACTAGCAAAAGTTCTAGACTTTGTATTGGGGAGAAATAGTTTTATTTCATCATTATAATCTGGAAAGCTCCATGTCAAAAATAATGCAAGCTGGAGTATACAAAACTTACAAAGTTACGGCAAAGCTAAGGGCATTGAACTGGGCATAAATGCTCTTTCAAAGAGCTAGCACAAGCATATTGGGCCAAATGACCTCTCCCTGTTGTCTCAGTGTTTTTATGGCATTTAACACCTAACTATGATATATCTAACCCGAAGAACGCTAGGTCCCGATTGTGCCGCTTCCAATGCTGCAGTTTCTGTTAAAGACCATAAGACATAGGAGAAAAAAAGTACACCATTCAACGTATTCATGGCTGATTGCATTATCCTCCACTCCACTTTCCTGCCTTTTTCCTGCAACCCTTGATTCGCTTACTATTTACAAATCTAACTTGGCCTTAAATATATTTAAGGACCCAGCCTCAAAAACCTACTGTAATAAAGAATTCTATAGATTCACTACTCTCAGAAGAAAGTCTTCATCTGCCTTAAAGGTGCAACTCTTTTTCTGAGGTTTTTTTTTAGATTAGATTAGATTACATTACAGTGTGGAAACAGGCCCTTCGGCCCAACAAGTCCACACCGACCCGCCGAAGCGAAACCCACCCATACCCCTACATTTACCCCTTACCTAACACTACGGGTAATTTAGTATGGCCAATTCACCTGACCCTGCACATCTTTGGACTGTGGGAGGAAACCGGAGCACCCGGAGGAAACCCACGCAGACACGGGGAGAACGTGCAAACTCCACACAGTCAGTCGCCTGAGGCAGGAATTGAACCCGGGTCTCTGGCGCTGTGAGGCAGCAGTGCTAACCACTGTACCACCGTGCCGCCCACTGATTATGCCCTCTGGTCCTAGACAATCATTCCCCATCATTCCTGTTAAGTCTCTTAGGTATCCTACTTGAAAACAGTCACCTCTCATTCTAAATTCCAAAGATTACAGGCTCAATCTACTCAACCTCTCTTCATAAGACAATGCCTCCACACCCACTATCAACCTGGTGAACTGTCTCTGGACTGCCTCCAATGGAAGTTTCTCTTGCCTTGGATGAAGGGGCCCAAAGTTGTTTACAGTATCCCATCGCTGGTTTGACTAATGCAGAGAATAGTTTTAACAGGACCTCCCTGTTTTTACACCCCATTCTCTTTGAAATAAAGGCCTTGCCCATTACCAACTAAATTTGAATGCCAGCTTTTTGTAATTCATGGATGATAACTCTCAAAACCCTGTTCCATAGCCTTCAGCAGTCTTTCTCCATTCAAATAGTATTCACCACCTCTATTTTCTTGCCAAAGTGCAAATCTTATATTGTCCCACATTATATTCCATCCATCAAGAGTTTGCCCACTCGTTTAAACTGTCTATACCCCCCTACAGACTTCAGAACCATTCTCAACACTTGCCTTCCAATCTATTTTTGTGTCATCATCAATACAGTCGCTTCCCTCATCCTGGTCATTAACGTATATTGCAAATAATTATCTCCCGAGCGCTGATGTCTGTGGCACACCACTAGTTGCAGGTTGGCATCCTGTAAATGACCATTGAGTTCCAACTCTTTAATGTTCTGTTAGTTAGCCAATCCTCTATCTATAATACCTTCAACACCATGAGATCTTCTCTTATTAAAGTAGTCTAATGTCTAGACCCTGGTCAAATGCCATCTGAAAATCTAAATATATTATATCCCTGATTCCCTTATATCTATCCTGCTTAGTAGAATTCTTTGAGAAGGTATCAAGTTCATAGGGCATGATTTTCCCTTCAGAAAGCCACACTAAGTCTGCTTGATCAAATTATGTATTTCCAAAGTGTGACACAGTACTATACTTATCGACAAGAGGGTACCAATTGGTATCATCTGGCCATCTGCAATTGGGATCGGCTTCCTCCCTGGGTTACACAGTGACTAGTTCTGGAATGTGTAGAAGTGGAAATAAATAAAACCATTAAACTAGTCTGTGAAACTCTCTTCAACTGAAAAGTACGCCAACACCACTGCCTTGGTTCACCAAAGAAAACTGGTCAATTGACAAAGGTATTGGCTGGCAGAATGGAACTGTGGCTTCATGAGGAACATAGCAAATTTGAAAAGAAAATTAAGGATTACTGAATACAACCCACAAGCAAAAAGCCAAGAGACAAAGTCTATCTGCAATACTACAATTGACACAATCATTTTTAAGATCAATTAATGGATATTAATTCCAAATTCTAACCTTTGGAAGTGCTATCCCTCTTCATATTCCTAAGCACAGTAAAGGAAAAATAAAGAAAACAACTATATTCATGTTCTTGGCTGCACACATTATCAGGTTGAAAGTATTGTACTTACTTAGACATTCTTAAACCTTCGCCCAACAACAGAGTCGTCACAGTATGAAGAAATACCATCTCAGCAAGCAACAGTCACAGCACTGTACCTCCACGATACGTTGCTAGGAACTGTCAGGATACCATATTACAGACAGTCAACCTTACAGCTCTGAAATATATAAAAAAAAGACACATTTCAGTACTAAGTCCAACAACAAGCGAACCCCTCCATCCAAATCAACATACGAAAAATACTCAGTATTTTATTTAGTGAATAAGTCTAGCAACAGGAGATATTTTAAGAGAACGAAACCTTCTGTAGTGAAACAGAATATTAATATTTAGACAATGCTATTTCTGTAAGCATCACTAACTGTTATCATCTGCATTCTATTTGTTACTTCCCTTTCTATCCCAAGAGGTATATGCACAGCTGTGGAGGATTGCCTTTTTATCATTTTAATATGCAGATACCCTAAGATTATCTACCAACATAGCTGTCAAGATTCATTTGGTTGAATTTTGATATAAAACTCTTATATGAAAATGGAACTGCAAAAAACTGTAAAACAAAATGAAAAAAATTATATAATTTTTGATGATATGCTTGCCTGAGGTTTTAATTGTAAAAGTGGTCAGCATTACAAACAGCAGGTTTCACCAAAAGGCAATGATATGAAGTGACATAACACAACTGTGACTACAAGGTGGAATTCCAGAACAAGGTTTTCGATTTTACTTTGTGGCATTATTTATAATGTCATAATATCATTTGAGTTAGAGAACAGAAAACCTAAACAGGATATGCAAATTAATGCATGGGTTAACATCATTTATTTGTTCACTCTGCTGTACGATGTACGTTGCATCTGTCATGCCTCGCCTTCCTTGAATGCACGTTAAATGTACAGTTAACCCTTGCAATAATGTGCAAAGGTGAATCTGGGGGGGGGGGGGCGGCGCGGCGCACAGAAAGTAAGCCATGCACCACAGTGAGGGCCCATTAGCATGGCATTTCCTTTCATCCCAGGAAACAGCATGGTGGAAACAGTAGGAAAAGACTTCTAAACATTCTTTTCCTACTGTCCTGATGTGAAGACAGTGGCCAGAGGAAGCTTTTCAAGACACAATAAGGGAGAAGGGACACAGCAAGTTAACCTTTGAGTCGGAGGCGGAGTGGGGTGGCGAGGAGGTGGGGGGAGCTGTGAGCTAGAGGACAGTAGCACAGGAATGAGAAGCAATTTTAAGCTGCGCGTGGCTAGGCAGAGACAGAAAATCACCCAACATACTTTTTATTTTAAAAGGTGGTTAAAAGGTAAAATAGTTAC
The DNA here is from genome assembly GCF_004010195.1 of Chiloscyllium plagiosum. Classification (NCBI taxonomy): domain Eukaryota; kingdom Metazoa; phylum Chordata; class Chondrichthyes; order Orectolobiformes; family Hemiscylliidae; genus Chiloscyllium; species Chiloscyllium plagiosum. The sequence continues at coordinate 13,693,665 of NC_057735.1, forward strand.
TAAAAACAGCACTTAAAATATTTCTCCTCCACCCAAGAGACTGCAGAAGCTCAGGATGGACAGTTGTTCAAATCATGCATTCAGACTTAGGCCTCTGCCATTGATCAATGACAGAGAGAGATGAATGGAAGTTCCAATTGGCTGATTTGATCAACATGCACAAAGGAGGCACATTGAGAAAGTGTGAGGGGGCCTTAACAGAATTAACATGAATCACAGACACGTCATTTGTTGCAGCATTTTTTTTCTTCTTGAAGCGTTTCACCCACAATTATGAGCATGTTACAAAAAAAAAGAATTAGATCAAAGGTGCTTAAAACAGAGATAAAACAACTCCACAAATTGGTGCAGGGATCATTAAATAGAAAGTATCAGGGCATGAATGTAATAGGTATTCTGGAGTTTAGAAAAAAAAACCTTGCATTTTGACAGCTGTACTTGCTTTAAAACCTAACACTAACTCTCTGGAATAATTGGTTTCAAAAACTGCACTTCATATTCATCAATGCTCTCAAATTATACTAGTGCAGTTTTCAAGTGCTAATGGAATTTAACTTTTCTCAAAAAGAAAAGCAAAACCTAAGAGGAGTGCATTTAATATTTCAAAACCCATGATATGGGAGAATGGCATTCCATCTCTCCACTCAGCATATTCCAGTTCAATTATAACTTTACACTGGCACAGGTCTAGCACTTAGCAATAAGCTGACCCATCTCATAGCACTCTATTGCCGGAGGAAACAGGAATATGAATTGGTCATACCAAATGTCAATGCCAGTGAAATCGACACATAGACACATCTTGATCCAAACTAAAAATTCCAACAGTGCATTTTTTATTCTTGGAATATATCTATTCCTTCTTCATTTTACAGCAAACAATTAACTGTATCCTTATGCTCTGTACACAAGGCTTGCCATGTTGTTGTAAATGAGATTCCTCAATATCTTTTAAAACAAATTTAAATCAAAATTAGAACTTTTTGGCTAGCAAATTAAGCATTTTTATAAAATTTTCATTGTCTCTATTTCTCTGAAAGGCACTGGCTCTTCCTGAACAAGCCAAGTACAGCTTTAGGCAGAGTGTGTGCTGTTTGTGGAGGAAGGCTAAACTGGTACCAATTCTGGCTGCATTTTTCTCCTTTCGAACTCAAGGTCAGAGAGTTTCATTACCACACACTGTATAGCTCATCTAATACAGGAAAATACTCAGATACTGAATCATACAGACCATCAAGTTTCATGTTTGATCCCTGACCACATGGTGCATTACTCACTTAAACCCCATACTGAAACCACTACCTCTTTCTCAGGCTACTACAGTTACAAGGCCTTCCTCTAGGATCTTATTTGGTATGCTCTGAGAGTTACAAGCATCATCAACAAGACAGGGACCAAGCTGTCTTGTTGGTCAAGATCAAGCACACACCCAGGATGAACAATTACATGGAGGTAAATTTTCTTTGATTCAAGAACCTTGACAAAAATGTAAGTATCCATCATCGGAACTTATCACAGAACCCTCCTGGTCTACATGGTTTTTAGGTATGGCGTTATATATGGCAAGATCAGACAAAATGCTAGTGGGTGCCAGTCTTGAAAAGAACAAACTTCCATTTGTGAAGTACTTTTCAGGACTTTATGGCATCCTAAAGTACTTTCTACCCCAGAAAATCTTTGAAGTGTGGTTACTGTAAGGAAGTGCATCAAATTCACTCGAGAACTCAAATGGGAGATAAATTGCCAATTAATCTGTTTTAGTATTGCTGATCGAGGGATAGATTTTTAGGGTCAAGGTGAAAAACTCTTAGTCACCTTTTTAGTAGCGCAGCAGGATCGCTTACAACCTAATGAGGACAGACGAGACTTTGACAATTATGTCTAATCGAAAAGGCTGTATTTTTGATAGTGCAGTGCTCTTGCTGTACTACATTGAAGTGTCAACCCAGATTATATGCTCAAACTCTGGAGTGAGATTTGACTCCAAGGGAAATGTGCTACAGCTGAGCAAGGTTGTTACATCGTACATGGACTGCTGATACTTTAAGAGGGGTTGGTACTGGCAACCTTGTACAGCTGCTTTAAATATTATTTTAGATTCCGAAAGGCTAGCATCAATGAGACAATCCCTAGTGTTTATTAAACTCAGCTGCCTTATGCTTACAGCTCTAAAAACCAATGAAAACTGAGTTACAACAGCTCCAGAGGAACACTGGAGCCACGTTTCTGTAGACACTAAAGTTGGATCTTGGATTCCAGACTCCAACAGCAGCAACATGAAAACAGCATGCACAAATCCAAAGAATTACATAGCTCCAAAATAGTAAGCAATACACTCCAGAGCTGGGGAAATTTCTGACAATGTTCAGTAGGCCAAAGGTTTGGATGAAAGCGTTTCCATTTAAAGTAAACTTAATGTTGAAGAACAAAAATGTTGCCCACTTTCAGCCAATAACCTAAATGCTTCCATTTAAGAACAAGAAACCTTTCCACAACTAATACCACTCCCTAACTAGCTGCTGTCATGTCAGTGAAATCAGAAATCTCAAGGGAAGAAATTGAGCTAAACCACCACGACATCTTACACTTACTTACACAGTATCTGTAACACATCTCAAACCTTTTCAAAAGGAACCAGGGCAAAGGAAAGATAAATAGAAAGACAGGAAGAAAGACTTGATTGAATTAGGCAAGCGTTAAGAGAAGGCATAAAGGAAGAAAGGAAGAAAAGCAGAGACATTTAAAGGAGAGAATTCCAGTTTGGGCAGCATGAGAAGCAGCGTCTAATTTTGGTGAATTATAGAACAGCAGCAAGGACGAACTTAAATACAAGGATAGGAATTTCAGATCTGCAACACTGAATTATCAGGGACACATTGCGATTATGAGCAGTTAGTTCAGATAGGGATGATAAGTGAAGACAGGATACAGATGGAAGAATTTTGGATGAGCTGCAGTTTACAGGAGGAGAAAGCTGGGAGGCTGGCTAAGCACACATTCTAAAGTGTCACAAGTATTTACAGAAACAGGCAGAAGCATGCCAGTGCTTATGCTCCTTACAAGATTCCTCTCACCTTGACATAGAATCATTTGTGTTTAACAAAGGGAAGGTGAGGTTTCAGGATAATCAGGAGTGAAGATCACAAAGATTTAAGTAGCAGGTGAACTGAGGTAGAAGAATCAGCTGACTTATGGGAGGTGGAAATAATTCTTATTTTTGTGATGAAGATGATATCAATTGGAAGCTCAAACTGAAGTGAAATAGGAAGCTGAGTCTATGATTAGAACACCCCATTATATAAATGGTGGGGTCAATAGGGTGGCCACTGAGTGTAGTTTTCTTTTAAAATAAAATTTGAAAAACTTTTTTTTGAATTGGCAAATGTGTCTATGTGGTACAAAACTGTACCTAACGAAGACGGCCTCAAGACAATCTCTATTAATCCATTGCAGCGAGACTGAAAACTGAGATCAGCCTCAGTCAGCTCTGGTAGACAACAAAAAGGGGTCAAGAAAATTATTTTTGCCATTCTTAATTGTTATATAGACCCTCCTATTGAAAAATATTGATAGGTGGATTATATACAGGATTGGGCTCAGCTGTGAAATTTTCCATGGCTGGAATCCATTATGAAAAATCACCAGTTTGACAAAGTATCATGATGTTGCTAGTACCTCCACAACTGCATCTATAGTAGATGCCCTTATTTTCAAGAGGTCAGGATGATGGTGGGAGGCAAGAGACCAGGAGGGTAGTGGAAAGGGGATGGGGTCAGAGGTCAGTCTGAGGTGGTGGCAGGAGGGGGCAATTCTAGCTTACCCAGGTTTGTATTGGTACGAAGCTAGAAACATCCTAAATTTCAGGCAGAATAGACATGTTTTAAGCATCCTCCCTTTCCATCCTGGGTTCATCTGCTGAGTGTAAAAAAATTCAACTGGTGTGAAACCAGCATTAGTATCCCAGCAGCCTAGCGATTACTATGGTAACAGGAATACTGTATTTGCAATAACAAAAGCTCTTTTCTCTCTCATGCTCGAGGGTCATATGTGCATTCTAAGCACCACTCAGGAGGTACCATGCTGCGTTTGTAGTTTAAACAGGATAAGTTCAGATCTCATTGTAATCAGCACCTGCAGCAGAGAACCAACCTTCTACCACAATAAATAGTAGAATCTACTGGACACCAATTCCAGCACCAAAATGGTGCACCAATTGCAATTCAGGTTTCGTGGTTCTTAAGAAAAAAAATCCTCATCATTATTCAGCCAAACGAATGCTTTTAGACAGGGAAACATTGAGTAGTCCGTCACCAAAGAAAAACCCAATTCAGGTTCCAGGGGATGATTAGACTCAGAAAGCTGTGCTAATGTGCTAGGTGAAGGTAAGATACAATTACAAAGGCTCCTCCATTCAGATACTACCCTTCGACCTCTCCTGAGGCTCCGTGTGCTCATGCCGGGTAGCATGCTACTCAGCCATAAAGACCTGCATTTCATCCCGATTTTATGGTAAGTCAACCCAAACCATGCTGATCCCAACTGTTTCGGAGTGCTAAAATTGGCCTCAACATACCTGAACCTGGGAAGGCAAAGAAAATTAACCAAAATCAGAAGTGCAGAAGGGGACACTTTGGCCCATCAAGTCTGCACGACCCTCTGCACAGCATCCCATCCAGACACATACCTCCATCCTGTTTTTGTAACTCTGCATATACAATTGCTAACCCACACAGATTCCACATCCCTTGACACCATGGAGCGATTTAGCCTGGCCAATTCACTTAACCTGCACATACAGTCATAGAATCATAGAGGTGTACAGCACGAAAACAGACCCTTCAGTCCAACTCATCCATGCTGACCAGATATCCTAAATTAATCTAATCGCATTTGCCAGCACTTGGCCCATATCCCTCTAAACCCTTCCTATTCATATACCCATTCAGATGCTTTTTAAATGCTGCAATTCTTGATTCTTTGGGTGCTTGCAGTCTCAAATGCATCAGGGACAAGGGGTGTATGTTTGCTTGTCTGTGTGCATGACAGAGACAGAGAGAGTGAGGGAGGCATGTATCTAATAGAGTCCCACCGGAGCTGTCTGATTCAGTGCATGATATTCCAATATTATCTTCTTGACTTCCCGAGTGGTTTGGTAAATTAAAATTCAGCTACCATAATCCTCGAAATAAAGTAATTTTAGTACAGGAGCCCATGGCTTTTCAAAGAGGATTTAGGATCACCATGAGTTTGCACATTGATTAGACCAATGAAATCTCAACTACTATAATCCCCATTCTAGACAGATACATGAATGGGCAGGGTGCAGAGGGATACAGATCCTTAGAAAATAGGTGACAGATTTAGATAGAGGATATGGATCAGCGCAGGATTGGAGGGCCAAAGGGCCTGTTCCTGCGCAGTAATGTTCTTAATTCGTTGTTCTAAAAAGAATTTTGTTAATTTGTTTTTACCACTGCATTACCTATTACTGTGCTTGAAACAAGTACCAAGTGCAGGTTTAGCTGAGCAAAAATCAAAATTTGGAAATTACTGAAGTGCAGCAAATTGGAAAAGGAGTGCATCATTTGCCTCTGCCAATTCAGGGCTCTTTACAATCAACACAATACCTGACATTCATCTGATCAACTGCGTCAATAGTTTGCATCCAGTGTAAAAATCAACACCACAACTTTGCTCCAATAGGCCAACCAGTTGAGTAGAGCAAACTTTGTTTGAACCGACAACTTATCAATCGGCACTCTTGACAAACCAGCAAAACTCATGTACCTCAAATAATGCGATCCACTGCAACGTCAGAGTCTTTGCTATAAATAAAGTATAACAGTGATGTATATATGTCCTGCATTACGTTTTTATTACTTACTTACTGTGTTTGCCATGCATTATTCAGCACTTCAAACCTGCTCCACTAATAGGACCTTGGCTGATCCATTCTCTATATGACAACTACACATGCCCACACATTCCTCATTCTCTTCCATACCCAAAAAGCCCTAATTTGTCATGAGATATTGAACAATATACATCCACAACCTTTGGAGTTGGGATTGTCAAAGATCACAATGCCAACAATGAATGGATATCTCCGTAACTTAGTCCTAAATGCATTTCCTAAGCCAGAGTTTGTGACCCTCAGCTGTAGTCTCGCCAACCAGGGGAAAGAAACATCTTCCTTACATGTAAGTTATCAGGTCCCTTAAGATTTTATATGCAATAAGATTACCTCTTATTTCTGGTGAAGAACAGGTCCAGTCTACTTGATCTCTCTGTACATCACAATACTCTCTGCAACCCCTCCCCCGAATATTAGTACAGTGAATCTCTGTTGCAATCCAAAAGGCTAATATACCCTTCCTGAGGTAAGGAGGCCAAAGCTGTTCACAGTGCTCCAGGTTATGGTCTCATCAAAGTCTTGTGCAAATGACTCAAGCCTTTTTCATTATTAAGTTCTAATTCTTTTGGAGTAATGGCTGACATGGCATTTGCTTAGTTAGTTGTTTTTGTACCAGCACAATTAACTCTGATGTGTACAAGGACATCCAGGTTCCTTTGAAAGCTACCATTTCTCATTCTCCCTCATACCCCTATGCAAAGTCAGTGCCAGCTGTGTGAAAAAAAACACAAGAACATTTACAAACACACCATGTTCCAGAGAAGCCGAAATGGATATGAATTCAGGGTGCAATCTAGCTGTAGTAGATCAGGGAGCACTCAGTGCTCAGCCTCACCTATGAGCAACTGCCGATTGAGTGATATACTGGAGAATTTGGGCCAACTGTGCAACTACTCCCAATCATAAACTACATATCATAGGAGAGAAAAGGGAAGCGTACAAAATTGGACAAGAAATGCATGTATTTTTAAACATTCAACTACATCAATGGAAAACCAGATTTTTCTGTTTAAGCTGATACAATTCTCAGCGCAGGGTGACACACTGGGCTTTCTTAATATTGCATGTGAACAAAATGAACCTCACTGTTATTAATAACCAGACATCCACAAAGCTATTGGAAAATTGGCAAAATGTAATTAGTGAGTTAATCCTGTTCTTACTTCCTCCTCTCAATCTGCTGCATGCTAAAATGGTCACAAAATAACGCGACATGTTCAGATTGAAAGGTGATTCAGCCACAGCACTGAACTGCCCAAAACTAGTCCGAATAGATCCTGAATTAGACCCAGAGTGCATTTTACTCATGCTTTATTACAAATCTTCAAGAAACAATCCCAGGGATGATTCAGTGGGAGAAATTCCTCAGTCCACAGTACTCACTGGAATAACATTAAAATCAAATGGCAAGCTCATGCTTGTGCAGTTGTTTGAAATTCCAAATTAACACTTTGACTCTGCCTCAAGATGTAAAACAAGTCAGTAGGCAGGACACTATAGGTTAAGCCTGTTAGAAAGGAATAGAGTGGCATGGGATACTGAGTATTTATCTCCTGCATCCATGAGGGGAGTTGGGGATAGAGGAGGAGGAGTAGGAGGAGAAAGACATCTCTAGAGACAGGAAAAATCTCTCTCAGGGGATAGTTTAAGCTATTTTTTTCAATAGCCTGTTAACATTACAGCCAAAGAGAGATGGGAAACTTTAGCTCCAGAAACTCATTTTAATTCCAATTAAATTGAATATCGTTTTTAAAAACAGTAGAATTTAAGAATTTGTCTAAAACTGTCATATCTTTAAAAATTTATTTTTAGAGAATCAGCCAATTTAAACAAAGGATAAATTATGGCAAGCAGCAAGATTTGAAAAGACTCCTGTGAATTAAAGTGTCAGGTCTTTTTTTTTAAAGCAGCAATTGCATTAGGAAAACCATGCAAAAAAAAAACTTCAAACACAAACAGAAATACGGAAGTTCACTCTGAGATTATTCAGAATTTGGTATGAAAGCTACATTCTGGCTCTATTTTGTAAAATTCAGCACCACTGCCTCTCAATGGAAAACACACATCAACGTCATCCATTCACAAATAACACCACCACATTTTGCCAAAGAAGTATGCTTTGTCTACAGAATTACAAGTTCCACATACAAACATTTCCCTACAATGCAGTCAGTGATCACGTATTAACAAGTCTTACTACTGTATATGCATCATCAAGCAAAATTGTGCAATCTGATAACTGATCTGCGAATGGTAGCAATCTGTGGAATCTGGCACTGACCCATTTGACTGCCATGCTTGCCTGAACAGAATTAATTCCCTAGCTTTGAGGCTGTGCCCTCACTGGGGACATTTTACCTTGCCACAGCCAGATTATGACAAGACTCTGCTTTTTCTAAACAGCCAAGTGGAGGAAAGACAGGAAGAGATCTAGCAGAACTAGTCTCTCAGAAGCACAGTTCCTGTTCATTGAACACAGCAGCTATGAGGAAATCTGTAGATCAGAAACTTAGTCTCCCAATGGAGGCTCTCTCTTTTCAGAAATAATCATCTGATGCCCTGTACAGAGTGAAGTGACCTGAACCAAGACAGCAACTATAATTAACATATACGGCCACTGGACTCATGGAAGAGGAGAACATCAGCCAGGCCCTCTGACCCCAACCTTTAAATGACTGAATCTTGTAGGTATATCAGGCATTTTGAAAATGATTTTAGGATGAATAGTGATGTCTACTACAGTTGAGCAGCCTTCTGAAACTCATCAAGACCTTGCTTTCCTAAATGAACCAGACAGGTGGGGATGGAGGTGGGGGTGAGACGAGAGAGAAGCATCAACATTCTATTTGAAAGGCCAATTTAGGCAATTTTGAGAAAATGGCTGAGCTTCTGGGAAATTCCGAAGGAAATCTTAAAACATGCCAGAAAGCAAACCTTCAGCTTAGGACCCATATCCCAAAACTCCTTATTTCTCTTACAGTTGCAAATTCTCCCTGTCTGACTTGAAAAAACTGTAGGAACAAATGCAGGTACACTCTTGAGAAACAAGCTAATATTCTTCAGCAGTGTAAAGAAACACATGTCCTGGGGTGTCATTTCAAATGAGAGTTGCAACACAAGATTCAAACATAAACCAGATGAGAAGCAACAACTAATTTTAACTGTGAATGTGGAAATAAAGCCAGCACATGGGTGAAGCAGATAGTCCAATACTGCATGGGGAATAAAACGATTCAGCGCAGTCTGGGAAAAGGGAAAAGAATTCAGTTAAAAGATCATGAAGGTGATTCTTATTTAACAGAAACTATGAGCCACATTTAAGGTTCTCAGGCAGCCTGTAATTTCTGGCTAAACATTATTCATATCTCCTTCCCTGGAATTTGCTATCTAAATAAGTCTTAATGTGTTTGACAAAACCTATATCAATGTATTTTGCCCAGAACGGGTTATGTGTAGTTCACAGAATATTCCTTTGGCACAAAGATGGCAAAATACAAGGCAAAACTAGAAACATGACATTTTATCAGAGCAATTTTCAAATATATCAAAATTTCAAAACATATAAATACATCAGTATAGGCAAGCTTCAAAGCAAACATTTACAGGTGCAGCTCACCCAATCTAATAAAGATGCAGTTCCTGTGTAAAACCACTTATGACATTAGACATGCAATGCAGTTAGAGGGAAGATGTGAATACTGATCAACGGCAAAGCTTGCATGGAAGATGGATTATCTACTAAATCTCCACACTAATCAGAATTACGAGACAGCATTTTATCAGGGTAGACTGACCTAGTGTAGAAGTGATGTATCCTAAGAAATGTAAATATAGCTGAATTTTAAAAAGATTGAAAGATATCTTTTATGACATAAACTGATCAGGTGGAGATCATCTGCAAGAGTATTTATACTGCAGTTGTATGTTTTAAGATAATACATTAATAGTAGAGTCCACTGAATCAAAAAAGGCTGATTTCATATAATAACAGTTAACACTGATGCATAACAAAGCTGACATTGTCAATCTACCAGCACTGTATACAGACAAAATGACAAAGCCAGAGAGACACTCTGCAGCTTGCTCCTTCACAGTAATCAACTGCACATTTAAAGAAAATTAGGGTCAACAGAAGGACATGAATTTCCAAAAGTTCATGCAACTAAAAATACAGTAACAAGAAGAGACCATCTCTCATAGTGTGGCAGGGGAATACAAACATATTCACAACGTGTTTTCTTTCAGGAACATGACACCAGACTATACATTGCATGGGGTAGCTGGCTCCAATTTGAAGGGCCAAGCATCGAAACACTGAATAGAATAGAATAGAATAGAATAGAATAGAATAGAATAGAATAGAATAGAATAGAATAGGAGTCCCTTCAGCCCAACAAGTCCACACCAACCCTCTGAAGAGTAACCCATCCAAACCCATTCCCCTACCCTATTGTCCTATATTTACCCCTGACTTAATGCACCTAACCTACAATCCCTGAACACTAATGGCAACTTAACATGACCAATTGACCAAACCTGCATATATTTGGACTGTGGGAGGAAACAGGAGCACCCGGAGGAAACCCACTTTCTTTTAACAATAATGCTTGTAAAATAAAGAATTGCATTCATGTAGCGCCTTTCAAAAGGCCCCAAAAAGTGTTTTACAATCAAGCATTATGATAAATAGGAATGAAGTACCAGTACTGCAACAACTGGACAATAAGTCAGTTTAAATATCAATACCAAAGACCAACACCACAGCTTTTTACACCATATTGTCAAGGCAGCTAAATGATGAACAATTAGAAGCAGGAACCTTGTAGATGTGCATTCAATGATACCTGCCAGAGATGTATATATAAAATTGTGTATATCATGAGTGAAACGTCACAATCAGTCAATGCTCACAACTGCAGTATGGATGGTAAGGTACTACAGGGCACCTGGCACTCTATGAACCATTCAACAAGCCCTCAGGAGAACAGATGGAATAAAAGCAATTTGATGTTTATGAACCAGGGGAAAAGAGAAAGATAGAGAATCAGAGAAGTACAAATAAACTACAACACAGCAACAGGCCATTCAGCCAAATTGGTCTGTGAGAGTCAATTGCTAGATCATGTCTAGCCAATGTTAGGAAAATAAAACTGTACAAATATTAACAGTACAGCTACAAATAAATATCAAGAGTAATGGGAAGATATAGATAACTGGATATATTAATCCAGACAGCTGGATTACAGAGATAAGCGGTGCCTAGAAACTTTGTAAAATTGGTCTTTACAAAACATTTCTGTCATGGTTTAAACAAATAAATAGTCACATGATGTGGTACTTTGGTCACACAGAGACCATAGTTTGTGCTAATTTAGCTGATTTCATCCGATATAGTTCTGGAGTATTTAAATTTTGGAATTACTGCTCTCAGAGAAAAGGGGTCAATATTAGCCAGCAAAGTCTTTCCTAAAGTATACTCACGTAGAAACCAGTTGCAGGAAAGAAGAATCTGCCAACAATCGTGAATCAAACATGAAACATATCAGAGTGCAATTCACTCTCAAGATGAAATGTAAAGACAAAAAGATTCAAATTCATTCTGTTTTCATCTTAACAAGCTGAATGCCAAAACTCATCAAACTTGGTAATATAAAGTTTATGTGAACTCTACATTACAATTTATATTGTCTTGTCAAACATCAGAAATTTGTAAACAGTTTTCCAATGCCCAAACATATATAAACATGCCCTAAATCAATGTCAGTTTTGAATGTATCATAGTACGGTAAGACACTAGCATAACTTTTCCGAGTGTAGGATTCGGCAAAGGACAAAACAAGGGAGAAAAACGGACAGAGGGGAGAGAATATCCCAAATGTTTCAAACATTACTTCAATAGAGAGAGAGAGAGGGAGAGGGAGAGGGAGGGGAGAGGGAGAGGGAGAGGGAGAGGGAGAGGGAAAATAATTGTGACAATTGTCTCTCTCTCGCTCTCTCCCCACCCCCAGGTGCTGACAAATAAGCTGTTGAGGCTGGCCACCCTCCTGCACTTTGCATAGATATAAACAGATACTCAACAATCTGGCTCAACAGCATGAAGAAGGGAAATTACAGCTAAATCCAAATTGGTCTTTGTACACATACATTCCAACAGGGTCTACTGAACCGTGGTAGTTGTGGTGGGGCAGGGGTTAAGCTGAATGCAATTCATTCCTCCATAAACTGGAAAGGATGGGGTGGGGATGGAATGAGGCTAGCTTTGGCAGTGTTATTACCAGCTCAGTCAACAGCAGTGCAAAAATCAAATATGCATTTCTGCTAAAGAAAAAAAGTGCATCCATTTTGTAAAAAATCAAATTGAATGTCAGTCAACGGTTGCCTAACTTCCTAGCATGTAACTGTAGATTATTTCCAGATAGCCTGGAATAGATGGGTCACAATCCTAGTGGCTGCATTCAGTTTGTAATTTGGGGCACGCCAACAGTTTCTATGAAGCACAGAATATCATCAATCCTTTAAAGAAACAAATTCAGAACAGATGTCTGAAATGTAAACATTAATATACAACTGAAATGGAATTTTAAGGAGAAACTATTTGTTGATACTTTTACTCTGATTTTCAGGTAAGTTTGTGCAATTTTTTCTCACCCTTTGATTTCAATAGGCACCTGCAAGTGATTTCAAGCTTAACATTTAATCTTAAGGGCCCACATGACTGTTATAAACCACTCGATCTTTGCTCAAGATTTCAGATATCAAAAGTGTGTTTCAGGTAGATAACAGCACTGTACGCATTTCCATATATCCATCATTCTCAAAATTATTTTTGAACATTTAAAAAATAAATACACAATGTCTGAAAGGTGACCCAATTTTGCTACATAGCTTTAATGCTATCTGTACTGCCAGGGCAAATACTTGAATGAAATTTTGTTTGGAAAATACACCAAACTACTAAACATTATCTGATAGCAAATTAAAGTCCATTATTAAGTATACAAAGGCAATGAACTCCCACCATGGTTACAAATTAAGGGCACTTCCTCATGATGCACCCCAAACAATAAGATAAAGCCCATTTCATTTACAGTCCAGAGCTGTTTTTGCATCTAGCTGCACACGCACACCGAGTTTTGGATTCTTGCTCCATCTATATAGCAAGGTGGTTGCAACAAAAATGGGAAGAGAGGCTGCTCAACAATCGATCTTGAATTTCAGAGAACAACACGATGCATTCGGTTTTGTGTAATGCTACATCGCATACCATTTTCTTCTCTTGGCCAGTCTTACGTAATTGTGTAGACAAACTAAAGGGCTATCCAGTGCTGCTAATATTCCAACTGCTGGTTTAACACATTTGTAATTCAGCAGGTTCAACTCACGATAAAAAAGGCAATAAACCCATTGTGCAACCTATGCACCACAAAAACAAAGTGGTGCTCTTTTTAAACTTTCTAAAAATTGTATATGTTGGAAAATGTGAAGCAAATTAAATGCTGATTAGGTCAGATAATTTTAAGTTTGACTGGTTTCTTCCACATCACAGCTATCCTGCAAACTTCTCACACTGGGGAGTGCAGGATTTTCCTTTCCCCTCAAAAAATAAGCCTCGTGATAAGAAAAAGCTGTTCTGGTTATAAACAAGTGTGATTGTTTTTCTCTTTCCCCCCAGCTGCAGCACACACCCCCAGTGATCTAAGGTGACCTTGCACCCTTTTGTCCCGTGGCCTGCCCCATTAATCAGCCATTTAACGATGGATAGTCACACAACAAAAGCTTCAGAATGTGTTAATAGCCTATTCATGAAAGGTGAGAATAAGCTGACGTGCCATCTTCCTTCAATAGCACATATGGTTACGACTACAGAATTTTCCTAATGTGTCGCCTGTCATCTACCCAAACAATAGAAAAATAATAATTGGTGCAATGGATTTTGCATGCTGGTCAATTTAAAGCAACTCTTTTTTAAAAAATGTGCAAGTAAATACTATATAACACTCCCTCAGGAGGCATCATCATCTATATCAAATAGTGGGTTTAGCATTCACCTAGATCCTGCAAGTTTTTACTGACTCCATTCTGCCTCTTAAATACTCATCACGTTTGTCAGTATATCACTTGCTGCCACCCTTTCCTGAGCCTGCCCCTGATTCAAAATGGCATCCCAGACGGGATAAGCATAAATGAAATGATTGCATTAAGCATATTTTATGTGTACCAGTTTTCCAGTACCCTTTTTCAATCCTTTGAAATTGAAAAAGGGTACTGGAAGACATTGGTACACATCAAGTTAAACAGTAGATAATCTAACCAAAATTACTCAAGCTAATGTGACAATGCCTGGACGATTCAAGTTTGCTCAGACATATATTAGCATCACTGATCTCTGACAAGCTGCAGCTGAAAATGGAATGTTTTGTTCCACAATGACTGTGCATCAATATGCTGCAGGCTCGGAGAATGCCAGAATACACGGCATGTCACCCCTAGTCGCAAAGACGTAGTCGTCCTGGAACTCCAAAGACTGACATGCCAGAAGATTTTTCTGAAAAACGTAGCTTCGTACTTCCATTTGCTGCCTTCCGAATATCCTAAACAACACTATTACATGCAGATATTCAAAACTTCAAACAATTAAATACAGAATAGGAGCAATTGTTCCTCCACGGTTTTACTTAAGGAGAATCAAAAGGTGCAGTGTTGACAGGGCATTTCTCCACTTCACTTTACAAAATATCGACACAGATAAGTTGGAACTGCATAAACTGGGAAAGCATTAAAGAAAATAAAGCTGGCCTCATTTAAAAACTCTGCAATTTAAAAAAAGATGAACCCACTCTCATCAAGAATTCAAATGCCACAGCAAGGTGGGGATTCTTTTCTCAGGAATATCCCCAATTACCTTCTGATGTTAAATTGAGCTCATTTCCACAATTCCAATAGCAACTCATATTTACACCAAAGATTTTACCCTGGTATAAGTTTTCAAGTGCCCTCCATTGTAAATCTGAGGATTAACCTATAGCAGAGTAAAACTAGCATAAAAACTGACCTCTGATGATTGATTCTTTGCCTTGAACAGAGAAGCAGCTGCATAAATGTCTTAGAGATACAAATCACTATTTTCTTGATTTTTCTCGACCCATGTAGGGATTTAAATGCTGCTGCCATTTTAAGCTAGCGTTACTACCCTGCTTTGTGTTAGTGTAAGCAGGCTGTATCAGTTTATTCTGGGCGATACCTTAAGAAATTTAAAAAGGCAGCAGCTGCTAATCCAGTATACACAGGACATGTGCAAAAAGAAATTAACTTGTGCCAGTTTTTTTTTTAAATATAAACTCGCCCTGGAAGAGGACAATGGCCAACTTCAGCAATTCAACAGCAGAGGCAAAAAGAAAGACCGTGAAAGCTGGAAACTCAAAATAAAAAGACAGAGCACAGGGAATGGAGAGCATGAGGGGGATGGGGTGAATGTAAAAGAGAGAGAAAGACAATGAATTCAGTTTTCAATGGGATGTTTTAGCTTATACTGCCATTATTTTCAATTTAACACTTTATGAACGCAATCTTGAAGATTATGCATTGTATTTCTGGAATGCGTGTTTTTTTTCTGAAAAGGTGCTACTTTACCAAACACCTGATTTAACCGGTAAAGAAAAGTTCTTTGTTTTAAAGGAGTACTCATGGGCAATAATTCTACCCTAAGTATTTGCTTGAAAAACAAAACTCTATCCGCAGAGTTTATTTTCCTTATCTTCCACTAGATTTGCCACCACCCTGTCCTGCTATTTTACTGAAAGGAGAAAACAGCAGGGGTTGGAGGGGGTGGAGGAAGCTAATCAAACAGAATGTCACATCTTAGCTCCTATCTCAACACTGTGGTAAAGAACTAGGCCTCAACTAGAAGGACAAGCATTGGACGATTTTTCATTCAATTTGCTTTTCTTCTACAAACAAAGAGAAAGATACTTCACGATGAGGTTGTACCCTGACATCCCTTCAAATCTGCAATTAACAGTCATGCCAAATTCTCATTTGCATTCACTGACAATCACCATTTTTGTGAAAAACACTTCTTTCTTTTTCTGTGGACCTCAGTGTGTAATAACTCCAGTCTCTTCATGCCACAAGTAGGCTAATTAAGTTGTTGCTGATTGCTTGAATTATTGCAGAAAGCATACTATATGGTTCCCTTCCACTCTATCACATTCTTCATCCCTAAAATCACTGAGCTCACTTGAGCTACAATTCCACAAGTACAGTTCCATAACTTGCTGGTATCTTCTGACAACTTGTCAGTTTTCATACATAATTTGGATATTGGTGCCATTCAAGCTATTCACCTGTGGGTGACATCATAGTCAAACAGCCTTTTGCCTATACAGATACTTTCCACTAGAATCACTAGATAGGGGAGAAAGGGAATATTGATTAACCTCCCCCCTTCACATAGCTCAGGGAAACTGGAGTCAACTATAATACCCACACTATAATTGTTTGTCAGTACATCGCGCCAAATTTCTACTGACTCAATGTACTGATGTGTCATTAGATTAAGAAATTTATGAAGTCAATTTGAAGAAAGCAATAACAGCTTAGCTACTTCCAGTGGCTGAGTTTAGCCCCTTCTGATTCAGTATGATGTGGCTGCAACTCTCTGCCTGAGCCAGAATTTTTTTTAGGGGTGGAGGGGGTATCCAAATCCCACTCCAGAAACAGAATCCAGATTGATTACTGAGTTTAATCTTGAGAGAGCACTATATTGCTGAAACACCATATTTCAGGCGAGATAGTTGTCCACTGTGCATAAACGATCCCATGGCCCTCTCCTTGCCAACAATTTTAACTTTGAATAAAAGTTAATATATTATCGTATTACGAAATAGTTGCTGTGGACAAACTGACAGTCACATTCGCCTGGAAATGTGATTACACTTCAGGAGCAATTCACTAGCAATAAAGCACTTTGGCACATCCTGTGGTCATAAACAGCACTATAGAATTGCTAGTGCTTCCTTCTCTTTTGTAAAAAATATATCAACTAATTTCACGTTCACCTCTCCCACCACTCTACATTTGCAGTCTGAAAATATCAAAGATGTCATACAGCTGCTAATACACTATATCACTTATTTACTTGTCCATTGCCATTGACATAATTGACCACTGCTCCCATCTTCATTACAATGAACTAGTGATGAATCTCTAAGGCACTACCCTCTCTAACCTTATCCCCACCCATCCTAGTGCCAGTCAGTTCCATTTATTACAGTGATTTCTCCTTTTATACCCATGTACTTTCACCATGAGCCATGTTTCCATCCAAGACAATCAAACACTGATTTCCAAAACATTGTCCCTTGCAACAACATCTCCAATCAGAGATCTATGGATCTGTATGTAGATGCCATCCAAATCTATTCATCTGCTCTCAGCTATGATCACCTTTAAGTATTTGATGAAGGCTTTTGCCAACTCCAACATCAGCAAGATCATTGTAGTCAGGTTTCACTTTAGAAAATTCACACCTCAGCCACTAATCCAACCACCATCACTGATGCCCAGTCAGAATCTCCAGTGACATTTGATGAAATAAAGCTTCAAATCACACATCTGGTTCAACACCAAGACTAACAATATGCCACCTCCAGATCACAGATACCTGGTGGTAGGGTCCGTTTGGAGATGGTGGAAATGATGGCGGATGATACCCTGTATATGGAGGTTGGTGGGGTGGTAGGTGAGGACCAGTGGGGTTCTGTTCTGGTGGCGGTTGGAGGGACGGGACTCAAGGGCGGAGGTCTGGCGATGGAGGAGTCCAAGGACCTGCATTGTCTGGCGATGGAGGAGTCCCTCCTCCCTACCTTTTATCTTAGCCTGCGGGACACACTTTCCTCGACAGTTGGAGGAAGAACGCCTCATCTTCTGCCTAGGAACGCTCCAATCACAAGGGATGAACTCAGATTTCTCCAGTTTCCTCATTTCCCCTCCTCCCACCTTCTCAGTCAAATCCCTCGAACTCAGCACCACCTTCCTAACCTGCAATCTTCTTCCTGACCTCTCCGCCCCCACCCCCACTCCGGCCTATCACCCTCACCTTGACCTCCTTCCACCTATCGCATTTCCAACGCCCCTCCCCCAAGTCCCTCCTCCCTACCTTTTATCTTAGCCTGCTGGACACACTTTCCTCATTCCTGAAGAAGGGCTCATGCCCGAAACGTCGATTCTCCTGCTCCTTGGATGCTGCCTGACCTGCTGCGCTTTTCCAGCAACACATTTTCAGCTCTGATCTCCAGCATCTGCAGTCCTCACCTTCTCCTCTCCATATGCATCTCTAGTGAAAAGCATTATCATTGTGTTGCTCATTAAGGGCTTAGACAGAGAGGAATTGCTCCCATTGACATCAGAGTCGAGAACCTGAAGACACAAAGATTAAGTGACCGGCAAAATAACAAAAAGACGTTATGAGAAAAAGCTTTGTTGCATAGCAAGTGGCAACAAAGTGAAATATGCTGCCTGAGAGGTGCTAGAGGTGGACAAAACAGTGACTTTCAAAAGAGAACTCAACAGGCAGCTGGAGGAAAAATACTTAAAGTTTCAGAAAAAGGATCCAGAGTGAGACTAACTAAATTACTCTCACAGAAAGGTGGCATAGGCTTAAGGGGCAAATGGCCTCTTTACATGCTGTAACCATTCTGTGTTCCTTTTTACAAATGAAGTTACTATCATATTGGAGATGAAAAGTCACTGACAAGTCAGTTAGGAATTAACAAGTTACTGCTGGATATATGGTGCATAACAGAATCATGTTTTATAGCGCTCTCAATTCCATTTCTAAAAGCCCCGAGGATATATGTGCTGTCCTAGTACTGATAGAAAACATGTGAATTCCAGGTCAATGCCAAATTAGCTGATCCAAACGGAGGTGGAAGAAACCGTCACAAAGGATGCTTCTGAACATTTACTTTCTCAAGAATTCTCATTTAGCTGAGGTTTCAGAGCATTGCTGCAACCTATGGAATCACGTGTCACACCTCCTGATTGAAGGGGAAGACGTGAGAACATTCAAACGCAAGAGTTTTCACTGACAACTCAGCGCAACTCCTCTGGTTAATTTGGTACCAACATTTGAGTCATAAGCCCTATATACACAGCTGATCAATAAGATCCTACATGTTCACAATACGTCGTGCCACTGTTCCACTTAACTCTCAATGTGCAACTTAATCAGGAGAGGGAGCATAAGAAAAATGCTATCCATTCACTATTGGAAAAGATCTTGAAATTAGCACAACTGCAAAGTAATATCCCATAAGTATGCCTAGTACATTGTAGAGAAACACTCAGGAACAAACATCTTGCTGCAATTTAAAGGTCAGAAAAGGAGGCATCCGAAACTTGACAGCCAATCCACACATTGCATTGCATAAAAGTCACAGACCAGAGGGCACCAGATATGATACCCACACATTTTGGAATGAACTGACCTAAACTGGGCATTACAAAAAGACTGGATGTCCAGCTGGAAAATATTTCAGGGTCATCAGCTTTCATTACTTTTTGGTGAACCTTGCTGCAAGTATGTGGGTTGGACAGTGAGGCATGGAGAATTGCGCCCAGCAAATATATCTTTCTTTGGAAATAACAGCTATAAAGTTCATACACCAAGACTGGCCACTTGCGTGAGACAGAATCAACTACATGCCTGCATGGGTCTAAGGGGTGGTGTGGGCAGCACGGTGGGCACAGTGGTTAGCACTGCTGCCTCACAGCACCAGAGATTCCCGCCTCAGACGACTGTCCGTGTGGAGTTTGCACATTCTCCCCGTGTTTGCGTGGATTTCCTCCGGGTGTTCCGGTTTCCTCCCACAGTCCAAAAAAATGTGCAGGTTAGGTGAATTGGCCATGCTAAATTACCCGTAGTGTTAGGTGACGGGATACATGTAGGGGAATGGGTCTGGGTGGGTTGTGCTTCGGTAGGTCGGTGTGGACTTGTTGGGCCGAAGGGCCTGTTTCCACAATGTAAGTAATCTAATCTAATGTAAATCAGGTAAAGGTTTCAATAGCAACCCATGTCATACCATTTTATTGTGATAATATACCAATTTCATTCAATATTCTTTTCCTAGTCTCAACTGGACGGTCAATAATATAGGAGTTTACTTATCAAAAGGGGAAGAAATCAAACTTCTACTTTTCCCAAGTGCTTTGCAGAGATCAAACAAAGATTAACAGCAGGTTAGAGGAGATATTAACTTTCAAAAGTAGCTCATTGTTTGTAAAGCATCTTCGGATAGCCTAAGATCGTGGAAGAGGCTGTGAAATAGGAGGTGGGTAACAAAATACTTGGCCAGATTTGGTCAAGAAAGTTTAAGGAGGTTCTTAAATAAGAGGAAGGCAGAGAGATTTAGGGTGTGAATTTCAGAATGTGCAATAGAGATAGCGATGTGCAGAAGCATCAAGAGTTAGAAGATCAGAAAGTTGGATGCCTTTTGGGGTAGGGGAGAAACACTGTGGTTGTAAGGTTGGAGGACGTTACAGATGTGGGACAGTTAAGGATGCAAGTACATTTAAACATAAGGTTGAGATTCTCAAAATGTAGATCAAGTCAACTAGAACTCAATACAAGTAACAAAGACAGGGACATTGATGAGCAAGATCCAATATTTAATTGTCTCAAAGAATTTCATATACAATTAATGCAATACCTTGATGTGCACAGACTAATTTATACAAACATGCCAGCCACTTTTCACAGCAAGGATACATGAACAGTTAATTAATCAGTTTTTAGTGTCACTAGTTGAGGGGAGAATATTCACAGATCACCGGAAGGATCTTTTGAAAAGTCTTATGATCCTGCCCCATTAGCTATCTGACGAAGGTGCAGCACTCCAAAAGCTGGTACTTCCAAATAAGCCTGTTGGTCTATCACATGGTGTTGAGAGATTTTTACCTTTCAAGAATGGCAGAGGATCTTTAACACCTACAGAACAGTACAACAAGTGAGATGTCAGTTTCAAATCTGATCTGGAGGACAGTGCTTCTGCTATTATGGTAGTAATGTACTGAGGTGTCAGCTTATATCAGTGTATGTCACCAAACGAACAAGAATTGCAAACTTCTGAATCAGGAAAGAGTGCTGCTAACTTTGCCAAACCTGACAATCTAAAATTGACAACTGATACAGATCCGGCAGTAGACAACCAATGATCTTTGAAAGGTTTCTTTCACCTTCTTCAACTAAATTTTCTCCTTTTACTGCTCTCCTTTTACAGCATGTGGCTTCCTGCTGACACAAGATTCAACAGGAGAGTCCACACTTTATCATAAGGTCTCCCATTCTTTACACATGAGCAGTAATATTAAACATCTGTCAAATAGTGGGTTGCTCAAATAGTGGAGTTGAGGACAGACAAAGTGGTGAAACATACAGGAATCACAGCTAAAGTCAATCCTACTTACATCCAACATTTATATTCAAGAATTCCTAAATATTGCTTAACATTAGGTTTGCGCCAAAAAGAGCTATCCATTACACTTGACTGTTATCTTAATATTAATTCCTGATCATGCCCTACTCAAAATTATTGGAAATAATATTTAATCCTGAAATTTGAATGCTTAAAATTATCAGATTTAAATTAATCCCAAAATGAATAACTCGAGTGAGCAGAAACTTTGGCTAACATTTTACCAATCTAACCTTGCTGTGTTCTTCTCTTACTTTTAGTTAATTCACCACTGATCAAGTAGCAATTGAGGGACATGAAAACACAGAATCTAAGCAGAGAGTTTACAGTGTGTAATGTTCTCGTATACGAACTAATGCAGGCAAAGAAAATCAGTTCCAGATGGGAGCAGTGTTTTTGTCATGGGATTTTATTTTTAAGAAACAGCTGTGTTGGAATTTATAGAATAATTGTCTTAAGTACCATTAATAATTTTACACCAACAGAATGCTAGAAATGACGAGGAACTGAAGAGTTTTTGATAGATGTGAGGAAAAACAATACAGAAATTAGAGATGGGATGCAAGGAATGCATTGCAAGATGGCACAGTCCAATTAGGCTGAACTTGTTTTATATTTTGAAATGAATTCAAATACATTCACACGTCACAAAAGATGAAGTTGCCTATGGATATTGAAAATTCAGAAATTCCACATGATCCAGGAATCTGGATGGCCTACAATCTTTTCCTGTTTACAGCTACATATCAGAGTTACAGGATTTATTTGTAGAAGTTGCACATTAGAATACATCAGCTGTTTGAAAACACCAGGAAGATAATCTGGCAAAATGCAGAATAACGTGGTTGAGCATAATAATACGGGGGTCAATTAGGCCCATGGCTGACCTGCAAACCTGAAACTATAAGCCTTGTCTAAAATGAAAATTGTCAAAAGTCTTCCAGGTCCATACTTTCGGAACATGAAAACCTGCAGCTGTTAGCAATTACAGATAAAAGTTTCACAGGATGACACAATCGTATCCTCCATCGCTCAGAGACAATGCAGTGGAGATACTGTGGGATGCAATTCACGATTTTACACATCGGGTACGGTTTGAAACGCCATTTAGTCTATCAATGGTGCGATATTTATACCACCACACAAACGCACGCAAGTCTGCAACAAAAAAAATCCTCGCTTCTGAACTGCCCATTCTGCTGCCTGCGGCTTGGCACAGATAAGAATCGCGGCCAAGACTTTAAAGAAAAACATATTCGCCTTCCAATTACGCTTTATGGCAACGACAACAAAGTATGAAACACACGGCGGAGGAGTTACAGTGACTCTTAGTCCAGTCAGTCAAGTCTCATTTTTTAAAACAAAACATAATCCACCTAGACAGGGTTTCGGACCCCAACACCCCGAGAGAAACAGAAAAGGATCTTCTGCTTACATTCATGACACAGACAGGAGGGGGCTGGGGATGCTGCATAAAATCAAGAATTTCTACTAGACAAAGTTAAAGGCACCAGAAATATATGCGTACTTATTTGCACCAAGAGGATTAATGACGTTCCCCCGGCATCATAATCACCGACATGTCATCAAACTGTTTAAAACATTTAATCATGTGGCAACCACGAGAGAGAGAAATAAAAGATAAATCACAACCTTGGACTGGTAGAAAGAGAGAGGACATAAACAGGAGAATAAAGACAGAAGTCTATAGATAGATTTAGTCATTTTTTTTCGGTTAAAGACTTTTGGAGAGAAAGAAAGAAAATCCCATGAGAGGAGAGAGAGAGGGAGGATTTCCCAACGTGCTGGGAGGTTCCAAACACTTGTTATGAAGATAAAGATTTGGGATCCGACAGTCAGGCACGAATGCCGTAAGGGACCGGGGGGGGGGGGGAACAATCTTTTCACTTAAATTAAAAGTCTGAGGAAGGAGAGTGGGGTGTTGAGGACGGTGTGTGTGGGGAGGAAAGGAGGAGGAGGAAGGGGGGGTGTGATGTTGTTATTGTTGTTGTGGAGACCTCGAGATCAACACATTGACTCGCGGCCTGCGCCACCGTCTCCCCTACAACAATATTTATATTTTATTTATTTTTGTGTGTGTGTGTGTGAAGGGGGGGGGGGTGGGGGTGGTGAGAGCAGTATTTTTGTTGTTGTGTGTATGTTTGAGAGGTTTGATCTGTTCTGTTTCCACGCCGGCGGGGATTGAGGGGAGGGAGGGAGGGAGAGAGGGAGGGGGGTGCGTGAAGAAAAGAAAAACACAACTCACCGCGAAAACGCCACCGGCGGCCGTCGTCGACCTCCTCCCCCGACATCTTCCTTCCCCCAGATGGAATAACAAGTGGGAAAAGCGAGAGGAAGCGCCGCCTGGGCAGAGCCGGCACCATCGGCGCGTTTTTTTTTAACCTCCAAAATAAGATTTGAAAATCCTCATAAAGAACAATAGAGCGCTTGGACAGGAAGTCACTGGGTGGCGCCATTGCTGCTGTGACGCCGCCGGGGGTCAGGGGTCACCGTGGGGCGGGACCACGGGCAAAGGGGCGGGGCAACCACGCCCCGCCCCTACCCCACCCCAGTCAGCATTCAGCCTGCTCCACGTGGCTCAGGCCAGCCTTCCCCATTAACTGTCTCTGACATGACACTCAGTGCCAAGGACCACCCTCACCATGTACCACCTTCACAGTGCATCACCTTCACGACACACCACCTTCACCATGTACCAACCGCATGGTGTACCATCTTCAGGACGCACCACCTTCACGGCACACCACCTTCACAATGTACCACTGCATGGTGTACCACCTTCACAGTGTAACACCTTCACAATGCATCACCTTCACCATGTACCAACTGCACAGAGCACTACGTTCACCATGTACCAACCTTATAGTGCATCAACTTCACCATGCACCAACCTCACGGTGCATCACTTGCACCATGTACCAACCTAATGGTACATTACCTTCACCAATTACCAACCTCACAATGTATCACCTTGATGACACACCACCCTCACCATGTACCAACCTCAGTGCAACACCTTTACATTGTACTAACCTCATGGTACATCACCTTCATGTACCAACCACAGTGCACCACTTTCACTGTGCACAGTCTTCATGGTGCATGGCCTTCACGGTGCATCACATTCACAGTGTATTACCTTCATTGTGCATCACCCTCATGGTACACCACCTTCACGGTGCATCACTTTTCCATATACTGTAATCACCATGTACCACCTTCCCTGTATACCACAATTGCTGTGTACCATCTTCGCTAGGCACTGCAATTGCCATGTACTGCCTTCACTGTGTACCACAATCACCGCATATCATCATCACCGGGTACCACCTGTACCATGTACCACAATCACTGTGTACTCCCATCATTGTGGACTATATTCACTATGTACCACAATCATCCTGCACCTCCTTCACCATGTACTGCTACTTTTGTGTACCATCTTAACCATGTACTATGATCACCACGTACCACAATTACTGTGTACCACATTCACCAACTTCACCATGTATCACTTTCAATGTGGATCACCTTCACCATGTACAACAATTACCATGTACAGCAATCATGGTGTATTACATTCACCATGTACCACAATTGCCATCTACTACCTTCACAGTGTACCCCACAAACACCACGAACCATCTTCAATATATAACACTTAGGGCATGTACCACATTAATTGTGGATCATTTTCACCATATACCATCTTCACGATATATCATGTTCACAATGTACCACAATTGCCGTGTACCATGTCACCATGTACTGGCTTTACTATGTGAAAGTGAGGACTTAAGATGCTGGAGATTAGAGTCAAGATTAGAGTGGTGCTGGAAAAGCACAGCGGTTCAGTCAGCATCCGAAGAGCAGAAAAATCGATGTTTCGGGCAGGAGCCCTTCATCAGGCTTTACTACGTACTGCCTTCAACTTATACTGCCTTTAAGGTGTGCCACATTCATCACACTGCATTCATCATGTACCATATTCCCCATGTATTGCATTCAAAATGTACCACATTCACCTGATGAAGGTGCGGCACTTCGAAAGCTAGTGTGCTTCCAATTAAACCTGTTGGACTATAACCTGGTGTTGTGTGATTTTTAACTTTGTACACCCCAGTCCAACACCAGCATCTCCAAATCACATTCACCATGGATCCTGTTCCAATGTAGTCCATTTATCACATACTATGTTCACCGCATACTACCATCATCATACACTGCATTCACCACATTTACCATGTACTGCACTTGCTATTTACTGCACTTTGTCACTGTGTACATATCAACATATATTACATTAATTATGTATCATATTCACAATATACCCCACGCATCATGTGCAGCATTTACCCATGTACCACATTCGCCATTTACTGCATCCACCATCTAACCTGAGTATTGCTGATTTTTTGTTGAAGACTATTGTGTTGCAATCATCATGGCAATTCACAAGAATATCAACAAAGGGACAAACAACATTTATACTGGGAGAGGAGATGGGCAGGCAAGTATACTATCATTGGTAGATATGTTGCAATGGAGAACGCATCAGTAAATGATGATTGACAATTAGCTGCCAGGCTTTGTTTATGTTGAACCAGCCAAGTTGACTCTGAATGGTCAGAACATTGCCTTGAAAAATGAGACAGTGAATGATTGTCACATACAGTGCACATCCATCTTCTTTCTGTCTGCAAAGAACAGGGCTCTGTGTGTTAATATATGTAGCTTCCAGAATGTGAGCCCAATACATATTCACCACTCACTGCATTCATCACATGCCCATATTCACCCGTGCACTGTAATCATCATGTACCACATTCACTTTGGGAGTGTCCTGTCAGTCAAAGCAGATACTGATGATGAGATCCTGCATCGCTTCTAGTGTGCAAGCACAGCCTTCGGCCACCTGATGGAAAGCGTATTCGGGGACAACAATAATCAGATCTGACACCAAGATCTTGGTTTACATAGCTGTATGGTTCCCACTCTCCTATGTAGCTCTGAGATGCGGACTAGGAGAAAGTGAGGACTGCAGATGCAAAGAGTCAAAAAGAGTGATGCTGGAAAAGCACAGCAGGTCAGGCAGCATCTGAGGAGCAGGGGATTCGACATTTCCGGCATAAGTCCTTCATCAGGCCTGAAACGTTGATTCTCCTATTCTTCGGATGCTGCCTGACTTGCTGTGCTTTTCCAGCGTCACACTTTTTGACTCTGGGACGTGGACTGTCTACAACAGACACCTCAAGGTGCTGGAGTAGTATCATCAATGCTGTCTATGCAAGATCCTGCGAATCTGCTGGAAGGAAAGGCATATCAGCACCAGCGTCCTCAACCAGTCCATATCCTCAGCATTAAGGCATTGACCACCCTTGATCAGCTATGAAGGGCTGCTCCAAGACCAAAGTGGAAAAGGAGCATCTGGGAAGACGAAAAGCACCTCAAGACTAGCCCAGTGAAAGCACACCAATGCCCTACCCATCCCTTCCCACAACCACCTTTTGCCCCAAGTGTAACAAAGCTTGCAGTAGCGACATCAGTCTGTATAGCCACCTGTGGATTCATCCCGAGAGTGGAAGTGAGTCTTCCTCACCAGTGAGGGACCACTAATGAATAAAAATGATCGCATTCACTTTTCCAATTTTCACACTATGTACAATGCATCACATTCATCATGTACTACATTCATCATGTACCACATTCACCTTACCCCACATTTACTATGTACCATGTTCAATTCCACCCTCACATCTTCCAATTAGCACACATTTGACTTGGAATGTGGTCCACTCAATTGATTCTTTTTATATATTTATTCTTTTTAGAACATGGGTATCAGTGGCCATTCCTGATTGCTCTTGAGAAGGTAGTGGTAGGGAACCATTTGCTTTTTGTGTGATCTGTTACCACTCTGGGGAGAAGAAATGTCTTAACTCAAAAGGCTAACAATCTTTGGAATTCTATATCCCAGAGAGCCGTGGATGCTCGATCATTAGGAATGTTCAAGACAGAGAATGTTTGTTTATGAAGGGAATTTGAGGATACGGGGTTCATGCAGGAAGGGGAAGTTGATTAGAAATCAGCCATGATCTTGTTGCATGTGGAACAGTTTAAAGCAGCCAAAGTCCTTCATTTGATCTCTTATCCTTGACCTGGAAAAAAAAATGAGTGATGCCACCATATATATTTTTGCATTTTGCACCTTTTTAAAAAGATTCATTCATAGGATGTAAGCATTGCAAGTGAACATTGCACCCAGTGGAGGAATGGTGATATATTTCCAAGTCAGAATGGTGTGTGTTTTGCAAGGGAACTTGTAGTTGGTGGTGTTCCCAAGATTTTATCAATAGTAGTGTTCACTGCAGTAGTTGTGGGTATGTTCACCAAGCTGGGAAGTTAATTTGCAAATGCTTCATTCCCTTTCTAGGCGACATCCCCAATGCTGTGGAGCCTCCTGTGAAGTGCTGATAAATTGTGTCAGTTGGAACTTAATTGGTTTCATTCTTGGTGCTTCCAGTTGCTCCTTACAATGGTTGGTATATTGGGTCTAGATCAATATGCTTATTGATGGAGTCTGTGGATGAGTGCCATGCATCTAGAAATTCTCTGACTGTCCCCTGTTTGGCTTGTCCTATTATGTTGTCCCAGTCAAATTTGTAGAATTCATTTCTTTGGAAGGATGCTGTGATGAAGGGGTTATCTTTTGAGGAAGGATTTGTGGTCAGATTGGGCCTGTATTTAATGGAGTTTAGAAAGATGAAAGGCTTCCCTAGGGGAGTCAACAGTGTGGATGCTGAAAGAATGTTTCAGAATAAGGGATCTCCCATTTTAAATGATGAGGAAAAGGTTTTCTATCAATCATTGACTGATGAAATTCTTTTTCCTAAACAGAAGCAGAGGAATTGATTTAGATCGATTTCTCATTGATAAGGGAGTCAGAGGTATTGAGGATCGATAGGAAAGTAGAATTGAGGTCAGAATCAGATCAGTCATGATCTTTTCTACTGTTAAAACAGACTCCAGGAGTTGAATAGCTTACTCCTACTTCTAATCTATATATTTCTAAGTTCAAATATCACCATTACTTCACTATTCACACAAAACCTAGACTTCCTTTCCCAACAGCACTATGGGTGTAGCTACCCCACATGGACTGCAGCATTCCTAGAAGGCAGACCATCACCACCACCGCAAGGATAATTAAGGATATGCAACAAATCCAGGCCTAGCTAAAAAACCCCACCTCCTACCTCCTGTGGAAGAATAAAAATCCCACTCCCAAAGCTTAAACACCCAAAATGCGATATCCAAACTCAAAACTCCAAAGGAGAAATTGAGGACTGCAGATGCTGGAGACCAGAATTGAAAGATGTGGTGCTGGAAAAACACAGCAGGCCAGGCAGCATCCGAGGAGCAGGAGAATCGACGTTTCGGGCATAAGCCCTTCTTCAGGAAAACTCCAAAGGGTGACTAGATGTTCCGTATAACCAAGGCAGTACCAGATTTTTGTTGTGTCTTGGCGGTCCCAAGAATCTCTTCAAAAGTGGTTCAAGTGCTTGGGTTTCAGCTTTATCCTCGTTGGAAATTACGCCATGGGTAAGGAAGTGGTGACAAAATACTGATGTAGCTGGAACGTAAACGAGCTGGAATGATGATAGGGCTGGGGAGAGTATTAGGGCTGATTGGCAGCTGGTCTCAGGGACACACCTCCAGCCAGGCTTGTACTCTAAGGACTCATGCGAGATTCACTCATGAGTGTGGTATTGACAGCACCTCTTAGCTCACAAGTAGCAGAGGATCTAAGGCAAATCCTCCAATTTCAGGTAAAACCATTCATCCAGGTGGTCAGGAAGAAATAGCTCAGTACTACAATGGCTCTTATATCTCTTTAATGTGAAACTTAATACGAACAGGAGCTGGTCAACACATCCTGGGTTTTGACTTCTGAAAATCTGTCTGTCCTACATTTTGATGCAGTACGGAAGGGTACAGCCTGGTAGAGGTGCCATCCTTTTCATATTAATGTTAAACTTGTTATTGTGCTCAGATGGTTAGAAAAGATGTCATAGCTTTATTGTGAAGAACAACAAGGGAGTTACACTCTGGCTAATATTTATCCCTTTATCAACATTACAAATTAAATTGATCTAGTCATTATTACATTGATGTTGAATGGACTTTGCTGTGAACATATTGGCTGCTACATTTCCTACTTCCCAACTGCAATCAACTTCAGAAAGTATTGAATTCTGATGAAATATCATTTCAACTTGACACATTAACTCTGCTTTTCTCCCCAATGTTGCCTGACATGCTGTGTTTTTACAAACTTTTTATTTGGTTCTTTAACTTCAAAAAGTACTTAACGAGTTGTACAATGCTTTGAGATGCCAATGAGGGTGAAAAGCAGGATGCTTGCCTTTCAGCTTAAATGGCAATTTGATCCAAGCTTTCATAAACAGGAACTGATAAGGGTAGAGCGTGAACATTTGCAAAGATTTTTTTGGATATCTTGATATTGTGCAAAGTAGATTTATTTAAACCCTTCAACCCTCCAGAAACATCTGAAAGGATTCTCCAGTAGCTAAAAATACGTAACATTTCCTGGACACTGGCTGAAAGCAACTTCGAGGAAATCAGTTGGGGAGGGGAGAGCATAGTCAAATGTTGCAAATTTTCCGCTTTAATTTTACAACGTTTTTTAAACTCATAATAAAATATTGACGATCATACACCAATTTAATTCCATTGTCTTTGTGCTAACTCATTGAATGCAATATCCAAATCAATCAATCCCCCACTTCCTTTTAACAATGCTCCTACCGTGTACATCATTATAACTAAGGCTTGATTTTAGCACTCCTGTTTCTGAGTGTTGTGTCGTAGTTCTGGGCACATAGCACTTCAGTGCAGCACTGAGGGAGTGCAGGGCTGTCAGATCGTGCTGTCTTCAGAAAGAGATGTCAGACCGAGGCTCTGTCTGCTTGCTTGGGTGGATGTAAAAGATCCTGTGGCACTACTTCAAAGAACTGCAAAGGAGTTATCTCTGGTGGCCTGCGCTATATTTACAACTCAATCAACTTCACAAAAACAGATCATCTGATCATTATCACATTGTTGTTTGTTATTAGAACAGTGACTACTCTTCAAAAACTATTGAATTGTCCTGTAAAACATTTTGTGATGTCTGATATTTTGTTTGCAAAAGTATATACAAGTACATTGACCATTACAGAAACTCAATAAAATATCACATTTCTCATGCATCATGCCTCCTCCCAAAAGCAAAATTTGATTGTTTCCTAAATATGAAAACTACATACATTTCAATGCAAGTATTTTGTCAAAGGGGTAATATAAATGAATAGCCTCTTGGTACATTTTGGTGTAAAGACCTTAGATGGTGACCTGTCTCCACGGCACCTTAATAGTGGTTCCTCTGGGTTTCTGTGCTGAGAGATGCACTTCCTCCTGGATCTTGGAAAGTGTCAGTCCGCAACACTTAAGAGTCATAGAGACGTACAGTACGCAGACAGACCCTTTGGTCCAACCAGTCCATGCCAACCAAATATCCCAACCCAATCTCGTCCCACCTGCCTATATCCCTCCAAACCCTTCCTATTCATATACCCATCCAAATGCCTTTTATATGTAATTGTACCAGCCTCCACCACTTCCTCTGGCAGCTCATTCCATACACGTACCATCTTCTGTGTGAAAAAGTTGCCCTTTAGGTCTCTTTTATATCCTTCCCCTCTCACCTTAAACTTATGCCCTCTAGATCTGGACTCCCCCACTCCAGGGAAACGATTTTGTCTATTTATCCTGTCCATGCCCCTCATAATTTTGTAAACCTCTATGAGGTCACCCCTCAGCCTCTGACACTCCAGGGAAAACAGCTCCAGCCTGTTCAACCTCTCCTTATAGTTTGAATCCTTCAATCCTGGCAATATCCTTGTAAATCTTTTCTGAAACCTTTCAAGTTTCACAACATCTTTCCGATAGGAAGGAGACCAGAATTGCATGCAATACTCCAACAATGGTCTAACCAATGTCCTGTACAGCTACAACATTACATCCTAACTCCTGTACTCAGTACTGTGACCAATAAAGGAAAGCATACCAAACGCCTTCTTCACTATCCTATCTACCTGCGACTCCACTTTCAAGGAGCTGTGAACCTGCACTCCAAGGTGTCTTTGTTCAGCAACAGTCCCTAGGACTTATCATTAAATGTATAGGTTCTACTAAGATTTGCTTTCCCAAAATGCAGCACCTCGCATTTGTTAAAGTGTTTCAGGCAGACTAAATGCCATCATCACACAGTTGATGGTCCTCCAGTCATTGTTGAGGTTTGTGTCAGTGTGTGTTCCGGGCAACAGCACCGAGTCAAGCATTATGAAGCTGCTCAGGATGAACCTCGTCAAAAAGCATTGCATTTCTCCGAGTGCCACGGTTTCCTCCCACAATCCAAAGATGAGCAGGTTAGGTGAATTGGCTATGCTAAATTGCCAGAGTGTTCAGGGATGTGTAGGTTAGGTGCATTAGTCAGGGGTAAATATAGGAAAATAGGTTAGGGGAATGGGTGTGTTTGGATTACTCTTCGGAGGGTTAGTGTGAACTTGTTGGGCTGAAGGGCCTGTTTCCACGCATAGGGATTCTAATTTAAATGCCATCTTCACAAAGTTGATGGTCCCACAGCGTGTGGACTGCTGCAGTTCAAGAAGGCAGCTCACCACCTTCTAAGGGCAACCTAGGGCAGGCAGTAAATGCTGGCCTAGCCAGTGACACCTACACCTATGAATAAATCTTTTAAAAACCGCTTTGTTTGACACAGGACATATAGGAAAAGAATGTTGTTTGACTGGGTGCAGTGATTGGCGATGACTAAGACTTCACAGATATATCCAAATACTGTTGGCAGCCTTAACACACATCACATTATCCCCTCTTGTAATAAAACCACAAGGAGATACTGGGCCAGTGGCATCAAACAAAATATTTTCCCTTACTAAGAGGGGCACAACTAATAAAAAAACACAAGGAAGCTTATAAAATCAAACATTATCACCCCTGACCAGTACAAATTCCAGTCCCTTTACGACAATGCATTTACTGCTACTTTAACATTTTGAAGAGAAATAGAGAGAAATTAGTGTTTTGTTTTACACTAGACAATAAAGACAGGACTATAAAAAACAGGGAAACTGCTATCACTTGTTTAAATTAACTTATGCCTAGTTTCCTGTTTCAGAAATAAAAATGCTTTTCATTTTTATAATACTCTATCTTTCCAGTCCAGCCTCTATTGTTCAGAACACCACTTATCCAGAAGTTTTTTTGAGTGGACCCAAATGATTCATCATTTTAGTAGAGTATTTTGGGAGCAGAATACCTGTAAGATAACTAAAACTGGGTTTTATTGCTGCTTTATAAATGCATTATCACTCATGTTTTTCAGTTCACTCATGTATGATCAGATATTCCAAGATCTTTCATATTCCAGAACATTTTGAAATCCAGAAATAAATTGGTCCAGATTGGAGAAGTGACAAAGTACATCCTGGTTTTCTGAAATGCTTTGCAGTCAATGAATTACCCTTGAAGTATTATCTTGAAGCAGTAGGTGATGGCCTAGTGGTATTATCGCAGAAATGTTAATCCAGAGACCCAAGCTTGAATCATACTATGCCCGATGATGGACTTTGAATTCAATAAAAATTTGGAATTAAGAGTCCAATGTTGAATAGATCGTCAGAAAAAACCCATCTGGTTCACTTAATGTCCTTTAGGGAAGAAAACTGCCATCCTCAGGGATGGGTAATAAATGCTGGCCTCGTCAGCAATGCCCTCAATCAGTGAATGAATATTTTTAAAAATTACTGCTGCAAATTTGAGGGCAGAATTGCACACAAAAAGGACAGCATGATAAACAAGCAGTTAATCTATTTTGGTTGAAGGCCTGATGGGCTGAATGGACTCTTTCTGCACTGTACACGTCCATGCTTTTGTGAAGGATAAATACTGACCAAGAGAACTCTTCTATCCTTCAATGTATGTGAGGGTTAATTCACATTACACACAAGACTTCAGTTTAAATTAACATTTTATACAAAATAAAGAATATTATCTCTCAAAACAAAGCTCTGCACTTAAATGTCAGCACAGATAAAGCATGCAAACTCCAAGAATGAAATTTAAACCCAGAACCAAGACTGCCACCACTTAACCAAATTGACACATCTTGAGCAGCCCTTCAATCGTGTAATACATACCAAAATATTTGAAGTCTGCTGCAACACTGTGCTAACCTGGCCTGTCCCTTTCAAGATCATGGCTGAAATATTTCCAAAGGTCAGTGGTCTAAACAGGCAAATATGTTATTTCCTGACCTCAACTGCAAGGTATCTGAACTTCTGTAATTTTGTTAAAGTGCAGCTTAGAAGAGACAATTATCAAATGATCAGCTTTGTTATTAAAACATGTTTTTAATTTGTAACCATTGTGCAACAACTGGAACGTAATGGGATCCAGATTTTGTAGACATTCATAATTAGATCTAATAATTTTGTTAAACAAGTTTACAATCTAACTTTATTTTTGGAACAAGAATGAAATGCATTAAAAATGTCATATAAAATACTGCCTTTCCCTGTGACTTGGTTTTGGTGAGTTTCCTTCTCTTTTGTTTTGTTAGACACTCGATTTAAAACTAAATCCCCTCTCCCACCTTGCACTCATCCAATTCTCTCCACTCTCTGGTCAGTTTTTTCCTATTGAGAGTTGAGTTCCAAAATGTCAGCTGCCATCATTGTACCTTTCCCCAGAGGCCTACCCCAAGAGTGATCTCTCAGTCATTTCAGAAGGCTATTTAAGAGCATAATTGAGTGTCATAGCACTGAAAGGAGGCCATCTAGCCCACTCAGCCTTTGTCAGCTATTTAGAAAAAAAATCAAATTTGATTTGATTCCCACTCTTTCCCCATAGCCATACAACTGCTTTCCTTTCCAAGGAAACATCCAATGAAAGGTGATATTAAATCTGAGCTCTCCCATTTAAGAGTGAGATAACTTTTTACTTCCCTCTAAAGGGTTGCTACTGGGAGGGCTGTGGAGGCTGAATCATTGAATATATTCAGGGCAAAGTCAGTTTCCTTTCATCAAAGAAAACAAATAATCAAAGCTTATGGAGACAGATACTGAGCTGAAAAACGTGTTGCTGGAAAAGCGCAGGTCAGGCAGCATCCAAGGAGCAGAATCGAGCATAAGCCCTTCTTCATTCCTGAAATGTCGATTCTCCTGCTCCTTGGATGCTGCCTGACCTGCTGCGCTTTTCCAGCAACACATTTTTCAGCTCTGATCTCCAGCATCTGCAGTCCTCACTTTCCCTTATGGAGACAGATAGGAAAGTGGAGTAAAGACCGAAATTAGATCAGCTATGATCTTATTGAATGGTGGAACAGGCTCAGAAACAGCCTATTCCTGCATCTATTGAGGTATTGAATTCTAGATCGTGAAAACATGAGGCATAAAATAAAATCCTAACCTATACCTGCATCATTTACTGCAAAAGGCATCACAGCCAAGCTGAAGCCTGCCCTTGTCAAATATTCGCATATCTCCAAAACCAGACAACAACAACTCAAGAACCATGAACAATATACTGAGGTCCAGGATATGTATGTGTCAATATTTGATCACTGCTGCCATCCAACTGAGATCAGTAATCACAACACTATTTTTTCCTAAATAATTTTCCATGCCTGTATTCCAAGTCTGTTTGCACCAAGAGGTTTCATATTTGCCAATTCAGTCGATGGAGAACAAATCTTTAAATGATGGTGCCCACAAACCCACTTAACAATATAGGTGCTGTCTGTGCTGACTACAATGCTACTGTAGAGGCTGCAAAAACTTTATGGCATTTGAAAAGTGCTTCAAAATAAACTTGACACAGGTGTAACAGAAAAGTAAGTGCGTGCAATGGAAATCTTGTCTGAAAAATATGATCCACTTTGATGTACATTACTTGTAAAAATAAACACTTCCATATGTTCAGCCTTACAATTCTTAATAACTCCCCTCTGTTGACAGATGTTTGTATTGGGACAAGAAATTAGGAAATAATATAACAATTGGCAATACACTTTTAAAAAAAATAAAAACATTGAAAGAAGGTGTTTTTAAACACATCAACGTGTCATGCCTGAAACTCAAAACATGTAGGATCCACTGACCTTGTCAGTCATTCCATTTGGGAACAGACACTGAAACAGCAATATTTTGCATATCATGTTAAAACTAATTAGCTGCACTCATCAGTCTCTGAGTTTTCAGAACTGAACCAGGTGAGTGCCAAGAATCGGGCATAAGATTAAAGATACATTTACAGCTGGTAACTCCACAGGCTGTCTTGTCAGCTGCACAAGGCATACAGTGAGAAAGAGAGAGAGAAAGACACACACACACACATACAGAGTCTTAAGTTGCCACCACCTGTTGGTAGCATGAGGTGCTCCCAATCCTAGTTTCTATTGCTAATTGTCAACATCATAAACAACAAAAGCAGATTGTCATTGCTTTTATTTATTAATTCCTCAGCACAGGCACAATAAACATGATTGGCCTCCTGCGCTGTTGGGCTATCTACCAGATGGTGCTAATAACTTGGTTACTCATGCTGACTTCTTGAGGAGGGGAGCAGACATCACTATGATTGGAAGGGGAATGCAGCATTAAAGTAGGAAAGCCTTGCTACAACTGTACAGGTTGGAGGTGTCATTGATAGTGTCGAGGGCTAGTGCAAGCTGCAGTGCGACATAGACAGGATGCAGAGCTGGGCTGAGAAATGGCACATGGAGATCAACCTGGATAAATGTGAAGTGATATATTTTGGAAGGTCGTACTCAAATGCTGAATATAGGATTAAAGACAGGATTCTTGGCATTGTGGAGGAACAGAGGGATCTGGGTGTGCAAGTACATAGATCCCTCAAAGTTGCCACACGTGGATAGGGTTGTTAAGTATATGGTGTTCTGGCTTTCACTAACAGGGGGATCAAGTTTAAGAGCCGCGAGGTTTTGCTGAAGCTTTACAAGTCCCTGGTGAGACCACACTTGGAATATTGTGTCCAGTTCTGGTTGCCCTACTATCGGAAAGATACAGAAGCTTTGGAGAGGGTGCAAAGAAGGTTCACCAGGATGCTGCCTGGACTGGGGGGCTTGCCTTATGAAGAAAGGTTGAATAAGCTTGGATTTTTATCTCTGGAGAGGAGGAGGAAAAGAGACCTGATCGAGGTGTACAAAATAATGAGAGGAATAGATAGTGTCAATAGCCAGAGACTTTTTCCCAGGGCAGGATTGACAGGTACGAGAAGTCATAGTTTGAAGATATTAGAAAGAAGTATAAAGGAGATGTCAGAGGTAAGTTCTTTACGCAAAGAGTTGTGAATACCAGCTGTGGTGGTGGAAGCAGTCATTAGGGACATTTAATCAACCTCTGGACATGCACATGGATAGCAGTGAGTTGAGGGGTGCGTAGGTTAAGTTACTATATTTGACATTAGGATTAAATCTCAGCACAACATTGTGGGTCAAAGGGCCTGTTCTGTGCTGTACTTTTCGCATTGGAGAAACCGTATCTAGAGATTTGCATGCAGTATTTGTCCCCTTATTAAAGAGGGATATATTTGCATTGAAAGCACTCCAGATAAAGTTCAGCAAACGAATAAGTGGTAATCTTATTGAAACAAAAATGTTCCAAGGGAACTTGACAGGATGGAGACTAAGATGATATTTTTCCTTGTAAGAGAGAATCTTATAGAGCTGGGGACTTTTATTGTCCCTGTTTTAAAAGGTTATTCGGATATTTATTCCCATATTGTATCAATTGAGCAGAAATATACATGCAAAGAAAGAGTCCTGAGGATAGCCAAAAATCTCTGTGGTAGGGAACTAAGACTCCAGGCTCTCAGGATCCTTCCTTTACTCTTGCTTTAAGGTTGCTAATCTGAGCAGGTGGAGCAGGATGTTTCCTTAGCAGTCCTTGACCAGGAGATAGGTAAAGAGAAATTATCCCCAGTCTTCATTACGATCCAATGAACCCAGTCAAAAGCATAACGACTGGCTATCTGATGACAGAAGGCTTATTTCAGTAACTTCCTCAAACCTTACAATAGCTGTCCCCCATGCCTCCAATTCTGGTTTTGCATGTTTTCTACCTTCTACCTCTTCCAGCTGTCTGCCAGCAAAGTTACGGAATTCTCTCAAATCTTTCTGCTTTGCTCTCTCCCTTGAAGGCAGTTCCTAAAAATCCCCTTGTTGATCAAGGTTTGGGTCACCTACCCTATCTTATTTGTTGGCTAAGTGCCTTCGTTATCTTATGATCTTATGAAACTTCTTGGGATGTTCTACTTACAAATGTGGGGAACTGATTCAATTAAAGGTTGGTGCTTGTCATGGCCAAGTAACCGTACCAACATTCTATCCAGGTCTTCACTGGAAGCATGTTAACAAGTTGCTGAAGAACTGGAAAAATCTCTTCCTTATCTCAAGAACAGTCAGTATGAGAACTGAAATGTTGATGTGGGGAGAAAAAAAATAAGAACAATCACAGACTAGTCTACATTTCAAATGTGTGCCCCTCAAGAGTGCTGTCTCCACATGTTGTAAACAACCTGAACGTTTCCAGCATTTTATTTTTGTATCATATTTCTAACCTATTTGTATTTCTTTTTGTTTTTCAGCAGACAGGTTGTTCTGTTTGTCTATTTGCTCAGTTAATTAAATCTCACTTTTACTGCTAACCCAGTCACCATATGACACAAAAGCACTTCATAAATCCAACAATTCCACTGTAGCAATCCTCAGTACAAAATCAACACAAATTCTCTGCATTCAGCACACTGTAGGTCTTGTACTTTTGAAAAGGATTCAGAGCACAAACACCTCCCAAAATTGACATTGTTAGTAAGTCACTTCATGGTGTGCCTTTGCAGTTTATGACACTATCTCAATCTCTGGCAGTAGTGGAGTGATATGTTCCATCAATGAATTGTCTTTTTCAGAAATAGATAAAACCACTAATCATTGCACAAATACAACATGCTACATAACAGTCTGGATAGATTTAAACAAGAGATATAATGAGCTTCAGAATTAAGGCATCTAAAATCTCACTGCAATAAAATTGGATTTTCTCATCTCCCCACTGTATTGGTGTTTTATCTTACTTTTGGGAATAAGTTGTGTTCCGTAAATTGTTTTGATGGCCCTCAAGAATCTCATTGCAGTAGGGAATGGAGACATCCAGGCTATTGTGATCCTTCCCTTACTCTTGCTTTGAGTTTGCCGATCTGGGTAGGTGGAACACCATGTGGTTCTTTAGCCCTCCTTGACCAGGAGATAAAGAAAAAGTAATTATCCCCAGTTTTAATTACTATCCAGTTGGAAGATAGTTCAGACACTCAACAAACAAAAAGCAAACACATCAAATTCTTTTGATTTTCTTTTAAAAGCAGCAGCATTAGCCAGATTCAATGATAGATACATTTGTAGAGAATTTCAAATGTTTAATAGGCAAAATTTAGAAACACCCAACAGCATCAGCAGTTGACCAGCACCTCACAAGGGGCACCATTCACATGCAGATCTGCCTTCAGCAGGCTGTCTGGTCACAAGCAGCATTCTTGTCCACTCCAGAAGCCCACACAATTGCTCCAGTTGGGGTCAACGGGTCAGATATGGGACATTCTTCTGGTTTAAATTCGCTTCTCAGCCTGTGCTTGCGATGTTGATCCAATGTAGACTTTAACACAAACTGAAATCTATCTCACTAATTTTACAAAGCCGGTAAGTTCATTTGCCAGCATGAACCAGCAAAAGAAAAAGGCATTTACAAAGCCTAAGACAATCTTTCAGTCCTAATCTAAAGCAAAGCAGTTTATCTTCATTGAGCTTGTGACTTATACGGTTGCACAGGAAGACATTAAGAATTTATTTATCAGAACAGAAAATACAGTCAATATTCTGGTCAAGCAGCATCTGCAAGTAAGGAACAGAGTAAACATTCAAAATGACCTTTCATCAGCAGTTTTCTCTCTGCACAGAGACTGCATGTACTACTGAAAATTTGTCACATTTTTTATTTTTATTTCGGATTTTCAACATTGGTTTTGTTTAAAGATTATTCAGCTGTTAGGAGCTGGAGAGTGTTTCTCCTTTGCCACTGAATTTCTAAACCCCACATGACCCACAGTCAGGCAGGCAGTCTGAATCACTCACATGACTTTCAAATCAATCATTGGATGTGCGGTCAAACACAAGGCTGTAACAAAACAGAAACCGCTGGAAAATCTCAGCAGATCTAGCAGCACATGTGGAGTGAAAGCAGGGTTAATGTTTGGGTCCACTGATGCTTCTTCATAAGGCTGTACGTTCCCTTCAGATCTTTGCTGAAAGCTTCCACTCACCACTTGTTTTAAGGTTGCCAAGCTTGAAATTGCAAAAGCACAGAGTCATCTCTTCAGGTTGTGCCATATTTAATTGAATAATTCTACTCCAAAGACATTCCAAACAAGGGAATCAGTGTGAGCAGAGTTGGGATAGTGGGGTTAGAGGAGAGATTAAAAATAACGCACAGGAAGATTTCACTGATCATATTAGAAAAGTGACACCCAGATGTTGAATGGCCACATCTGTCGATAGAGGGGGAAAGCAACAAACCATTTTTCTTGACTACACCTTCTGTTCCTTTGAAGCAGAAAGTACTGTGTGAAATTTTTGCAGCACCTTGAATGATTCCTAGAACATTCCATATTGAACATGTGCTATTTACTTTTGCAAGAATGTGGTTTAGACTGCAAAAAGTAACAAAACATATAAAGTATGAAGTTCATATGCAACTCAATTCAGATTTCCCACACTGAAGTAGTCTATCTAATTCCAGACACAGGGGCCTGTTGCTGTTTCCGAATCTTATTGAACAGCTCCATGTATTGAATAGCTGTGTCTGTTGGTGTATAAATTCCATCATGTTTTGCTGAGAATACAGAAGGCATCCCGGGTGTATGGCTTCCCATGAAACTTTGCATGAATTCCATCATGAGATTCCAACAGTCATTGGAGATAATGCAAGGACAGTACTCCACCTGGAATTTTGAAAAACACAATATTTACTCTTTTATGTAGATCTTACTTAACTGCAAGTTTTCTCTTATGTACGGTCAGGTCACTGCCAGGATAGGCCAAGAGAAGACTAAAACAGATGTCACAGAGAAAGTGGAAGAAGGGATACATGATATCAGGAGTAGGCCATTCAGCCCCTCCAGCCTATTCTGCTATTCATTGAAATCAAGGATGGTCAGTGGCCTAACTCTATATACTTGCATTTGGCCCACCTCCCTTAATACCATTGCTAAACAAAAATGCATTTATCTAGATTTAAAAAATTAACACTGGACTAGCATGAACTGCCCTTCATGGAAAGACTTCCAAACCTCTGCCATTGTTTAGGGACATCAGTCCAGCACCTTTGTTAAACTAAACTAAAGAGTCAGGAGCTATCCAATTTCTTTTTGTAGACCACCCATTCTGATTTCAAGTTTTAAAAAAATCAAATTGTTGTAATTACTAAAAAAGGGACAATTGATTTTCACCTTCCCCACCAATCTCTACCATCCAACATCCGTTTTCCTTTACCCTCCCCATAATCCCATTTGGCACAAGGAGTGATTCAAGTTTGCACATCAAAGGACGGAATCGACACAGATTGCACCTTTAGCCACTCCTGTCACATAGAGTTAACTGAATAAAGTTGCATGGGGGAAGGCACTGGGAACTCACTCAACATGGAACATTTTACCACGCATCTGCTCTATCAAAGCTGTTGCAAACTGCAATTTACTACAAGCATTCTTGTGAGGAACAAACAAGTCTTCACTCAGAAGATATTGTTTAATTACAAACAACGAAAATTCTCAATCTTCCTTGTGACTACCTTAATCTGCACCCACCCACCTCACCCTCAAACCCAGGTCAAAATACCACTTTGCATTTGCAATTATCCAGAATGCTGCTGCCCATTTCTTACTTGCACCAAGTTCTGTGCTTCCTGACTTACATATCTCCGTAGCCTCCTTCAGACTCTCAGCCCTCAAAAGCATCTGTCACCTCTAATTCTGGCTTCTTCTGTATCCTCAATTTTAATTGCTCAATCATTGATAGTCATGCCTTTAGGGCTTGGGCCTCTGAACTCTGGAATACCCTCTATTATACACCTTTCCATCTCACTACCTTTAGCACCCTCATTAGAATCTCTCTCTTGACCAAATACCCCATGGGTAGAGTATACATTGCTTAGCATGTGTTTTGAATTCATAATTTTTATTAGTCAGAGCAATATAGCACAGAAACAACTCATCCGCGCAAACCAGGCATCCCAAACTGACCTATTCCTAATTGCCTCTAAACCCTTCTTATTCATGTATCCATCAAGATGCTTTTTAAATGTTGTAATTATATCCACCTCCACCACTTCCTCACAGTTCCATACATGCACCACTTTCAGCATGAAAAACTTACCCCCGAGGTCCTTTTTAAATCTTTCCCTCTCACCTTAAGTCTATGGCCTCTAGTTTTGGACTCCCCCTGGGAAAAAGGCTTTGGCTATTCACCCTATCAATGCCCCTCATGATTTCATAAACCAGTATATGGTCACCCTCAGCCCCCGACACTCCAGGAAAGAAAGCCCAGCCTCTTCAGCTTCTCCCTGTAACTCAAACCCTCTACAACATCCTTATAAGTCTTTTCTGCACCCTCTCAAGGTTACATCCTTCCTGTAGAATGACGATCAGAATTGTACACAGTATTCTAAAAGTGGCCTCTTCAATGAACTGTACGGCCGTACAC
Organism: Chiloscyllium plagiosum; assembly: GCF_004010195.1. NCBI lineage: Eukaryota > Metazoa > Chordata > Chondrichthyes > Orectolobiformes > Hemiscylliidae > Chiloscyllium > Chiloscyllium plagiosum. The sequence continues at coordinate 13,735,984 of NC_057735.1, forward strand.
AAAATCCCAACTCCTATACTCAATGCTCAGACCAATGAAGGTGGGAATGCCAAATGCCTTTTTCACTACCCTGTGCGAATCCACTTTCAAGGATCTATGTAACAGCACCCCCAGGACCCTACCATTAAATGTGTTCGTGCTGCCTTGCTAAGCCTTACCAAAATGCAACATTACACTCAACTAAACCAATGCATTAAACATGGAAAAATAAAAGTAGGCTTTGAAGAAGAGCAAAGGGAGCACTTTTCTTTTTTAATTATCACATAAACGTAAAGTTAAAACAATATTTTGGCAAAGAATCCTCCAGAAACAATGCCAGGAAAATACAAAGGTGCGAAGAACAAGTACCTGCAGTTGAAATCAATGAACATACCTCAACTGATATGCCACGCACACTTGGTCCCATGGTGACTGTCCCCACCTTTATTAGGAAGTCGCCGTATTGGTAGCGAGGTCCACGGCTCTCTATCTTGCTGCTTTTTGCATTCTGGAAAAACCCCTTCAGTTTGATCATCAACGTGTCAAAGTTTGAGTCTGCCACCAAATAGGGGCCGTTTTCAAAAAGTGCAAAGCAGCTGAGAGGATATTCTGTGTTGTGCATAACATACATGAACTTTGCAGCCTGCCCTGATGAAAAGTAGGATGGATATCATTAGAATTAATGAGCACAAGGCAAAAGAAGAGATTTAAGACCTCGTTACACATCCAGCCTCACAAAGGTCACATTGAGTTCAGGGTGGGTGTTGCAGCTGTCTAACAAAGATGCAATAAATCATGCTCTCTAACACACACACACACAGTATTTAGAGTTCTAACTACACTCTGCAGGAGATTTACATCACTTATTAATTGAGCCGCTTCCTCTTCTGAAGGCACTCACTGATTCAGACTGGCTTAAAATTCCATAGGCATTGGATCACCTGCTGATACTACACCTTGAAAGCTATCCCACAGTTAAATAGTAGGACATGGTAGGCTATTCATCCATGCAAGTTATCATATACATTTTCACAACCCTGTCCTCTCTCTATGCATATGTGTTTTCTACTAAGAGTCAATGGATGGCAAACAAAAACCAGAATTCTGGCTGATTGCCTTCTCCCGAACTCATGAACACCAAAATCAAATGCAGATGCTCATCCTCTGGAGATCACTGGTTGAGGTTTGTTTCAGCAAATGAACATTGAATTCAGTAGATTGGAAACGCTTAAGCAAGACAAAATTGTAATGCAGGAAGACATCAAAATACACTCCAAGTTTATAAAAGAAAATGTTTAATACATATTGCATGCATTGACATTACACGAGTGAATTCACTTAAGTATTTCAAAGGTCTTGCATTATAAAATTGAGAATCCATGCCCAACATCAATAGAAATAGCATTTAAAGACCATGTTCTACTGCATTCCTGAATAGGTAAGCCCATGGCAACATAAGTGATTCTATGTATTATGAAGAGCCACTCAAACTTTCAAGCAGTTCAGTCTTTCAAGGTAGTTTTTATAAACATCTTAGGGACACCAATCTGGTGGCTGTGAATGTGAATTGCTTTAATATTATTGAGGTAATTTTATGTACATCAATACCAGCTGGCATCATACCTATAATGGTTCCTGATGTTTCAAGCAGCTGTAATGAGGTACAGCAGTTAGAAACGCACAAACCAAAATAAGACACAATCCTTTCTTCTGTAAGAAAACCTATCTGCCTTCCGTTCAGCTCTTTGCCAAGTTCCACTTCCAAGGTTGGTGACATTATCTCTCAGCAAGGCTTTGATCATGAAAAATTTGACATTGAGAGCGTTCATGCCAATTTTTTAAATAATCTGACATTCTGATCAAGAAAGCAAAAGAAACCCAAACTTCCTCTCCCCACCTCTAGCCTTTGATTCTTGCTGGGTGCAAAATCTTTGCATGCAAGGGAAAGTAGGCCATTCAGTCCATTAATTAAGACACAACTGATCTGTATTTAACTGTCTTAGTTCAGGGGGCAGTTGAGCGAGCGAGCGAGTGCTTAGAATTCCAGATTTCCAACATTTGTGTGAAGATGTGCTTCCTGACATGACCCCTGACTGGTCTACGTCTAAGTTTAAGGCAATGCCCCTTGTTCTACACTATAAGTGAAAATAGCTTCTCTCTATCTGTTCTTTCAATCAGAAATATTTTGAAATAGATCATTCCTTCATCTTCTACACTCAAATATGCAAGTCTAGTCCACATATTCTATCCTCATAATTTAACCCTATTAGCTCCAGCACTGTTAGGATGAAACAGAAGAAAATCACAGCATGGAAAAGGCCACATGGCTGTCAAGTAGCAATTTAGCCTCATCCAACTCTCCAGCTCCTAGGCTATTTCATTTTACATGTTGAAGGTTTTTTGCTTCTGTCCATTCAATGAGCTTGCTCAGCACCCTCAATTGTGAGTGAAAAAAAATGTTTCTTCTGCGCTCCAGCCCTTCCAAGGCTAATATCTTGTTCCTGAAGTTATGGCGCCCAGAAGTGAACATGATACCATAAATAAAAATAGAAAGCACTGGGAATACTCAGCAGTGTCTCTGTAAAGAGAAGCAGTGATAATCTATTCATCCCAGATTTGAAGTTGTCATTTGAGCATGAAAGCTTCAACAGTTTTTTCGGTGGGGGGGTGGGGGGGGAAGAGAGAGAGAGAGAGAGAGAGAGAGAGAGAGAGAGACTATTACAGATTTACACCACTTGGGAAGAACTGATTTGTCAAATTACTCCTGAATGGCCTAGCTCCAATTTTGAAAATTACTCTTCTTCAAGCCAGTATTTTAAATGGGGACCACTTGAAGCTTCATATACCGGAATAAAACTTCCACCTCATTTTATCCAGCCACTTAAGACAAAGGTCAACATCTTACCAATCTTTCTAATTACTTTTATTGCCAGACAGATGGAGAGCAACCCATTTAGCTTAAAACAAAGGACAGTTTGTTTCATTTAGGAAGTGGATTTAAACCTCCTGGGTTTACAACATGATGTAGAAGAAACTGCCATTCAACTGTTTGTGTTACACGAAGGTAGTAATATTTTCTGTCCACCACCTCAGAAATTGAACTACAGAATGACGTAAGATTTTCAATCATAGATTTTTCAAGTTTGCAGCAATTATTCTGCTGCTGTCCTCCTCCTATCTTTCTGGATGTTAAGCACATTAAGATGAATTATCGATTATCCAACTTGGAAAAGAAAATGAAGTCAGAACTAGATTAGAATATAGATGCTTATGATGTGTGCAGACATGATGGGCTGAAGGGCCTTTTTTGTATGTTGTAACAACTCTGATTTTAAATTGCCTGTTTTATTCCAGACACACTCTCCCTTTCAAACTTAACACTTAAGTTTGTGTGTGTTTGAGGTCATGTTTTATTATTTCTTTTTCATGTTAATGAGTAATAAAATTCCACTGCATTTTACTCAAGAAAAACTCACAAACTTGCAAACCTTTGGCAGGTATTGAGTTTTGTTAGTAGTGTGATACTGCAGCTTGCAAAAAACAACCAAAAAATCTTTGTTGCAGCCAAATCAGGGATTAGGAAAAATGGACTGATTCTGTCCCCAAAACAAAAACCTGGTTATAACAACATCTAACTTGCACCATCTTGTGAAACAATTCAGAGAAATTGCTCAGAGAAAAGGACAGGAACATTTTGCAAAACTTACTTTATGTATCAATTTTCCAAGTCAGCAGTTTGTGAAGTTACACTGTCCGTAACAACAATATGCAGTTTTCACTGTTCTGATTGGCTGTTAGGTCCATCTGGTGGGCAAAGATTGGCAAACGTTGATGCACCTGGCACGCAGGGGTCAGCAACCTGTGGCAAATGGCTGATTGCCAAAGACTAGGGGCAGCAGCAGGTGAAGGAGGTTGGTGGAGAAATAAAACAAAAGGCAAGGGGAACTGAAGAGCAAAGTACAAAGCATGGGACAGAGGCAGTGGGGGGGGGGGGGGGGGGGGGAGTCAGAAATGCATAGAAAGAAGCGTGACATGGGAGTGTTGAAAGAAGTGGGACAAGAAGGATAGAATTAGGACTTACAAGTGTTGCAGCAAAGATGCCAACTTTGCTTCAAAATGTTTTGCAGGGCTCTGCAGGCTGTGAAAGTGTGTCCCTTTATATTTTACACCATGTGAAGAAATGATCACAAATTACTACATGGCAGAAAAGGACTCCTGGGTCTTCAGTATTTGTGACAGTTACCTGGGATGGTTACAGTTGGTCCTGCATGATAGGTTTCACAGTCCACGCAAAAGGTCCCCTGCTTAACAGCACCCAATAGCTCCAGTTTTTTGGTGAGCATCTCCACTGCTTGCTGGACACTCTTCCCCTCAACTGCAGGAATCTGGGAAACGCTGCGAATGAGAATCAGCAGATCAACAAAACTCAGCACAGATTCACCTGCAGCATTTTAAGTTTGGGAGTAGAGAGAGCAAAGGAATGAGTTTTGCATTTCCATTCTATTCTTTCACCTCACATCCTGAAAGATCTCCCTATCTGTGGGATACAGATGCATAAGACGTTTTCGAGTCCAGTGCAAAAGGTTGAGCAGGCTATTCAAGCATCATAGACATCTTTAATCAAGGTTCAGATATATGACAATCTCTGGAACAGGTGGGATTTGAACCTGGGCCTTCTGTCTCAGAAATAGGAATGCTACTGTTCCCCACAAGAGCACCCTTAAACCCAAAGCAAGAACACACCATTGTCTGATAAATTAAAATCAAAGCTCACATTTACCTCAACTAAGGAAGCTAAACGTCCCAATTACCTGATGTACAGAGCTGGAAAATCCTCCTGAAAAATAACCATTTCAATATTGCAATTAATCACTACTTGACTAGAGTGATCCATAGGGCCATCAGGCTGCTTTCAATAAAAGTTTGGGAGGTGGTGGGGGTGTTAGTGTGGGCAGGTTTACTAAAGACAGCATTGTCCTTCATATGAGCACACAAATCCCATTTCACAATTTGTCACAGTGGAATCTGTGCCCGAAACGTCGAATCTCCTGTTCCCTGGATGCTGCCTGACCTGCTGTGCTGTTCCAGCAATAAAGTTTCAACTTTGATCTCCAGCATCTGCAGACCTCACTTTCTCCTCCTAATCTGAATGCATGACCAACAGGTTTTGGGCCCAGTACCGTTACAGCAGTTATTGTACCTTGGCACTGATTAGGAACTAATCCTAATACTTGCACAGAGAAGGGGCTAGCCCTCTCACAAATTTCTGATGCAGACCCCTTACAACAGGCCCTCAGATACACAGCTTTCCTTTCACTTTGTACAGTCAGTATCCAGAGGGAAAAAAAAATCACTTGATTAGTGACTATTGGTACAAACCAAATCCGTTAGGAAGCAGGAAATGAGAACTGTCTGATCCAATCAGATCAATTACAAACCAGGAATAGAAACTGACAGAACCAACCAGATTGGTTTGAGGGTGAAACTGGAACCTGTACAAATCAGATTGTGTGTTACTTAAAACAATTGAGGTCATAAATTCTAAGCATAAGAAACAGGAGCTGGTGTCAGCCATTCAGCCCCTCGAGTCTGCCCCAACATTCAATCAGATCACAGCTGATCTTCTATCTCAGTTTCCCCACACTATTCCCATACCTGTCCATTCCTTAACTATCCAAAGGTTCCATTTCATCTCACCTCAATTATGTTACTGACCCTCCATAGCTTTCTGAAATGGAGAATTCCAATGATCCACAACTCTTTGAATGGAGGAATATTTCCTCATCGCAGTCCTAAATGGTTGACACCAGTCTGAAATTAGGATCCCTAGTTCTAAATTGCCCAAGCCAGGGTAAATAGGTCCCAGCATCTCTCCCTTAAGAGTTGTGTGTTTAATGAAACCACCTGGAGTGTTGCTGAACAAAGAGACCTTGGGGTGCAGGTTCATAGCTCCTTGAAAGTGGAGTCGCAGGTAGATAGGATAGTGAAGAAGGCATTTGGTATGCTTTCCTTTATTGGTCAGAGTATTGAGTACAGGAGTTGGGAGGTCATGTTGCAGCTGTACAGGACACTGTTGGAATATTGCGTGCAATTCTGGTCTCCTTCCTATTGGAAAGATGTTGTGAAACTTGAAAGAGTTCAGAAAAGATTTACAAGGATGTTGCCAGGGTTGGAGGATTTGAGCTACAGGGAGAGGCTGAATGGACAGGGGCTGTTTTCCCTGGAGCGTCGGAGGCTGAGGGGTGACCTTATAGAGGTTTATAAAATCATGAAGGGCATGAATAGGATAAATAGGCAAAGTCTTTTCTCTGGGGTCAGGGAGTCCAGAACTAGAGGGCATAGGTTTAAGGTGAGAGGGGAAAAATATAAAAGAGACGTAAGGGGCAACCTTTTCGCGCAGAGGGTGGTACGTGTATGGAATGAGCTGCCAGAGGAAGTGGTGGAGGCTGGTACAATTGCAACATTTAAAAGGCATTTGGATGGGTATATGAATAGGAAGTGTTTGGAGGGATATGGGCTGGGTGCTGGCAGGTGGGATGAGATTGGGTTGGGATATTTGGTCGGCATGAACGGGTTGGACCGAAGGGTCTGTTTGTGTACTGTACATCTCTATGACTCTATGACCTCTAATTCTTCTAAACTCTGGGTAATTTAAGTCTTGTTTACTCTATCCCTCCCCAGACAAACACCTTATTCCTGGATTTTTCTTTTGTGTGTGCTCTAAAACAGGTGTATTGTTTCTTGGATAAGGCAAGCAAATCTATATACAACATCCCAGATGTATTCTCACTGAGCTCCTGTACCACTCCACTATACAAGGGTGGCAACTACTGCCTCACAGTGCCAGGGAACTGGGTTCAATTGCAACCTCAGGGAGTGGAGTTTGCACTCTCTCCCCATGTGCAGGTTTTTCTCTGGGTGCTCCTGTTTTCTCCCACAGTCCACAGATTTTGCACGTTAGGTGGAATGGCCATGCTAAATTGGCGCATGGAGTCCAGGGATGTGCAGGGTTACAGGGATTGGGACGGGGTGGGGGAGATATCAGGGTGAATGCTCTGTGAAGGGTTGGTTTGAACTGTTGAGGATGGGCCGGATGGCCTGCTTCCACACAGTTGGGATTCTGTGACTTGTACATTCCACTGTCTTAGGGGTTAACATTTGTTTCTTCTTAAATATTTGCTGTACCTATGTGTTAACTTTTAGTGATTAAAATGACTCTCAAGTCCCTCTGAACATCAATATTTCCAAGTACCTCAACTTTTTGAAAGATATTCTGCCTTTCAATTCATCCGAACAAAAAGCAAACAACTTCACATTTTCCCACATTATCCAGTAGCATGTCTCAAAACCAGCTACTCAGGACCAGGGCTATGAATGAATTGAATCAGCATTATTGTCAAGTGTACTGACATGAGTACAGTGAAAGGTTTACAAGTCACCATTTATGCGGTATCTTAAGTACAAAGGTACATAGGTACAGATTCGTCAGTACAAATTCTTAGGAAGGAGAAAAAAAGAAAAATAAGGAAATAAGAAATCCAGCAGTACTGACCTTCGAAAGTACATCCCCCCACCCCCAATAAAAGAAAAGCTCGGCACAGAAGCTAGTCAGCATGCCCAGCCATTATTTTACACAGAGTAATTATTAAAATTCCTTCCCTGATGGCATTGTGGGTCTACCTACAGCACATTGACTATAACAGTTCAAGAAGGGAGCTCATCACCACCACCTTCTCAAAAGGGAACTAGGCATCAGCAATAAATGCTGATCGAGCCAGTGATTTCCACGCCTCATGGGTGAATTTTTTTTTAAAAGTGCTCACGGCAGCTTGGCTTCTTAAACTGTATTCATACATCACCAGTTTTTACTTAACTGGAATCTGAGGCATTGTACCAGTATTCCAACTAGCATGTGCGCGAGACTCACTTCACCCATCCAAATCCTTTCACAGCCTGTGTTCCCTTCCCCATTTAGGAAATCAAAATATACTATCTCCGCTGGCCCCCTTTACTTACCTGACTAGTTATACCCTCATAAAAAACTTATTGCTGGCTAAATACCATTTCCTTTTCATAAATCAGCCATGAAACAGCTTTATTACATTACGATTTTACAACTCCCCAATTATCATGCCTCAACTATTAGATTTCAGAATTTTCCTGAGTACTGATAAAAGGATAACTGGATATAATTTCTCTCACCTGCCTTTTTTTGAATAACTGTTCAACCTATGGGACTGGTCAGAAGCTAGGGAATTCTGGAAGAATTTGCAAAATGATTGAATAGCTTTGAACACTTGTGGTGTATTCATTCCCAAAAACACTTATAACTCAAACTACTGAAATTCTAAAACCTTTTCTTCTCCCTGATAAGTTTTTATTTGCAGCTTTCGCAATGGTAATATTGTAGTTATTAGCTTCTAGGCTTGAAGAAATTAAATTCTCTAAAGATTAAAAATTTTAAAAAGTGTACAGAAGAGATTTATGTGATTTGGTTTGATGTATTACGGTTACGTACCTAGGTACAGTGAAAAGTTTTGATTTGCGTGCAGTACAGGTAGATCATACCATATGAAGATCATAGGGTGATTGAATGGAGAAAGGAATACAAGTTAAGGCTGCAAAGAAGGTGCACAAAAAGCAAGATCAACGTTGGATTTGAAATTTGAGCGGTCCATTCAGAATTTACCAGGATGTTACCAGGAATGGCGGGGTTGAGTTATAAGGAGAGGGTGGATATATTAGGACATTTTTCACAGCAGCATGTCAGGTGTCAGGTTAAGAGGTGACCTTATAGAGGTTTATAAAATAATGAGGGGCATAGATAAGGTGAATTTCCCTAAGTGGGGGGGGGGGGGGGGGGAGAGAATTTCAAGGCGATGGTGCATAGTTTTCAGTGTAGGGGATTTCAACACTCGGGGCATATTTTTCAGGTGAGAGGAGAAGAATTTAAGAAAGACATAGGGGCAATTCTTTCTTAAAAAACAGAGTGATTTGTGTGCGGAATGAACTTCCAGAGGAACTGGTGGATGCAGGTACAGTTACAAATTTTAGAAGACATTTAGATATGTTAATGAATAGGAAACGTTTGGAGGGATATGGGCCGAGTTTAATTTGGGATTATGGTCGGCATAGGCTTGTTGGGCCAGTATGACTCTATAAGTGAAATATGTCTGGGCAGGAATGTTTTAACTGGCTTTACACAACTAATCCACTGTATATGCAGAATTTTTTAAAAAAATAAATCAGGGGGAATTGATGTTGGAATGATCTAAAAGCAACCAGGAGATCAACTTATTTAGGATTACACTTGGTGTGTTGTCTACTTTGATGAGCGATATAGACTAGTGACACGTTTCAGTAGCCACTTCTGTTTCTGTAACTTTGAAAGCTTTCAGGCTGTTGAAAGTAACTAAAAATAACTTTACAGTGTCAGAACAAAAACTCAGCTTGTTACTTTGCAGTAAAGAACCTCCACCATAAAAGCACTGGCATTCTCTGGAGAGAAATAAAGCAATACAACAGACTGCAAATTCAACACTGGAAACAGTCAGATCCAGTTCCCTGAAGAGAAGTAGTGTTTTTTTTTGTCAAGGTTCATCTTGAGCAGCTCTGCCACAAAGAGCTTTGTGCCCTACGGGTTGTTCTCAAGGATGCACATTGTGACATTATTAAATGTAGCTGGAGGACTATCAACCTGGTGAAAGATACCCTTTGGACTGTCTGAAGCTTCATACAATCACATGATAATTATAGTGCAGATGGAGGCAGTGTGGCCCATTGTACTGCTCCAGTTCTCTGAATAAGCATTATAACTCAGTGCCCTTCCCTTACTTTTTTTTGCCATTAATTTGAATAGCATTTCTATTTAAATAATCATCTAATGCCTTGGTCTGTAGGCTGGCCCTTCAGTGCAAAACATTGCTCTCTATCATGCTGCAGACTGGCATATTCCAAGATCCAGGGCTACATGTTGGTGGGACACACGGAAGCTTGAGAGAGTCCACAGAGGTGCTGGCTGGTTGTGTCTCTATCTGCCTGTGTGTCTGTTTTTTGGACAGATCGCTGTCTAAGGCCTTTCAGTCATGATATACTGAGGGATTGTTAAACAGTAGAACCTACCATGCTGTACACCTGACAAGGAATGTACACTGTGAATATCAAAAGTATTGAACTACATTGAGACATCTCAGAGTGGAACATGGTTTAGAATGAGAAGTTCATTTCTATGGCACTTTCCAAAATGTTTGATTTGATGGCATTTTATCATTGGCATTCCTAACATGGAATGCATATTGTACATATTAGTACAATTACAATTGTATTGAAACACCCGAGAGTGGAACAGGATGAATGGAGGTGACAAATTTTGTTGTAAATTTTGTAATTTAAGTAGAAAGGGCTTGTAATATACTTTTTTAAATTCCATGAATAATACATATTTTGGAAAAGAAAAATGGAATTCCCTGAGCAGACTGTGAAAATCATCTGGTAGAACATCTCAACAGCAGAATTTTCAAACAAAATTAAGACCTTGTTTGACCAGCAACAAGTTCTGCAACACAGAACGGAGTGCTCTATGTGCACACACTAAGATAAACAACAACTGCTGCTGTACGACCATCAACTCAGTGACAGCTGCACTTTGGATGGCCCAAAACTTCCCCGAGCTCTAGTGCAAGGAGTGCCCATGACAAAGTGTTGCAGACGGGCACTTTCCAAAAGGGCAGGACTACATGCTGACGGATGCATACAGCCAGAAGCAGCAGCTGCAAAGGCTCATCTGGGAAAGAAACAAAATCAAGGCCTCCTGCCATTTTACAACAAGTGAGTGGAAACCAAGTTAAAAATGGTTCGAATACTTAACATGAATTGGATATAAATTTTAGCTCTCATTGTATTGAGAGGCATCTCAAGAGTGCCACATATTACAAGCCCTTTACTATACTTAATGCAGTATCAGCTCCACATTACTATGTGCTGCTCCTTTACAAATTTTAAGAATAAAGTATATTTTTAGGGAAAAATAAAATCAAATTGAAAATTCAGGTCCCCTTATCTACTCCTACAGAAAACATTGTTGAGCACTAACTACTACAACTAAGAAAGTGAAATTAGATTGACTAATATTCCCAGCAACAGGAAATGAATCAACAGTCAGAAGGCCAAAAGATATAGCTGTTAATAATTAGCGACCTTCTGAAGCACCACAGTATGTTTTACAACTTCATCCTTCATCTATATAGCGCCTCCACTATAATAAAATGCCACAAAGCACTTCACAGGAGCATTATAAAATAAAACAGGACATTGAATCACATAAGGAAATAATAGCTCAAATAACCAAACTCATGATCAAAGAAAGGTTATGACAAATACATTAAGGACAAAAGGGTAACAAGGGAGAGAATAAGGCCCCTCAAAGATCAGCAAGACGGCCTTTGTGTGGAGCCGCAGGAGATGGGGGAGATACTAAACGAGTATTTTGCAGCAGTGTTTACTGTGGAAAAGGATATGGAAGACACAGAATGTAGGGAAATAGATAGTGACATCTTGAAAAATATCTAAATTACACAGGAGGAAGTACTGGATGTCTTGAAACACATAAAAGTCGATAAATCCCCAGGACAGACAGGAAGAGTATACTTAAGAGGGAAATCAAGAGAGCAAAAAGAGGACATGAGATAGTTTTGGCAAATAGAATTAAGGAGAATCCAAAGGGATTTTACAAATACATTAAGGACAAAAGGGTAACAAGGGAGACAATAGTGCCCCTCAAAAATCAGCAAGGTGGCCCTTGTGTGGAGCCGCAGGAGATGGGGCAAATACTAAATGAGCATTTTGCATCAGTACTTTCTATTTAAAAGGATATGGAAGATCTAGAATATAGGGGAATAGATGATGACTTCTTGAAAAATGTCCATATTACAGAGGAGGAAGTGCTGGATGTCTTGAAATGCATAAAAGTGGATAAATCCCCAGGACCTGATCAGGTGTATCCTAGAACACTGTGGGAAGCTAGGGAAGTGACTGCTGGGCCTCTTACTGAGATATTTGTATCATCGATAGTCACAGGTGAGGTGCCGGAAGACTGGAGGCTGGCTAATGTGGTGCAAATGTTTAAGGAGGATGGTAAGGACAAGCCAGGGAATTATAGACCAGTGAGCTTGACGTCAGTGGTGAGCAAGTTGTTGGAGGGACAGGATGTACATGTATTTTGAAAGGCAAGGACTGATTAGGGGTGGTCAACATGGCTTTATGCGTGGGAAATCATGTCTCACAAACTTGACTGAGGTTTTTGAAGAAGTAACAAAGAGGATTGATGAGGGCAGAGTGGTAGATGTGATCTATACGGACTTCAGTAAGGCGTCCGACAAAGTTCCCCATGGAACACTAGTTAGCAAGGCTAGATCTCATGGAATACAGGGAGAACTTGCTATTTGGATACAGAACTGGCTCAAAGGTAGAAGACAGAGGGTGGTGGTGGAGGGTTGTTTTTCAGACTGGAGGCCTGTGACCAGTGGAGTGGAACAAGGATCGGTGCGGGGTCCACTACTTTTCATCATTTATATAAATGATTTGGATGTCAGCATAAGAGGTATAGTTAGTAAGTTTGTAGATGACACCAAAATTGGAGGTGTCGTGGACAGCGAAGAAGGTTGCCTCAGATTGCAATGGGTTCTTGATCAGATGGGCCAATGGGCTGAGAATTGGTAGATGGAGTTTAATTTAGATAAATGTGAGGTGCTGTATTTTGGGAAAGCAAATCTTAGCAGGACTTATACACTTATCATAAGGTCCTCGGGAGTGTTGCTGAACAAAGAGACCTTGGAATGCAGGTTCATAGCTCCTTGAAAGTGGAGTTGCAGGTAGAATGGATAGTGAAGAAGCCATTTGGTATGCTTTCCTTTATTGGTCAGAGTATTGAGTACAGGAGTTGGGAGGTCATGTTGCAGCTGTACAAGACATTGGTTAGGCCATTGTTGGAACATTGCATGCAATTCTGTTCTCCCTCCTATTAGAAAGATATTGTGAAACTTGAAAGGGTTCAGAAAAGATTTACAAGGATGTTGCCAGGGTTGGAAAATTTGAGCTATAGGGAGAGGTTGAATAGGCTAGGGCTGTTTTCCCTGGAGTGTCGGAGGCTGAGGGCTGACCTTATAGAGGTTTATAAAATCATGAAGGGCATGAATAGGGTAAATAGACAAGGTCTTTTCCCTGGGGAGGTGGTTTCCAGAACTAGAGGGCATAGGTTTAAGGTGAGAGGGGAAAAATATAAAAGAGACGTAAGGGGCAACCTTTTCGCGCAGAGGGTGGTACGTGTATGGAATGAGCTGCCAGAGGAAGTGGTGGAGGCTGGTACAATTGCAACATTTAATAGGTATTTGGATGGGTATATGAACAGTAAGAGTTGGGAGGGATATGGGCCGGGTGCTGGCAGATGGGACCAGATTGGGTTGGGATATCTGGTCAGCATGGATGAGTCGGAACTCCCCCCGACCCCAGCAATAGGAAAACTGATATTTTGAGTCCAGAACCACCCAATTGAGTAACTGAGTCTGTTGATGTCACACATGGTACAGGAGAAAAGGGAGTGTTGGGCAGCAAACAGTGGGAGGGTGGGAGTGAAAGATCATATAATTAAACCTCCAGGATGCCCTCTGGCCCAAACTAGTAACATTACTTGGGTTCCATAGCAAGGATATTGGCAATAGCTTTAGAATATTGAATACTATGCTGCCTCGGATCATTGCTGACACGAGTCAGTTTATTCACTTAAACCTGTTGCGTGCAATAGTTAGGATTGTCAATGAAAGTAAGCAGTTCTAGTGATATGATATGACATTTTATGTTTTTAAAATATTTACCCTTTCAAGGATAGTTGTGGTATGCACCACAATGATAAAGGATTGAAAACAGAATTTTTTGGACAGCATAACGCTGAAATTCTAAAGAAATAAGAGTCAAATCATTGGTATTCATCAACGTTTAGCAGTTCTTGCTATCAACAGCACTTTGATAAACTTCAGGTTAGATAATATTCTAACTACAAGTGAGAGTAAAGATATGTTAAGATAGTGCCTTGCTGCACTCTCACAGAATTATTTGATGGTGATTTCCAAAATCAGGATTGAGAATCTAATAGCTGGGTAATTTCCAGGTCGAGAGTGCGGTGCTAGAAAAGCATCTGAGGAGGAGAATTGACATTTCGGGCATAAGCCCTTCATCAGGAATAATTTCCAGGTGGCCAACCCCATGCTATAACATGTCTTTATTCAAGGGATTGGCTGTGTGTGGCAGGGAGATAAAACCAACTTTTGCTGACATCTACATGGACAGATATTTGACATTATATAAAACAGCAAGGGCTAGAGAATCCCTCATGCAATGTCACTTCAAAATGCAAAAACTCGAACTGGTCCACTGCTCAGCATCTCATTATGGGAACCAAGCTTTATCAGGACGTGGTAGCAGTCTGTGGAGTGCAAGTGGCAAAGGCAGATGGCAGCCATGAAGGACCTTGCCACTACTTTGAAATAAGCAGACATCACCAGAGGGTCAGGTGCCTAACCATGAGCTTATGTTGCCAAATGGCCAAAGTGAGGGTGAAGATGCATAATCATCATCTGACTCAATTCCCTTCCTCGACATCTGTTTCCATTGCTGAGGATAGGGCTGGCCACCGATATACACTGCAAACCCCTGACTCCCACAGTCCCCTCAACTATAAATCCTCATCCTATGCTTCCTATAAAGACTCTATTCTATTCTGCCAGTTTCCCAGTCTACATTACAGTGAGAAAGGTTGTCCAGGATTGCAAGGAAACTTGATCATAATGGACTGAGTGGCAGATAATTTGGATAAATGCAAGGTATTGTATTTTGGAAAAACAAACAAGGGTTGTGTTGGCAGGATTAGACCAACTCTCCACGCTTCAGGCTCACTGCCTTTATTCCTGAAGGGCTTTTGCCCGAAATGTCGATTTCGAAGCTCCTTGAATGCTGCCTGAACTGCTGTGCTCTTCCAGCACCACTAATCCACACAACTTTGCATGTGTCTACATGCTAAAAAAAAGGATTAGAGAAACTCAGCAGGTCTGGCTGCATCTCTGGAGAGACAACGAGTTAATGTTTTGAGATCAATATGAACAGTTCATGAGTCAAAACCCTAATGCTTGTTTCTCTCATGACAAAAGGCCCTTTGACTTGCTGAGTTTCCTGAATTTTATTTCAGATCGCTGGCATGCATAGTACTTTGCTTTTATTTTCCTGCACCTCTAATGACCCCTTCAACCCAAATGCCTCTGAAACGTAGAAAATTGACAGCTGCGACAGAGGTCATTCGGTCCCATTGTGCCCATGCCATTTTCCAGATCTTGGTCTGTAACCCTGGAGGTTGTGGAACCACAAGTACAATTTATATATATATTCATGAGCGTGATGAAGGTTTCTACCACTGTCACACTTTCAGGTAGTATATTCCAGACCCCCAGCATCCTCTGGAGACAAAAACCAACCCAACTCCTTGTCCAATTTACAACTCAGAGCAGAAAGTGCAAAGCAAGTCTCGAATCTTAGTCCCTCTGTGAGGCCTAAATATGCATGTTGATTCCAGTTACACTCACGTCTGATAGTAGAGGGGAACTGGTCAGAATCTGTAATTGTGTCAGAAAGAAATCATTTAAGATAAAAACGGACGAATCCGACACAAGCATTTCACCTTAGAATGATTTGCAATGAGTTAAGCAACTTAGATATTCCACATTCAAGAAATGCTGGAGGCTCCTGACAAAGAGGGATGCTTTGACGTCTTTTTTGCTCTATATAATACAAATTTAACACGTGAAATTGTCTTGGAGATCCCAGGTTACTGAATGCTCTTGAATTCAGTTCTGGTTGCCTTGCTAAAGCTCAACTCCCTCCCCCTGCACTGACAGTTCTTTTGAATAAAGAGAGTTCATGAAAAAGGTGCCTCTCACCAGGTAACACCCATCCTCTCGGCTCCGGCTCTTCCTCCAACTCTGCAATCCTTCAACACCCTCCTGAGTCACCTCCTGCTGCTAAGATACGATCACAATCTCCCTCTTTCCCTTTTAGCGCCAATACTGCACCATCCTTCACCTCCTCCCTTGCGCTGTCCGCACCGCGACGATCGCAAACCCTCCAAGAGGCGTCTCTCACCTCACTCAAAGTAACCCTCCCGCAACCGCGCCCCTACTGGACAAATGGCTCTCCCGCAACCGCGCCCCTACTGGACAAGTGACTTTCCCACAACCGCGCCCCGACTGGACAAGTGGCTCTCCCGCAACCGCGCCCCGACTGGACAAGTGGCTCTCCCGCAACCGCGCCCCGACTGGACAAATGGCTCTCCCGCAACCGCGCCCCTACTGGACAAGTGACTTTCCCGCAACCGCGCCCCGACTGGACAAGTGGCTCTCCCGCAACCGCGCCCCTACTGGACAAGTGACTTTCCCACAACCGCGCCCCGACTGGACAAGTGGCTCTCCCGCAACCGCGCCCCTACTGGACAAGCAGACCTCCTAGCTGCAATTGCTCTCCACAATCAGGGTTGAACAGGCATCCCAGCATTAAAGATCCAGGGCAGACAAACATCCCCTGCCCTTGATGACAAACTTGATCACGACCTCATACCAACCTTTGAGAGTAAGGGAACTATTTAAAGCAAAATTAAACACGGTTTAAAAAAAATGTTCCATCTACATTGTTTTCTACAATACTGCTGGGTTAATGGTAGTTTTCTTTTCCCTAGGATGGGGAATTTCAAGTCTAGGGTACACATTTTTTAAAGTGAAAGAGATTTAACAAAGACGTGAGGTACAAACCTTTTACACAGATAATGGTTAGCGGTGGAATGAACTTCCTGACAAAGTGATGGATGTGTATAAAATTACAATGTTTAAAAGACATTTGGATCAGTAGAGTCATAGAATCATTGAGATGTACAGCACGGACACAGACTCTTCCGTCCAACCCGTCCACGCCGATCAGATATCCCAACCCAATCTAGTCCCACCTGCCAGCACCTGGCCTATATTCCTCCAAACCCTTCCTATTCATATACCCATCCAAATTGCTCTTAAATGTTGCAATTGTATGAGCCTCCACCACTTCCTCTGGCAGCTCATTCCATACACGTACCACCCTCTGAGTGAAAAGGTTACCCCTTCGGTCTCTTTTATATCTTTCCCCTCTCACCCTAAACCTATGCCCTTTAGTTCTGGAATCCCCCACCCCAGGGAAAAATAGTTTGTCTATTTATCCTGTCCATGCCCCTCATGATTTTTATGCACCTCTCAGCCTCCGATGCTCTGGGAAAACAGTTCTAGCCTATTCAACCTCTCCCTATAGCTCAAATCCTCCAATCCTGGCAACATCCTTGTAAATCTTTTCAGAACCCTTTCAAGTTTCACAATATCTTTCCGATAGGAAGGAGACCAGAATTGCATGCAATATTCCAAAAGTGGCCTAACTGATGTTCCGTACAGCCACAACATGACCTCCCAACTCCCGTACACAATACTTTGACCAATAAAGGAAAGCATACCAAATGCTTTCCTCACTATCCTAACTACCTGCAACTCCAATCTCAAGGAGCTATGAACCTGCACTCTAAGGTCTCTTTGTTCAGCAACACTCCCTAGGACCTTACCATTAAGTGTATCAGTCCTGCTAAGATTTACTTTCCCAAAATGCAGCTCCTCACATTTATATAAATTAAACTCCATCTGCCAATTCTCAGCCCATTGGCCCATCTGATCAAGAACCCATTGCAATCTGAGGCAACCTTCTTCGCTGTCCACTACACCTCCCATTTTGGTGTCATCAGCAAACTTACTAACTATACCTCTAATGCTCACAATCAAATTATTTATATAAAGGATGAAAAGTAGTGGACTCAGCACCGATCCTTGTGGCACTCCACTGGTCACAGGCCTCCAGTCTGAAAAACAATCCTCCACCACCACCCTCTGTCTTCTACTTTTGAGCCAGTTCTGTATCCAAATGGTGAGTTCTCATTGTATTCTATGAGATCTAACCTTACTAACCCGTGTTCCATGGGGAACTTTGTAGAATGCCTTACTAAAGTCCATATAAATCACACCTACCACTCTGCCGTCATCAATTCTCTTTGTTACTTTTTCGAAAAATTCAATCAAGTTTGTGAGACATGATTTCTCATGCATAAAGCCATGTTGACTACCTCTAATCAGTCCTTGCCTTTCCAAATATATGTACATCCTGTCCCTCAGGATTCCCTCCAACAACTTGCCCACGACGTCAGGCTCACTGGTCTATAGTAGATGAATGGGAAAGGTTTGGAGGGATATTAGCCAGGAACAGGCAGGTGGAACTAGTTTAGTTTGGGGTTACGTTCGGTATGGACTTGTTGGACAAAAGAGTCGGATTCTGTGCTGTATGACTGTATGACTAATCTTCAAACATCTCCCCTGATTTTAATTGAAGTCGCATGTAGTGCCAAAATACATATTGTGTAGAACTAAAGGGATACCGAAAAAACACATAACAGATTGGATATCAAAATAGAGTTTAACTTTGCAGATCTGGCAGCACCTTCGGCCCAACAAGTCCACACCGCCCAACTCTACGTATATCGCAAATTCGTGGTATATTGACATCTGAACAACGTTTAATTACACAATATATGTCCATGTTTACAAGTGTTGACAGACATGCAAAATGATGCTGCGGCAGAAGCATATCGCCACAATGAGTTCCCAACTACTTTAACATCTTGACGTTGTCCTTCCACTTACAGGACAAGATGATACAATGCTGATTGAAGCAGACAAGAGCCAGCTGCTAAATTGATCCTGAGGAACCAGAGCATTTTTGACCTTTGCCAAACATGTGAGTAATCCTGTACCATAGAATCCTGCAGCACAATACGAACCTACCGGGTGTTTTATGTCGATAGTTTCTCATTGAGAGGGCAATTCGACTAGTCCCAACCTTCTGCTCATTCCCCATAGCTCTATTTTCTCTGTTCAAATAATTATGGATTTATGCTATAATTACATTTCAAAGTTTTGAAAGTATTTCCACTACCATATCAGGCAGCATGTTTCAAAATTATTGCACCTTGGGGCTTAAACTTAAATTCTCATGTCCCAGCTGGATATGAAAGAAGTGTGAGTTTTGGAACGATGGCAGAAAAGTGAACCTTTGAGGGCATCTGTCTTGTTTTGAGTGAGTTGAGACTTGTGCAGAATTCTTTTCATTCACTCATGGAATGAACATCTCTGGTTGGATCAGCACTTACTGCCCATCCCTGGGTGCCCTTAAAAAGGTGGTGGTGATGAGCCACCTTCTTGAACCTCTGAAATCCATTTGTCTGTTAGAAGAATCAAGTCTTGAAGTGATGGGCATGGACTGTAGTAGCCAATTAAGGAAACTGGTAAAAGGACCAAAAGTATATTGAGGGAGCAATTTGTATTTATATAGGATCTTTCATGTCATAAAACATGCCAATATGTTTCAAAGGGGTATTATATACTGAGCTACTTAAAACAATATTAGGGCCCAAATGTTTTGTTGAAGAAAAAATAGGTTTTAAGATGAGTATAAACAAAAGGGAGATAGAGAAGCAGGAAAATATAGGGCAAGAATTTCAGAGCATGGAGGCCTAGGGAAGGTATAGCCACTAATGATGGAGTGATTAAAATCAATGATGACAGGAAGTTAGAATTAGAGGAACATAGGTTATGGGGTTGGAGACAAAATGTTATGATCAGTTAGTAAAGCTGATGGAACCTTTTTAATAAGCATAAAGTCTGTAAAGACCGTTCCCTCGACCACTACCTTGTCAGGCCCCCCAACAACCCATCCTCCCCTCCTGGCATCTTCCCCTGCCACCACAGGAATTGAAAAACCTGTGCCCACACCTCCATCCAAGACTCCATCAAAGTTTCACCTGCATTTCCACACATGTCATTTACTGTATCCATTGCTCCCGATGTGGTCTCTTCTACACTGGGGAGACAGGTCGCCTACTCGCAGAGTGCTTCAGAGAACATCTCCGAGACACCCACACCAACCAACCCCACCACCCATGGCCGAACACTTTAACTCCCCTTTCCACTCCGCCAAGTACATGCAGGTCCTAGGCTTTCTCCCTTACCACCCAATGCCTGGAGGAAGAACGCCTCATCTCCGACCTTGGGACCCTCCAACCACATGGCATCAGTGTGGATTTCACCAGTTTCCTCATTTCCCATTCCCCCACCTTACCCCAGTTCCAACTTTCCAGCTCAGCACCGCCTTCATGACCTGTCCATCTTCCTTCCCACCTATCCGCTTCATCATTCCCTCTTTTACCTTTACCCCCATCTCCATCTACTATTGCTCAACGTTGATTTTCCTGCTTCTCGGATGCTGCCTGTGCTGCTGTGTTTTTTCAGTACCAGACTCTCGACTAATCTCCAGCATCTGCAGTCTTCACTTTCGCCTATAAAATCAAGGAGATCTTACACAGGTAAAAAGGCTCTTCAGGCCATCGGGTCCTTTACTGGTCATCAAGCATCTATCTGTTCCAGTCCCATTTTCCAGCACTTGCCTCATAACCTGGTATATTACAGTATTCAAGTGCTGATTTAAATACTTTTAATTACCTTGAGGGTTCCCATCTATTCCATACTTTTAGGCAATAATTCCCAGACACCCAGCTACCCGCTTGGAACAAATTCCCCTATAAAATTGTACACCCTCCCACCACCCCACCTCCTACTACTACTGACTCTACTATAAAGGGGCAAAAAGTTCTTATCAGTGGCCCTCATAACTTTGTAGATCTCAATCAGCCTTCTGTAGTCTAAGGGAAACAATCCCAGTTCAAGTGAATCCGTTCTGAGGAAGGGTCACTCGACCAGAAATGTTAAGTCTGATTTCTCTCCACAGCTGCTGTCAGACTTGCTGAGCTTTTTTCATCAATTTCTGTTTTTGCCCCAGTCCAACTTGCAGGAGAATAATTTGCAGGGGCAGTGACCATGACAATAGATTTTCTCTTTCAAAGGGCCTGCATTAGCAAGATAGCCTGTAAAGCCTCCTGACGATTAAAGGGAAGCAATGGGTATGATAAGGGACCAAGTGGGAGAAAAGGTGCTCAGTGGTTAGCACTGCTGCCTCACAGCGCCAGAGACCTGGGTTTAATTCCCACCTTGGGTGACTGTCTGTGTGGGGTTTGCACATTCTCCCTGTGTCTGCGCGGGTTTCCTCCAGGTGTTCCAGTTTTCTCCCACAATCCAAAGAAGTGCAGGCCAGGTGAATTGGCCATGCTAAATTACTCATAGTGATAGTTGCATTAGTCACGGGGGAATGGGTCTGGGTGGGTTACTCTTCGGAGGGTCAGTATAGACTTGTTGGGCCGAAGGGCCTGTTTCTATACTGTAGGGAATCTAATCTCAAAAGCAGACTGCAACAACTGGGCAGAATGAAACTGACTACATAATAATGGAACGTTGTGTATCTTATTGAAATGGATACATATCGCGCAGGCGCAGTAGGCAGCTGTGCTGGCCACGTGGGCCGGGTAGACGTGCTCGGCGTTTCTCGATCTGGTGTTAGTTTCCCCCCGGGATCTGGGAAAAGAGGGGGCACGATTCCGTTTTTGTTTTAACGTGTCCCAGGTGGGGGGGAGTCGGTGCTTCAATTTCGGTCGGGAAATGCCGAAAACGAAGGCGGCGAAAGGCAGGCTGAAGGAGTCCAGGGGCCTGGCCTTGGCCGATCAGATCCTGCAGGAAGATGCTGTCAAACCGACCAGCCGCATCAAGAAGCGGGGCCGGGGGGACGAGGAGGCCGACGATGAGTACGTGGACGAGAAACTGTCCCGTAAGATCCTGGAGCAGGCCAGGATTCAGCAGGAGGAGCTGGAGTCAGAGCATGGGGTCGGCAAGAGGAAGAGACCCCAAACCACGATCCTGGGTAGGTCTGACTGCACTGTCCGGCGCGGGGGAAAGGGGGGTGTTGGCGCCTCCAAATACAGAATTGCGACCGGTTTAGTGTTAAATCTGCATCACCCAAGCTTCTCAAAGCAATTGTGAAAAAAGAGTTAATGTTTACCAGGATAAACAACCGTTGGAAGATCATAGGATTTTGGAATTCTGTCGAAATTTAAGGGAAGGTTAGATAAGCGCATGAGGAAGAAAGAAATACTACTCAAGTTAGATGAAAATGGTGTGGAGCATGGACACTAATAGTTAACTGCCGAAAAGCCTGACTGAAAGTGCTTTCGAAGTGTTCACTTGAAATAGTAGCCCATTTCTGTACAGAAGCTAATAGTCCTACTATTTACAGCATTTCCTGTGTGGTGTAGTACTGTAATTCCAAGACCACAATTGATGAATACAAACTACCTTTTTCTCTGTGGCTTCTAATACCAGTACAGCACAAAAGTGAATATTCAGGTCTGTACTGTCTCTTTTTTTCAATTAGAAATCCAGTTAGACCCTCTATTGCACTTGCTGTTTTATTGCTGGCAAAAAAAGCTATTGATTCCTTTTCGACTGCTACAATCAAACCTGTATCCATCGCTCCAGTGGATACTGCCTTCCACACATTAACCATTCAGTGTTGGTATTATTGTCCATCGTCAATGCTTCCTTCACCCTTCAGTCTTTGGTAATTTTCTGTTTATGTTCAGTACCCTCTCCAAACTCCTCTTAACTTATAAAAACTCTGTTCAAGCACCTGTGAATCCTCTTCTCCAAGGAGAACAACCCTGAAGAAGAGCCATTTGGGACATTTTTAATCATTTGGGCATCGCTGGCTGGCCAGCATTTATAGCCTGTCTGTAGTAGCCCTTGGGACTGCGCTGCAGTCCACCTGCTGTGTGTTGGCCACAATGCTATTAAGAAGGGAATTCTAGGATTATGACCCAGCAATGGTGAAGGAAAGGCAATATATTTTCCAGTCAGAATGGTGAGTGGCTTGGAGGGGAACTTGAAGTTGGTGGTGTTCCCATATATCTGCTGCCCTTGTTCTTCTAAATAGAAGTAGTTGTGGGGTTTGGAAGGTGATGTCTAAGGATCTTTGGTGAACTTATGCAATGCATCTTGTAGATAGTACACAATTGCTGCTACTGATGGTTCCGCCAGTATGACTATGTCACGCTGGGTTGACGAGTCTGTGAGAGGCTCTCCCCATTTTGGCGCCAGTAAGGAAGGTTTTGCAGGGGCTGTTTCTGTCATTGTCTTTTCCAGTACATAGATTGATGTGAGGTGATGTGTCCGGTTTCATTTCTTTAAGACTTGTTAGGAATTATTACAACTGAATGGCCTGGTAATGTCGAGGGTGTGGTGCTGGAAAAGCACAGCAGGTCAAGCAGCATCCGAGGAGCAGGAGAATCAATGTTTCGTACATAAGCTCTTCATCAGGCGTGGCTTGCTAGGCCATTTCAGAGGGCAATTGATAGTCAACCACGTTACTGTGGGTCTGAAACCACATGTAGGCCAGATCAGGTGAGGACAGTAGATTTCCTTTCCTGAAGGACATTAGTGAACCACAAGGGTTTATACGACAATCAACAATGGTTTCATAGTCCTCAGCAGATTCTTAATTCCAGATTTTCAAAAAACAAAATTCTGCCATAGCAGAACCCAGGTCCCCAGAAAGTTACCTAATGAGTTTTCTCTCTCTGTAGGTGCTGCCAGACTTGTTGAGTTTTTAAGTGAAGAGGAAGATCCTCCAAGTAGTAGTTGTACACCTACTTATAAAACTGGAAACTGCCTTATTCTTTGAATGTGTAATACTTCGGGCCTTAGTGATGTATTGTTTTGCCTATTGATCATTTTGAATGTTTAGAATATTAAGGGACATAGGAACAGGAGCAGACTAATCAGCATGTTGAGCCTCCTGTAGATTCAAAATGATTATGGCTATTCATCTAATTCAATGCCTTTTTCCCCACGCTATATCCATACCCCTCTATGTCATTGGTCTTGGAAATCTGTCCATCTGTACTTCAAACTTACACAATGAATGAGCTTCCACAGCCCTCTGGAGTAAAGAATTTCAAAGAATCATATCCCTCACAGTTTTAAAAAAAACTTCTCTTCTCAATTTTGATAGGCTTCCCCATTATTTTTAAACTGTGACCCTTGGTTTTAGACTTTCTAACCAGAGGAAACCTCTTGTCTGCATCTTTCCTATCTATCTCCAAGTATTTTGTAGATTTTTGATGAGATATCTTCTGTAAGACAAGAGGACCAAACCTGCACATGCTGTTCTGGGTACTGTCAAACCAAGATTCTGTATTATTGAAGCAAGACTTCATTATTCCTGCCCTCACATCTTCTTAACATGGGGAAAGGCTAATATACCTTAGCCTTTCTAATTGCTTGCTGCATGGGATTCTCTAGTACGATCAGAAAATGGTAACAAGGTATAGCCGCTCTAATGGAAAGGAATGGGGGATAAAGTAGTTAAGATTTGGATGGAAATTGTTATAGAGTCATGGAGATGTACAGCATGGAAACAGACCCTTTGGTCCATTCTGTCCATGCCGACCAGATATCCCAATCCACTCTAGTCCCACCTGCCAGCACCCAGCCCATATCCCTCCAAACCCTTCCTATTCATATACCCATCCAAATGCCTCTTAAATGTTGCAATTGTACTAGCCTCCACCACTTTCTCTGGCAGCTAATTCCACACACGTACCACCCTCTGCGTGAAAAAGTAGCCCCTTAGGTCTCTTTTATATCTTTCCCCTCTCACCCTAAACCTATGCCCTCTAGTTCTGGACTCCCCGACCCCCAGGGAAAAGACTTTGTCTATTTATCCTATCCATGCCCCTCATAATTTTGTAAACCTCTATAAGGTCACCCCTCAGCCTCCGACACTCCAGGGAAAACAGCCCCAGCCTGTTCGGCGCCTCCCTATAGCTCAGATCCTCCAACCTTGGCAACATCCTTGTAAAACATCTGATCATTTCTTTTTAGTTTGTGGTATCAGTAAGTTGTACACCTAACATGAAGTGGATTGCTTCTGTGTACAGTTTCTTTAGATTTTGGGACTTCAGATTATTTTCTCTTTTCCCCAGGAATTTGGAAAGAAATGATTTCAATTGTGGGGCTTTAAAGCAAAATATAATCGCATCGTTTTAAAGTATGAAAGCAAAAAGCAATTAAAATATTTACAAATTAGGTATTGAAATTGGTCCCAAAACAAACAATCTGTTATCTTCTCTTGGTAGTTGATAAACATTACTCAACTATTGTGTTGGAAAATCTCTGATCCTGGATCCTGCTCACCAATTGTAAAAATGTGGACTAAAATAAGGGTGCAAACAAAAAGTTACTGAGGTATGTTTTCATGCATACGCTGAAGGTAGAGCAAAGAGATTGCAATTTGATTTTTATCAAGGAAGATGTGGGGAATTGCAGCGTGTTTGTATTTGGCATTCCATGAAGACACATTGTACAGACTAAAGAAAGTCACTACAGACTAACCTGCTGCTCCATATCTTCAGCTTGTTAACCAGCTTCCTCGTTTATATCTGGTCTCATCTTACCAAGTATTTTTTTGGTCTAACTTTGAGTAGATGTGTGACGTACATATGTGGACAACAAGGAATCTTATTGTGATATTGTCCTCTGTTTGCTGTTGGGCAAAAGCTCCACCTAGGAGGAGAAAGTGAGGTCTGCAGATGCTGGAGATCAGAGCTAGAAATGTGTTGCTGGAAAGGCGCAGCAGGTCAGGCAGCATCCAGGGAACAGGAGAATCGACGTTTCGGGCATAAGCCCTTCTTCAGGAATGAGGAAAGTTTGTTCAGCGAGCTAAGATAAAAGGTAGGGACTATCACATTTCCGACGCCCCTCCCCCAAGTCCCTCCTCCCTACCTTTTATCTTAGCCTGCTGGACAAACCTTCCTCATTCCTGAAGAAGGGCTTATGCCCGAAACGTCGATTCTCCTGTTCCCTGGATGCTGCCTGACCTGCTGCGCCTTTCCAGCAACACATTAAAAGCTCCACCTAAGATAGGGCTATTTATAAGTGACCAGTCCTGTTGCGACCTCCAACTATAGCCATCTGTGACACTGCATGTTTCTGATTTCATTTGGAAAAACTGAGAGCAACATTAATGAGTTGATGCACACTGATCTATATACCTTGAAAAATTATATCTTGTGCTGTACACGTGTTGATGTGGTAGAATGCATGTAGATGGTGTTTAACCATGTCAGTTATGGTATAGGTCCTGTGGAATTGTACCCAATCAATACTTATGTAAATGGGAAGGGAAATCTGCCATAACTTTCTTAAGTAATGTGAAAGATGGACAATATAATTATCTATAGACCTATTTCCTCGTTATTTTTCAATATTTTAAATTAACTATACTCCTTTGTGCATCATTTCAGATGAACAGGATTTCAGAGCACAAGTTGAGTGTTTTGATACTCAAAGCTGCTAACCTCCCATTCCTTTATGACTGTAACATTACTTCAGTAGTCCTAAGGTCTTTGATTTATTTCAGGGTATTGGCTGAATTTATTTGCCTGTCTCTAAGACCTAGTACTATTGCTCACTTTGAATGCACGCAATTCTTGTTTGGGGAGTATTGTATCACTCTGGATGCAGGGCACGATTTTGGTAAATGCAAAGTCATGAAATTTACACCTGATATTTCACCAGTTTTCAGGTAATCTTTTCAGATCAATAATGCTAAAAGCCCTTTTGTAGGAAGGATAGAGACCATTAGTGTGTTTTCCAGTGCAGAGTTGAACGCCCAAGATCGATAAATGGGGAGAAACTATTCCCAGTTGGCAGAAGAGTGAGGAACTCAAAAGTGCCCGTTATTAAGGTGACCGCAGAAGAACCAAAGGAGACATGAGGAAAATCCTTTTTTAGCACAATGACTACTTATGATCTGGAATGCACAGCCTGAGAGCATGATGGAAGCTGATTCAATAGAAGTTTCAGATGGGAATTGAATAAGCATCCGAAAAGAGAGAATTTGCAGAACGACCGTGAGAGGACTGAGTAGTGGAATTAACTGAATTGCTCTTTAGAGGTCCAGGACTGGCATAACTGTTCAGTGCCCTCTGATTGCATAGTAACCATTGTTTGATTCTATCTACATTTATTGCCAATATTATTCAGAGCTGGAAATCTGGAAAAGAGAAGGATCACCGCTTTTAGTGAACATTAAAATGAAGGGTTATATAGGGAGGCTGAAGGGATCAGGCACATAGGCTGGTGTGCCATACTTAGTGTAGGTTACGGTAACAAAATGCATATTTATTGCACTGAAAAGACTCAAATCTGTAGGTATTAAATGTAGAAAATTATCATCTTAGCTTGTTGATCCTCTATATTGTCTTATCAATTTTTGATTTGGAGGTGCCGGTGTTGAACTGGGGTGAACAAAGTCAATTATTAATTTGCAGCCTTATACAAGGAATTCTTGGACACCTTTCGAAGTTTGGGTCAAAGGGTAATGCGAGAGGTGACTGGCTGACCTTCATTAAAAGCTGTTGGAAGTAATACCAAGGGAATTAAAGTTTTGAAGCATAACTGTCGAAGTTGGAGGAAGAGGACACCTGTCCCCCATACTTGTTTTTATGAAATGTATTTTGATTATGTAGGCGCAAGTTCGAAGGGAAGAGGTTCTGACTCCGAATCGGATGATGAATGGCCTGCACTGGACCAAGCTGCAGCAATGGCGAAGGAAGACTTTTGTAAGGAGGTCATTGTGAATCCCGAGGATGAAAAGGCTATCGATATGTTCATGAGCAAAAATCCACCATTGAGGTAATGTTGAGAAAATACTTTCCGTATTTTTGCTCTATTTTTATTTATATGGAAGTGGCTGCCTCAGTAGAAAACACAATAATTTCTATTCTGTGCGTGCTCCATTCTTGAGCTCCTAACTTTTTTTTTAATTCCTGTTTTGGACTGGAATATTAAATATTGTCAAGTTGGACTTTTCCCACCAATGGGGAGGACATTAGTGGGGCCAGCCTATGGTGTCTGCTGCTGTGTAGAGTGGCTTTAATGGTTGCCAGAGAGAGCTGTGAGTGTTTTTTTCAAATCTGAGATTGTAAGAATGGAGAGTGATAGAGATATAGAGCATGAATACAGACCCTTCGGTCCAACTCATCCATGCCGATCAGATATCCTGAATTAGTCTAATCCTGTTTACTGGCATTTGGCCGTATTCCTCTAAACACCACAGCGGCTATGTTTGTAATGCACAGCATTGCTATTTGAAAAGATATGTATTATTTACATATGTTTTGAACACCCTTACAGGACAAAGGGAGACTTGCAGAAAATGTGTGGTCAAATTGGTATATTTAATCAATTTCACCATCTCATGCAGCCCACCGTTCCAGAGATCCTGTCTTGGGTGCAAGTCCAATTGCGATTGCCGGCAGGTGATTATCTCTGGTGGGTGCAGATTAGGGTGAACGTCACAGCTGATAATTATTTTCTCAGCGAATGCGTTTGTATACAGTTTCAAGTTGCGGTATCTACGCAGTGGTCAGGAACAGGAGCTCACAGGGAAAATTTGATATCTTTGAGACCCCTCAGCTCACTTGCGGACTTCAGTATATTGGCATCTAGTGTAATGTCCCAGTGCAGCCATTGCAGATTGAAAAGTCCATCACAGCACAAGGATTAAATCTGTGCTTTTGTGTGTATATGTGCCCAGCGTGGCCTGGACAATGAATATATCCACAGAATCGGTATGAGTGAGGGTTAGCTGTTCTTAGTGATGTTATAATGCTCTTGAGGCCTCCAATGCCATGTTCCAAAAGATATTTTCAAATCAGTCTGTTCAGGGATGATATGACACAGCTCTGGAGTAGATAGGTCTTGAACCTGAGCTTTTTTGCTCAGAGATAGGGACATTTCATTGTGTCACAAGAGTCCCTTACTACGTTCCTTTATGTTGTCAGTAATTGTAGAGTTAAATGTCAAATAATGATCTACCTTTAAATGTTGAGCCCACACATTTATTAGATGTACAAGTATTTTGGATGCACATATGCGCACTGGTCAATTAACTTGCTTGTTTTTCACTGAAGGCGTACTCTTGCCGACATTATCATGGAGAAGATCACAGAGAAGCAGACGGAAGTGGAGACGGTCATGTCTGAATTTTCAGGCCGACCTATGCCTCAGCTCGACCCCAGAGTCCTGGATGTTTATAAAGGAGTTAGTGAGGTAAAGTGTTCTACCAAGTCCATTGTAAACTATGTATTATTGACCAAAGTGTTCATTGTACAGGATGCAGTTTATAATAATTTGCTATATCCAGCTTTGCCAGTAGAGGGAGTGCAATCTGGCAAGTGAGACAATTGGATAGAATGACTAACACTGCTTCCACTTCCTTAATATAGGGATGTTCAAAACTCAAGGGCATGGGTTTAAGGTTGGGGTGGGGGAGAAGAGATGAGATTTAAAAGCAACCTGAGGGACAACCTTTTCAAACAGAGGGTGGTGTGTGTATGGAACAAGTGGCCAGATGAAGTGGTAGACGAGGGTACAATTAAATGTTTATAAGACATTTGGACAGGTACATGGAGAGGAAAAGGTTGGAGCAATGCAGGTAAATGGG
This sequence comes from Chiloscyllium plagiosum, assembly GCF_004010195.1. Taxonomy (NCBI): domain Eukaryota; kingdom Metazoa; phylum Chordata; class Chondrichthyes; order Orectolobiformes; family Hemiscylliidae; genus Chiloscyllium; species Chiloscyllium plagiosum. The sequence continues at coordinate 13,765,567 of NC_057735.1, forward strand.
ACTAGTTCAGTTTATGAAACCAGGTTGGCATGGACAGTTTGGGCTGAAAGGCCTGTTTCCTTGCTGTATACCTCTATGACGCAATGTTGACCAATACAGCATAAGCGACTTTGTGCAAAGCACATCTTGAGCATCCTGATTTCTGCGGTGGAAACATTTTCTCTCGGTAAAGCCAATTGTCAGCTAATGAAGCATTTCCAATAAGGCAGGACCTCAAAAAAAACCCACCCTCAACTAAAATCCTGCCCTCCCCATTGAAACGTGTTCCACACCCCAATAAACTGGTGACAGCCATACCTCTTTGTAGTCCACTACCTGGTTGACGGCAAACTTAGCCAACTGCAACCTGGGGAAAATAGCTAAGCAATTAGGTCTCAGTTTTCCACCACCATGGAAAATCTGGACACTCCTCAACTATTTGGGGACACACCAAAGAAATGTGGCCACGTGCTCCACAGGTGGAATGAGGGACAGCTCAAATTGTGACTGTGGCGGTCCCGGTCTGCCCGTTGCCCATATAGGCAACTCCTGCCCTGAGAGAAAATCCTTGTGCTATCCCAGTAATTCATGCTGTGTCATTGTTATGGTTTGTCATCGAACTCCCCATCCTAACAGCACATACCTATATCTCAAGGATTGTAGCACTTGAAGAATGATCACCATCATCTTGCCATAGAATACCAAAAGCATAGAAGCAGGCCATTCAGCCCATTGAGTGCAGGCTGCCCTCCGAAGACGATCCACCCACCTAATCCTACTTCTGTGACCCTGCATTTCCCATGGCCAATTCACCTAACCTGCACACCTTTGGACTGTGGGAGGAAACCAGAACACCTGGAGTAAACCCACGCAGACACTGGGAGAATGTACAAACTCCACACAGACAGTTGCCTGAGGGCTGGAATTGAATTTGGGTTCCTGGCACAAGGAGGCAGCAGTGCTAACCGCTGAGCCACCGTGCCACCCTTCTCCAGGGCAATTAGAGCTGGGCAATAAATGCTGTCCTGTCAGCAACACAGAGGAATGTTGATTATCCAAAGGACACGGGCCGTTCGTATTTCATTCAGTTAATCGAATGCCGGATAACATAGTTTACCCAAGCATTGGGACCTTGCAATCTTGCCAGATAATCCAATATTCAGATAATCGAATGCTGGATAATCGAGGTTCCTCTGTACTCGTATCCTTTTAATTTTTTTTTAAAAAAGGTTTTCACAATGCAGCATATTTTTTTCTTTTGTTAAAAGCTAAACTTATTTTCTTGCCACTCCCCCCTAGCCCTAACCCTATCACCAACTCCCCAGCTGAGAAATCTTGTAGATTATTTATCTAAAAATCAGTTTTTCTGAGAGAGATTAATTTTACTTCCCACTGATGCCCCTCCCCCAAAATTTGTGGATGGGAGCTCTGAACTGTAAAGAGTTTACCCTCCATTCTGACTCTGTCACAGTGTAATACGAAAGTGTTATGAATGTCACTTCATCCATCTCTGCAACTCCATCACCAGGAACCCCCAGTCCTCGGATTCTGACCATTCTCATTCATTGACTAGGCCCCATCCCATGGAATTTCCCCTCTAAACATTCTGTCCCTCCATTCTCAGACCAGCATTTAAAAGTCCACATTCTGACTTGAGCGTGTAGTCTCCCACCCTTGGTTGTGGGGAGACAGCTATCTGTGGTACAGGTGGAGCCTAAATTGGAACTTGAACATGTTCAGTTTTTTTTTTTGCTGTGCTTTTTTCATCTTACACCTCTAGATGCAAAGCCAAAGAAACAATGAATTTGATATCTACTTAATTAAACTGAATAAGTTACAATTATCTGTCATTTATACTTTGCTGGAGGGCTGTTTGCTCACTCATTGCTTGCGTTTCAATCCTGAACCATTTCCTTCGCAGTCTTCTGTCTGCGGTACTATGTAGTTCTGTATTATGGTTTCTTTACTCCATTCGACATTTTAAGATTTAAGGTGTGATCTCATGTACTTATTTCTGAGAGGCTTGACTTCACGTTTCTTTGAATTGAGCTGCGTTTTCCACTCATTACTCTATTTTCTTCTTGTAGTCATTCACAGTCCTGGCTATTACTTATCATTTCCTCCAACCTAAAATTAGTTTCATCTGGAATTTTTAATATTGTTATTATTGATAATCCTTTAAATCCTATTTGCATATCAAACATTTCCAGTCCAAAATGTTTGCTTTTACCCCATAAAATTAGAAAAATATTTCAAAGGAACCTTTGTGCAATTGCCCAATCTTAAAAAAAGTTAAGGTTAAAAGGTGGATTTTTAAAAATCCTTTTCCATTCGAGAGATGTGAACATTGTTGGCTCAGCCAGCATTTATTGCACGTCTCTGATTGCCCTTGAGGACTTGAAGTTGCTTTGTAGTGTGTTGGTATGTATTCTTTAAATAGATTAGCCTACTGATTATTCCTAACTATCTGTCCCACACACTGATCCTATGTAGCGAGCATTGTGAACTGCTCCCATTTTGTGACGGAGTTAGTCAGCTGTACAAATAATTGATGGCTTCCTCTTCCTTCGCCTTCTCCTGTCATTTCCAGGGAAAAGGTCTTGCGCTGGAGAGTATGTGCGTCATAATCCAATTTGGGAAAAGACGTTAGGCACGTGTTAATTGTGCCCAATTGAAACACAGTCCCATTTTTTTCTTTAAACCATTAACAACTGGAATCTCCTTTCAGAGCTAGGTCCAATGTCCTTTGTAGGTGCATGAATTTTTCCACAACTATTATTCGTTGAAACAAGTCGGTTCTCAACATTTAAAGCTGGAATGATACAGTAATGGTTTAACAAAAATGGTTAAATTTTGCATCTTGATTTCCAAAAGGTATTGTGCAAGTACAGGAGTGGGAAACTCCCCAAAGCCTTTAAGATTATCCCAGCATTGTCAAACTGGGAACAGATTTTGTACATCACTGAACCAGAAAGTTGGACAGCAGCAGCTATGTATCAGGCAACAAGGTAAGCGGGACCTGCACTGTTACCCTTTGAGTCCAAAATGTCTCTTCTTTGAGCTGCTTCCAGTACACTTGCATCCTTTTTTTAAATAAGGAGACCAATATTGTACACACTACACTAGATGTGGTCTTGCCTCATTCCTTGTATAACTGAAGCATACTTTTGTCTACTTTTGTCTTTAATCCCCCACAAACAGCAGTAGTGCTTATTTTTCCCCAGCACCCACGTAGTGTGTGTGTAGGTGTAGGACTCAGTGAACATGGAGTGCAGAAAACTTTATTTGTATTCTACCACCAGGAATAAAAAACACCTGAGTGGCAAGCAGTGCCCTTCTCTTCTGTGGCAATGCCTACGTGATTGAAAAAGTGAAGGGGAGGTGAGAGAAATAGAATTGTAGGGGGTGATAAAACACTCCACACCCCATGGTGCCCAACTCTCCAGGAAAACCTGGAAGGTATTGAAAGACACTGCGTGCTCCTTCTTTAAGGACACCCAGACTTGAATGTAACCACGGAAGAGGGGCAGGCAGTCGGCCATAACAGCTCCCACCACGGCCCGCTGCCTGGACCTGTTTTAGGGCCAGCCTGGCCAGGCCCAGGAGCAGACCCTCGAGGAGACCCTCTAACCTGCCCTCCCCTCTCTGCACCAGATACCCAACGATTAGCAGTGTGGGGCTGAAGTGCAACCAACAACATAAAAGAAGATCCTTAAGAAAACTAAAAAGGGAGTGCAGATGCCCACCCCCATATATACATGGTCCACAGATTCCACAGCACCACAGAACAAGCAGTTGGGCTCGGAGTCTGTGAACCACCGCAATCTGTGGTTGCAGGGGACTGACATTAGACAGTAGACAATAGGTGCAGGAGTAGGCCATTCTGCCCTTCGAGCCAGCAACACCACTCATTATGATCATGGCTGATCATCCTCAATCAGTATCCTGTTCCTGCCTTATCCCCATAACCCTTGATTCCACTATCCTTAAGAGCTCTATCCAACTCTTTCTTGAAAGTATCCAGAGACTTGGCCTCCACAGCCTTCAGGGGCAGAGCATTCCACACACCCACCACTCTCTGGGTGAAGTAGTGTCTCCTCATCTCTGTCCTAACTGGCCTACCCCTTATTGTTAAACTGTGTCCTCTGGTTTGGGACTCACCCATCAGCACCCATATGCTTCCTGCCTCCAGAGTGTCCAATCCTTTAATAATCTTATACATCTCAATCAGATCCTCTCTCAGCCTTCTAAACTCCAGCATATACAAGCCCAGTCGCTGCAATCTTTCAGTGTAAGATAGTCCCGCCATTCCGGGAATTGACCTCGTGAACCTGCGCTGCACTCCCTCAATAGCCA
>NC_057735.1:13770058-13792623 GCF_004010195.1 Chiloscyllium plagiosum
TGTACATTGTAAAAAGCTGCGGTCCCAGCACTGATCCCTGCAGCACACCACTGGTCACCGCCTGCCATTCCAAAAGTGAGCCGTTTATCACTACTCTTTGTTTCCTGTCAGCCAACCAATTTTCAATCCATGTCAGTATTTTGCCCCTAATACCATGTGCCCTAATTTTGCTCACTAACCTGTGTGCAACCCCTCCACCCCAGATCCCCGAGTGAAAGGCAGAGGACTCCTGCCTAGAGAGCCCTCCACTGGGGATCCCCGACACCAGGTAGACTCCTGTCTTTAATTCCCTCACAATAATAACATTCCATTAACTTATCTAAATACTTGTTCCTGCATCCTAACCCTTTTGCAATTCATACACTTGGGCACACCTCCAAATTATGTCTCAGTGAAATATCTCACTACTTATAATGCTTCTTTCTTTATTCTTCCAATCAAAACGAACATTTTCATATTTTTCCTCAGTTGCCAGTGTTTTACCCACTCATTTAACTTATCTTTTATAGCCTCCTTATGTACTTTTCATATTTTACTTTCATAACTGTCATTGTTGTGACTGTAGTCTTTTTATCTAAGACATTTATATGAACAACAGACAATCAAGGTTCTGGCAATATGTACCGAATGGTGTGCCAAAATCTGAAAATTAACTGTCTATGCCTACTGTTCTCTTTTGGCCAACTGTTCTTATATAGCTCACCTGAGGTGTGAGGACCCTCTGGTTAAACCATCACCAGTCATCTCTCTCTTATGAGAGAGCAGCTGTTATGGGGAAAATCACCAGTCTCTGAGTCAGAGTTGGGTTCAATGACAGAGTTTGTTGCACAAGGAAATACTGGAGCTCTGGGGAGAGAGAGAGAGACACCAAGAGCACAGTGGTCAGCTGTGAGTCTTCTCTCGACCCGGAGCACATGTCAAGACACTTTGATCCATCTTGTGATACAATAGGTCAGTGGTGAAATTATTGTCTTTGTAACATGGTTTGTTTATCGTGATCATTGCAGAATCGTTGGTAGTTCGATACAGTCATTGTCAATTGCAGCGCAGCCTTTGTTAATTTCAGTGCAAATATTGTCAGTTTCAATGTCTGCGTGGAAATCCATTGCTCTCGTAAAGGGTGCTAATTGCTCTTCCTGAGAAGGATGATTACTGCAGCCCTGGCTATTAGCACTCTGTATTGAGTCCGTTTCAAGCAGTTAGCATTGCTATCAAAAGTGTTGGCTGGACCTAGACACTTCAGCGGGCAGTGTACATTACTCGTGTATTCTCTCCCCCACCCACCTTAAACTAATCAACCAGGTTGTGAGTGCATTGTGCTGGCGTTTTGGTGGCCCCAGGCAGTATCTGTATTTGCTCTGCTGTCTCTCTCCATATTGTGGTCTGGCAGCCATCTTATGTGTCAAGTGGCCAACTAATGGCTCAGTGGCCATCTTGTGTGTCTGTGTTTAGTGTCACCCTGCCCCGTGCCATCTCCCACTTCAAAGCCCTATGGCCTGTAGCCATAGACAAAGACTGTAACAATAAGACAAAGAAGCTGAATTAGGCCGTTCGGCTCATTGAGTCTGCTCTGCCTTTGATCATGACTAATATATTTTCTCAACCCCATTCTCCTGCCTTCTTCCTGTAACCCTCGATTCCCTTATCAAGTAAGAACCTATCTATCTTTGTCTTAAATATCCTCAATGACTTGGCCCCCTCATAAACTTTGTAGCAATAAATTCCACAGATTAACTATTCTCTGGCTGAAGAATCCCTTCTTCTCCCAGTTCTAAAGGTCGTCCCTTAATTCTGAGAGCTGTGCCCTCGAGTCCTAGACTCCCTTACTAGTGGAAACATCTACTGTGTTCACCCAATCCAGGCCCCTTATATTTTGTAAGATCCCCACTCATCCTTCAAATCTCCATCAGGTACAGACCCAGAGACCTCAACCTCTTCTCATATGACAAACTCTTCATCCCTAGCATCGGTTCTGTAAACCTCCTCTGGACCCGGCCCAACACACCAATGCATCTTTTCTTAGATATGGGGCCCAGAGCTGATCACAATATTCCAAATATGGTCTGACCAGAGTCTTATATAGCTTCAGCAGTATATTTCTACTCTTGTATTCTGGCTCTATTGAAATGAATGCTGACATTGCATTTGCCTTCCAAATTGCTCATTGAAACTGCATGTTAAGCTTAAAGAGAATCCTGAACTAGGACTCCAAGTCCCTTTGTGCTTCAGATTTCCAAAGCCTTTCTTCCTTTAGAAAATTGTTTATCTCTATTCTTCCTACCAAAGTGCATTATTTCACACATTCATACATCATATTCCATCTGTTACTTCTTTTGCCTAGTCTTCTAGCCAGTCCAAGTCCTTCTGCAGCCTCCCCTTTCCTCAACACTACCTGTCCCTCTACCTATCTTTGTGTCATCTGCAAGCTTAGCAACAATGCCTTCAATTCCTTTGTCCAGATCGTTAATATACAACGGGAATCGTTGTGTTCCAAACACGGACCCCGTGAACTTCCACGAGCCACCTGCTACCATCCAGAAAAATACCCCTTTGTCCCCACTCTGTCTTCTGCCAGTCAGCCAATCCTCTATCCATTGCCAATATCTTGCCCCTAACACCATGGGCTCTTATCCTATATATGCTCCTGTGTGGCACCTTGTCAGAAGCCTTCAGAAAATCCAAAAAGATCATGTTCACTGGCTCTCCTTTGTTTGACTTGCTTGTTACCTACTCAAAGAATTCTAACAGATTTGTCAGGCATGACCTCCCCTTGATGAAGTCATGCTGACTCCACCCTATTTTACTATACACTTCCAAGTACTCCACAATCTCATCCTTAATAATGGACTTTTAACGTCTTATCAACAACCGAGTCAAGCTAACTGGCCTATTGTTTTATGTCTTCTGCCTTCCTCCCTTAAATAGGGGTGTTACATTAGTCATTTTCCAATCCTCCCTGACTCCAGTGATTCTGAAAGGTTACCGTCAATGCCTCTACAAACTCCTCAGCTATTACCTTCAGAACTCTGGGATGTAGTCTATCTGGTCTGGGTGATTCAGACCAATCAACTTTCCCAGCACCTTCTCCTTAGTGATGGCCACTATACTCACCTCTACCCCCTGACCCTGTTGAAGTTCTGGTATGCTGCTGGTGTAAGGTTAACCTGTTCCCTTTCTTTGTTCCTCATTACTACTTCTCCAGTCTCATTTTCCAGTGTCCACGCTTGCTTCTCTTTTGTCTTTTGGATATGTTCAAAAAAATCCTCTTGCAATTTTCTCTTATATTACTAGCTAGCATACTCATATTTCATCTTCGGCCCCCTTTATTGCTTTTTTGGTTATTTTTTGAGGCTTCCTGATCCTCTGGCTTCCCCCTAATTGTCACCACATTCTCACATGAACAGCGATAAATGTGAGGTGATGAACTTTGGAAGAAGAAACAAGATGAGGGGGTATTTAATGAATGACAGGATACTGTGGGCGTAATTATTCGGAGATCCCTGAAGCCGGCAGAGCATGTGAATAGGAGAGTTAAGAAGGCGTGTGGGACACTTGTTTTCATCTGTCATTGCATAGAATACAAGAGTAAGGAGGTAATGTTGGAGTTGTACAGAGCGTTGGTTAGGCCACAGCTGGGGTACAGTGTGTGGTTCCGGTTACCTCACTACAATAAGGATGTGATAGCAGTGGAAGAGCTACAGAGGAGGTTCGAGTCGAAGAGTGTGGTGCTGGAAAAGCACAGCTGGTCAGGCAGCATTAACATCAAGCCCTGATGAAGGGCTTATTCCTGAAACATCGACTCTCCTGCTCCTCAGATGTTGCCTGACCGGCTGTGCTTTTCCAGCACCACACTCTTCGACTCTGATCTCCAGCATCTGCAGACCTTGTTTTCTCCTACAGAGCAGATTCACCGGGATATTGTCTGAGATGGAGAAATTGATCTACAAGGAGAGATTAGATAGGCTTGGCTTGTTTACTTTAGATCAATTAGGCCTGAAGGTGTTCATGATTGAAGTCTACAGGATTATGAGTGGTATGGACAGCTTGCATAGAGAGCAGCAATTCCCTTGGTTGAGAGATCAGTCATGAGGGGGTATGGATTTAGGGTAAGGAGCAGGAAATTCAGAGAGGATTTGAGGAAAAAAAAACACTCAAAGGGTGGTGTAAATCTGAAATGCACTGCCTGAGAAGGTTGTGGGGGCTGGAAACCTTACAATGTTTTAAAAAAATAAATTTGGATGAACACTTGAAATATAACATTCAAGGATATGGAATAAATCCAGGAAATTGGGATTAGTGCACATTTAGTAGTAACTATTGTCGGTACAGACATGATGAGCTGAAGAGCTTTTTCTGCACTGTATGACATTGTACGCTTTTGCTTTTATGTTGTCCCTGACTTCCCTTGACAGCCATCTCTTTGCTTTATCCTACCTTAGTATGTTTCTTCTTCTCTAAGATGAATTTCTGCTGTGCCTCCTGAATCCCCCCGAAACTCCTGCCAGTGCTGCTCTACTGTCTTCCCTGCTGGAATCCCCTTCCAATGTACTCTGGCTAGCTCCTCCCTTGTACATTTATACTTAGTTTTACTCAACTGTAATATCACTACATCTGATTCTAGCTTCTCCCTCTCAAAGTGCAGGGTGAATTCTGTTGTATTATGGTCACTACCATCTACGGTTTTTTCACCATAAACTTAGAGGAGAAAGTGAGGTCTGCAGATGCTGGAGATCAAAGTTGAAACTTTATTGCTGGAACAGCACAGCAGGTCAGGCAGCATCCAGGGAACAGGAGATTCGACGTTTCGGGCACAGGCCCTTCTTCCTGACTGGGTGACTAGAACTGGACACAGTACTCCAGAAGAGGCCTCACCTTCTTCCTGAAGAAGGGCCTGTGCCCGAAACGTCGAATCTCCTGTTCCCTGGATGCTGCCTGACCTGCTGTGCTGTTCCAGCAATAAAGTTTCACCATAAACTTACCCTTCACCTTAATCAGATCTGCCTCATTACACATCACCAAATCCAAAATTGCTTGTTCCCTAGTGGGCTTTACCACAAGCTGCTCCAAAGAAAAATCTCTCGGACATTCCACTAATTCTTTTTTCTTGAAATCCGTTACTAATCTGAGTTTCCCAGGTCACTTGCTTATAAGTCTCTCATGATTATTGCAATAGTACATTTCCTACAGGCTCTTTCTAACTCCTGATTTGTTTTTTTATCCACGTGCTGACAACTAATAGGAGGCCTTTAAATGACTCCTATCGGGGTCTGTTTTTCCTTTTGCGGTTCCTCAATTCTATCCATACTAAGCTTTCTGACTCTACTTCACTTAAATCTGTAGTAATAATTTCATTTCTTACTAACCCCGCCCCCTCTGCCTACTTTTTCAATGGGGTGTGTATCCTTGGTTATAGAATCATACAGCACAGAAACAGACCCTTCAGTCCAATCTGTCTATGCGGAACATAATCCCAAACTAAACTATTCCCACCTGCCTGCTCCTAACCCATATCCCGCCAAACCTTTCCTATTTATGTACTTATCCAGATGTCTTTTAAAGTTATAATTGTACCTGCATTCATCACTTCCTCAGGAAGTTCATTCCACATGCAAACCACCCTCTGTGTAAAAAGGTTTGCGTTTTATGTCTTTTTAAAATATTTCTCCTCTCACCTTAAATAATGTGTACTCACTCTTGAAATCCTCCATCCTAGGGAAAACAAAGCTACCATTAACGCTATCTGTGCACCTCATTATTTTATAAACTTCAATCAGGTTGCCTCTCAACCTTCTACGATGCACTGAAAAAGTCTCAGCTGATCCAGCCTTTCTTTATAACTGAAACCTTCCATACCTGGCAACATCCTTGTAAATCTCTTCTGAGCCCTCTTCAGCTTAATAACTGGGTGACTAGAACTGGACACAGTACTCCAGAAGAGGCCTCACCAATGTCCTGTACAACCTCCACATACCATCCCAACTCCCTCTACTCAAAAGACTGAGCAATGAAGGCAAACATGCCAAGTGCCTTTTTAACCATTTCCTGAGGAAGGGCTTATGCCCGAAACGTCGATTCTCCTGTTCCCTGGATGCTGCCTGACCTGCTGCGCTTTTCCAGCAACACATTTTCAGCCTTTTTAACCACCCTGTCTGTATGTGACACAAACTTCAAAGCATTATGTACCTGCACCCCTCGGTCCCACTATTCTACAACACTACCCAAGGCCCTACCATTTATTGTACAAACCCTACTCTTGTTTGTTGAACCAAAATGCAACACTTTGCATTTATCCAGATTGAACTCCATCTGGGTTTTGAGAAGATCTGTAGCTCGGGTTGAGGTTCTGGATGTAAGTTTGCTTGTTGAGTGAGAACCGTCCAGCTCAGCGAGCAAACCTACATCCTGAACTCCGTCTGCCATTTTTCAGCCCATTGATCCATTTGTTCAAGATCCCCCTGTAATCTTAGAAAACCTTCTTCTCTGTCTACAAAGCCACCAATTTTGGTGAAAACGTGCTCAGCATATCTTCCATATTCTCATCCAAATTGTTTATATAAATGACAAACAAATGACGACCTAGAACTGATCCCTGTGGAACACCACTGGTCACAGGCCTCCAGTCAGAAAAGCGACCCTCCACTATTGCTCTCTGTTTTGTTCCCTGCTGCCACATCTCCGTGATATCCACAATACCGTACATGCCAATTTCAATCTGCGCGACAATCTCACTTACCTTGTTTCGTGTACTGTGTGCATCTAAGTACAAAGCCCTCAGTCCTATGCTGACTGACCCCTTTCTCTTAGTTGCCCCCTTATCTGCTGTGCCTGAAGTTTTACCTGACCTGTTCCATACTCTGTATCCAATCACTTGGTCTGGAAACTTCAATAACCGCTGCTGATCCACTTCAAGCTTTTCCAGCTGAAACTGATTCACCTCCCCCACTATTTAGTTTACAGTCCTATCCATTGCCCCAACTAAGCAATTTGCTAGGACTCTGCTCCCAGGACAGTTTAGGTGGAGCCCATCCCATTGGAATAGCTCCCTCCTTCTCCAGTACTGGTGCCAATGTCCCATGAATTTGTTTGCTTGAATTCATTTCTAACGAAAGCCATTTCACCCTCACAATTGTTTGAGTCTTGAATCTACCTCTTTAATCTTGTTAGCCCTGTGTCAATTTGCTCATGGCTCAGATAGTAATCCAGAAATTATTACCTTGTATGACTCTGCTTTTTCATTTAGCCCTTCGCTCATATGCCCTCAAGAGAACCTCTTTGCTCTTTCTACCTACCTACTTTATCTATTAGTTAGTCATTCCTTGCTGTTTTTTATATTCTGTCTCCTGTGTTGGTGCAGTTATCTATTTTTGTTAACTTTGAAACTGCCTTTAATTTTTCTTTATCTTTTCTTTCTCCTTTTAACCATAGATGGTGCATCCTCCCCTAGGAATTTTTCTTTCTCTTAGAAGGCATCTATTCTGTATATTTTGAATTACCCTCTTAAATATCTACCACAGCATCTCTATTGACTTAACTTTTAACCTAAGTTGTCAACTTAGTTTGGCGAGCTGTGCTTTCGTTCTCTCACAGTGACCCTTAATTAAATTTAAACTGCTAGTCTTAGACCCACTCTTTTCTGTCTTAAACTGAATGAAAATTTAGTCATTTAATGTGTGTGCATGTGAGTGTGTGTGTGTAGTCATGGAGATGTACAGGGAGAAAGTGAGGACTGCAGATGCTGGAGATGTACAGCACGGAAACAGACCCTTCGGTCCAAACATCCATGCCGACAAAATATCCCAACCCAATCTAGTCCCACCTGCCAGCACCCGGCCCACATCCCTCCAAACCCTTCCTATTCATATACCCATCCAAATGCCTCTTAAATACATGTACCGCCTTTTGTGTGAAAAAGTTACCCCTTAGATCTCTTTTATATCTTATCCCTCTCACACTAAACTTATGCCCTCTAGTTCTGGACTCCCCCAGCGAAAAGACTTTGTCTATTTACACTATCCGTGAACCTCATAATTTTGTAAATCTCTATAAGGTCACCCCTCAGCCGCTGACGCTCAGGTATATATCAAATATACTTCAATCATATATATATCGTAATAAGTAGATATAGAAGAGGAAAATGTTTGTGAGATTTGACCAACTTTGGTTTGAAACAGAAATATCAGTAACATTTTGATGTTTGTCTAACTTGTTCCCCTTCAAACTCCTTCAGGATTTTTACTGCCAATCTGAAGGCAAAGATGGCCCAGAGATTCTATAACTTGGTACTTTTGCCTCGAATCAGAGATGATATTGCAGAATACAAACGCCTAAACTTTCATCTTTATTCGGCCTTAAAAAAAGCACTATTCAAACCTGGAGCTTGGTTTAAAGGTAAGATGGCTTTCCTGGGGTAAAGGCAGTAAAGTGTGCGAATGTAGGGTTAGGGAAATGGACAAGTTCTGCTTTAACATGAACTAACCCTGTAATCGTTTTCCTACCCATTCGAGATCCATGATTGTAAGAACGGGTACATTCTATCTGGAAGGTTGCACCTTCACAGACTACGGTTGATTTGTAGTTTTTGTCAACTTCCTGTTTTCAGTGACAGGATTTGTGTGTAAATCCCTCAGTTGAAACTTTATTGCTGGAACAGCACAGCAGGTCAGGCAGCATCCAGGGAACAGGAGATTCGACGTTTCGGGCACAGGCCCTTCCTGAAGAAGGGCCTGTGCCCGAAACGTCGAATCTCCTGTTCCCTGGATGCTGCCTGACCTGCTGTGCTGTTCCAGCAATAAAGTTTCAACTTTGATCTCCAGCATCTGCAGACCTCACTTTCTCCTGTAAATCCCTCAGCCTCCCTAACCCAAAACCCATCCCCCCCCCCTCCTTACGCTTGCTGGGGTTTCCCAACCATAGCTGCTTTAATTGCTGGATTTACCTGTAGGTCAGTATCCATCTTGACCAGTATGGATAGGCTGAATAGCTAAGGTCGTTTTCCTAGTGTGGGGGAGTCCAAAACTAGAGGGCATAGGCTTAAGGTGAGAGGGGAAAGATTTATAAAGGACCTGAGGGGTTTTTCACACAGGGAGTGGTACATGTATGGAACGAACTGCCAGAGGAAGTAGTGGAGGCTGGTATAATTATAACATTTAAAAGGTATCTGGAGGGCATATGAATAGAAAGAGTTTAGTGGGATATGGGATATTGACAAATGGGGCTAGGTCGGATTGGGATGTCTGGCTGGCACAGAATGAGTTGGACCGAAGGACCTGTTTCTGTAATGTATGGCTGCGTGTGTTACTGGGACTCTAAAGTGGAACTGGAACGTGACAAGGTCACATTTCTTTACACTAATTGTGTTGATCAAGTAGTAATAAATAAACCCAAACTGCACTTGGATTCTGCTTGAAGAGATTTTGAACTGTAGAATGCAGAATTCCCTCCCTAAGGGCATTGTGGGTCAACCCACAGCAGGTGGACTGCAGCGGTTCAAGAAGGCAGCTCACCACCACCTTCTCAAGGGGCAACTAATGGTGGGCAACAAATGTTGACCAGTCAGCAACGTCCACATTCCACAAAATGAAAACACTTTTAAAAATGTAAGGATGAGGTGCTGGTAACTCCAGGGCAGTAACTGGTGTTCACAATAAAACAGTACTATTGATATTTAAATGCAGACCTATTTTCCTCTCCTGTGCTGAAAGGACTTACTGTTGCTTTGGTGGACTTTGTCATCATCTGAGTGAAGGCTGGCAGATGACTTTATGAGGGACGTCCCATTTTAATTTCTGTCCAGCTGTAACGATTCAAGAAGGTTGTTTGTCACCACCACTATATGGAGGACAGTTGAGATGTGTAATAAATGCTTGCCTAGCCAGTATGCCCATGACCTGTGAAGGGATATACTTTACAAATCAATTAGTTAAGACCACAAGGTATTCACATAAATGCATTCCCCTCCACGCTGATTGTTGACACAGCTATGCTTATTTTTATGGTCCCAGCTATTCTAATTTAATATCAATGAAAAGCTGCAGCTTAAGGCAACGATAATGAGGACATGTACTTGGAAAGTATGATCCTGGTAGTTACTGAGAGCACTAAAAAATTTGGAGAAAACGTTTAGGAATACTAATGAGAAGTGTCCCATGTTTGTTCTCTGGATATATTGTGTCTTTTCATTCCTAGCAATAAGTGGATTTTTGTTAGAAAACCAAAAATACTGCAGATCCTGGGAATCTGAATTGAAAATGGAAGTTGCATTTCTCTGGCAGCATCTGTGGAGAGAGAAACAGAGTTAATATAGCAGGTTTATCATTTGTGTTTTGTTACTGTTCTGGTGAAAGATCATTAATCCTGCATATTTCAAGCATTTTTTTGTTTTATTTCAGTGAATATTGAACATGTTAATTTGTGTGAGAGAGACTGGGGAACGATGCCTAATTTGCAAGAAGGCAAGAATACATGCTTGGTTGCAATTTTTTAATTAACATTTTTCCCCCTCCGCATTCCCCAGGTATTCTACTTCCCTTGTGTGAATCTGGCACGTGCACATTAAGAGAAGCTATCATTATTGGGAGCATTCTGACAAAATGCTCTATTCCAGTTCTGCACACCAGGTAATTGTTGGTTTGCATGTTGTACTTTTATAAGTGGATGGGAGGGAAGGAAAATTTCCACATCAAACTGTTTATTTGGTAATTCATGTGTGAACCACTTTTGGGCATTTTGTTTCTGCTAAAGGTGTTATTTAAATGTAGGCTGATACTCCTTTATGAAATTGTGACACTTACTGGGGATGTAATGTTTTGCACTTTTGGTGACCCAACCTCTCCACTCCCCCAAACACACAAACGTACTTTCTCGTACAACCTCTTTGGCTCATTGCCATCCTGCTTTTGAGGTAATCACTTTGAAGCAGTTCGGAACATCTCTGTTAAAGATACTATTCAAATGAAAGTTGTTGCTACCCATAGTGATGAGAGCAGTTCTTCCTCGACTTTGCCTAACTGTTTTAAAATTAATAAATTCCACTTTTCAATGATACATTTGTGGATGGAGAAAAGTAATCAATGGAACGAAAGGTGTATTTTGCTTCCAAGATGATGCATGTTTAATAGTAGAAGTTCAAAATTCTTTTCTAAGTTAATTAATCACTCCTTATAAATTTGAGTGATTATTCCAATGGTTTCTATGGTGCTTGAGATGTTTTTAATAGACTGCAGTTTTGTGATATTGCTATCTCCGTCTCTGTAGTACATTCTGTTTTCTGTTAATAGTGCTGCAATGCTGAAGGTTGCGGAAATGGAATATAATGGAGCAAACAGCATCTTCCTCCGGCTGATGATTGACAAGAAGTATGCACTTCCCTTCCGAGTAATCGACGCTTTAGTGTTCCACTTCCTGCAGTTCAGGACTGATCAGCGAATCCTACCTGTACTGTGGCATCAGTGTCTGCTTACCTTTGCTCAGCGGTATAAAGAGGACTTGTCCTCTGAGCAGAAAGAGTCCTTGCTGGAACTGCTGCGGATCCACTGCCATGCGCAGATTTCACCCGAGATCCGACGTGAACTGGTCAACTCTAAGTCGAGGGATGTGGAAGTGGGAATGACAGTGGAGTGATATTTGGTGTCTTGGTTCTTATTGATTATGTGCTCCTGAGTGAATAAATACCTGGAAGTGAAGGGAGATTGATTGACCGGATGATTGGCTTTTGTTTTCTGTCTAATATCGAGCTCTCACTAGGTCAAGGGAACAAATCATTATTTATTTGTGACACATCACTTAGGAATAATGATTTATTTTGCACTCATTCCTTTTGCCTTGCTCATTTATTTTAGTTTAAAAGAGGGAGTTTTAAAAAAAATGTATATATTCCTTATGGTTATCAGACTTTGTTTTCTAATGCTCCTGTGAAGCATCTTGGAATTACTTGTTTGTAGACACTCTGGTATCTAGCCCAAATGACCATTTTTTTTAGTATTCACTTGTGGGACTGGGCATTGCTGGCTGGCTAGCAGTTTTCTATTGCCCATCCCTAGTTGCCTTTGAGAAGTTGGTGGTGAGCAGCCTTCTTAAACCACTGCAATCCATGTACTGTAGGTTGAATCACCAATGCTGTGAGGGCAGGAATTCCAGGATTTTAACCCAGTGACAGTGAAGAAACGGTGATATATTTCCAAGTCAGGACGGTGAGTGGCTTGGAGGGGAACTTTGCAGGGGGCGGCCCTTGTCCTCCTAGATGGAAGTAGTTGTGGGTTTGGAAGGTGCTCAGGAACTTTGGTAAAATTCCGCATCTTGCAGATAGTACAATTGCTGCCACTGGTCATCAATGGTGGGGGGGCAGGGTGTGTGGATGCTTGTGGATGTGGTACAGATCAAGTGGCTGCTTTGTCCTGGATGGTGCCAAGTTTCTTGAGGAGAAAGTGAGGTCTGCAGATGCTGGAGATCAAAGTTGAAACTTTATTGCTGGAACAGCACAGCAGGTCAGGCAGCATCCAGGGAACAGGAGATTCGACGTTTCGGGCACAGGCCCTTCTTAAGGGCCTGTGCCCGAAACGTCGAATCTCCTGTTCCCTGGATGCTGCCTGACCTGCTGTGCTGTTCCAGCAATAAAGTTTCAACGCCAAGCTTCTTGAGCCTTGTTTGAGCTGTATCCATCCAGGCAGTTCATATGGACAATATATCTTAAAAATTGTCAGACGGTTATTATTAAAACTTCTGAGTTGTGGCCCAATGAAGGAAGTATTCATTTTTGGTTGTAGAAATTTTTTAAAGCATCTGTTAACACTGGGAGAGGGGAAAGTTGATTATTTGGAAAATAAAATGTTGATGATTTTTAAAGTTTGAGATGTTTCCAAATTCTCTCAACTGCTTTGCTGCAGTCACAGCTGTCAAAATGTGAGCAGGGTTTTCAGAGCTGGTTGTTGGATGTGGATTGGCCTGAAACCTGGTCAGTGGGATGCAAGTTCTTAATGAAAGAATTTATTTCCCAGCTTTGTAGTGACAGAGTATCAATGAGGCAGGGAAACATGTCGGAAGAGGTGTATAATTGCATGGGGAGAAAGTTGGAATGTTGCACTGGGATACAGGGTCAGCCATGATCATATTACCCAGCAATGCTGGCTTGAAAGGCTGAATGGTCTAATCTTGCACCTAGTTTCTGTAAGTTAATATGGTGGACGAGTGCTCTTGTATCGATTTTTGTGGTATTAAAAGAGCACATTTTTCATCCAGAAATCATAAGCCAAATGCATCATCCCAATGCAAATATTAAAATACACATCCAAAGAGTTCATTACATTTTACAGTTATTAGATTAATGTTTATTCCCTTTAATGCACATGGGATGGGGCACTTGTCTCATTGTGTTTACTTGCAGTAGTTTGGAACTAATCACATGTCCTTACCATGGATTTGCTATAAATAGTATTTTGTTGCCTTTTGTAAAATCCAAAACTCGCCTTAGTAATCTCAGTAAGGACATAACAATTGTTGCAAGGTTTGGATTAGAATTGTGAAGTTTGATTAAAGTTCCTGGGCGAATTCTATGTGGAATGTTAGATGTAAAGTAGATATTTGTTGAGTTTTTTTCTTGAAAAGCACCAGGAACAACCACTATGCAATTAATTAGAGTCCAGTGAGGGAATCTGATGCTTACAAGAGAGGGATAGGAGAACTAAATACAAAATATTTTAATTTGACAATCAATGTGTGAAATGTTGTTAGTGAAACGCAGGTTGATACTCTTCTAACAAAATGAGCAGCCCAAGAATAATTAGTAATTCACTCCCTGGATTTGTAAATTTGTATATAACAATAATCTGCAGTGTTTAGCATTTAAAACATTTTCAGAGACACCTGTAATATGCTGTTCTACATTGGATTTGCAGCATTTGAGGGTTTCTTTATTTACATTTGTTGGATTCTGAACTTGGCAACAAGTAGATGATTGGATATGAGTCTAGCTTCCCTGGTACAGGTTGATGGATGTCACGAGGTCTATGATGCCAGTGATTCCACTGATACCTTTCATTAATAATGAGACCTGCAACGGTGCACCTGTCACTAAAGCTTAAAGTCATACCCTTTGCCTCAGATAATTTGACACAACAATGTCCTGGAAGAGAACAGTAGCCCCAGTTGGTCATGAGGCTCTGTACAGAATAGGCTGCAGGTTCAGTTCACATTGCGTAGCATACTGCTGGGAGTCCTAAGCCTTAGCAATTGCTACTCTTCACCCAAGCTCTTGAGACTTTGGGTAAATGAGGTTCAGTCACACTTGCTTCATCTCCAGAGTTTGGCTCTGTTGTCCCTGTTTGGAACAAGCTAGAATGAGATCTGGAGCCAAGTCCCCCTGGTGGAACCCATGTGTGTGTTAATGGCAATTCAATGCAGTAAATTGGCAGGTGGCAGTATGCTAAATTATACAATTTTAAGGGAGCAGCATGAGGAAAGAGAATCTAAGGTACTTGCACACAAATCTTTGAGAGTGACAGGATAAGTTACAGATGTAAAAAAAAATCTGAATGTTTTTGTACACCAGTTACTGAAAGCAAGTAGGCAGTTGCAGCAAGTAGATTGTACGGGTCATGGGTGAGCCCTCGCCTGAATACTGTTGCCTTACCAAGAAAGAATATACTTGCTACAGATGGAGTGCAACAGGCTGATTCCTGGGTTGGCAAGATCGTTACGTGAGGAGACACTGAGTCAACTAGGCCTGTATAAACTGGAATTTGGATGAATGAGAGGGCATCTTGAAATGTATAGAATTCTGACAAGGTTGGACAGACTGAATAATATTTTCTCTGCTTGGGGGATCTAGAACAAGATCTCAGATACCAGAGTAGGCTGTTTAGGACTGAGATGAGGAGAAATTTCTTCACACACAGGGTGGTGAACCTGTGGAATTCTCTATCACATGAGTTTGTGGAGGCCAAGTCACTGAATATATTTTAAAAAAGATGGATTAAAGATGTCAAGGCATATAGGGAGAGCCCAAGAGTCTGATGGTGTGATACAAGATCAGCCATAATCCTATGGAATATTGGAGCAAGCCCAATGGGCTGAATGGCCTCCTGCTGCTTCTGTTTTGAGTTTCTGTTGAGAGTGGAGGTGGAGGGGAGAAACAGTAGCATTTATGAAATAGTGAACAATACCTCTAGGGATTTTACATGAGTTTGGTTTTATAATATAGGGTTAACCAAAAGCTGGGAAAAGATCATCTTGTGAGTTCTAAGTATAATACTGTACAGTAAAGTTTCAAATGTGTTAATGCGCTTGTGGCAGTACCTGACAGGAATTACAAAATGCTAATTAAAGCTTTTAAGATTCCTGTTATTTTTAAAGAACTGATGAACTAACCAGCTTGACAGATACAATGGGAAAGAATATTCCTATTGAGTGTCAAGTAGAGTTCTGAATAAATTGGCAAAATGTACCCTCGAGAATAAGCTGTTAGCAGTGTTGGCTTCACATTCCTACCTGCTACTTTAATTAGTCAGAGCATTGCCCGCAGGAGTTTAATGTGAAAACATAAAAGCACATGGAAGAAGATAAATTAGTGGCTAGATATACACTCAAGATATGTTCAAGAAGGCAATTATACTCCTGTGGTTCAAACCCATGCAACCCCCCCGCTACTCCATAAAGTCCTATCTATGTGTGGCCTGGGGTCCAAAGTACAGGTAGTCAGCATAGGCCCTGTCCCTCAGAACAATAGATGTACAGAGGTGGTGTGAGTGACCTTTAAAAGACCGCTGATAGAGTCATAACAATACTCAATCTGGACTGTGATTACAGCACCAATTATCAGCATAAGCAACAAATACAATCGGACACATTTAAGTTTAAATAGCAAAGGAACAGATGGGAGAGGAGAAATATTTTTACGCATGGATATGTTTTAGAATGTACTGCCTGAAGGGTGGTAGAAACAGATTCAGTAACTTTCAGAAGAAAGTTGCATTTATGTTTGAACAGGTAAAAGTTGCGGGAATGTGGTCTAATTGAGTACAGGGTTAGCAAACCTTAATAACTAAGGGGCATTTTTAAAATTTAGGCAGAAGCGCAATATGAGCCTCAATAATAATGAACAAATAAGGCATTGAAATCAATAGATATAATACATCTTTACTGGCATTTAAGTTTATTCAAATGCTATTCGGTTTAAAAAAAAAGGCAGCCTTAAAATATCGTATAACATTACTAATGCTAAAAACTTCTGTTTAGAAACTTGATAAAAGAAATTTATTATTGTGTACATTTTCATGAAAAGTACAATGAAACATTTTACAAGTCGCCCTACCAAGGCCCTATATTAATGACAGCAGTCATGGTTACTAATAGAAAAGTAAAATGAAGACAAAAGTTCATCAGAGTTCAGTTAACGACTCCTGGGTTTGGAGGAAGCCGATTAAGAAATGATGAAATAACTGGAACACACAGCCGGAATGAGACCGTCATTCTCTGACGAGAACGCCAGGCCGGGCCACTGGAAAACTGGCCCTGAAGCTTCCGCTGAATAAAACCGCCATGCTAGGCCCAGATCTCCACCATGGACGAAACCTCCACCAGGCTGCCGGAACACGCTGAAGAAGACCCCCATTCGGGGACAAGACGGCCAAACCAGGAGACCGCGCTGCTGAGCCGAGACCACTGTGGCAAGAAAAGTCTGCCACTCCAGGCTGCTGGACACCACCTCGTCGCTGGGTCAGGACAAGCCTTCGGCTGAAGCCCTTTAGAACAAGCTAAGATGAATCTTGATAGTAGCTATAATAATTGGAAACTTTAATAAAGCAGAGAAAGGAAAAAAAAATGTAAAAGGTAACAGTGTAGATGAACCCTGGGCTCCTGGGTTGAGGAGCCTGCACCCTGCACTGCTACTCTGCTGCCATTTTGAAGCAATTTATGGAAAAAGTTAAAATTATTTTAATAAAACAGACTAAAACTTATATTGCAGTTGATTCCTTTATTTATGCATATGTGTATACCTGCAAGCATCACTAGGCGATACATGAGCCATTAACATGAAGCCTATATAATGTCACATTTTGCTTGGCTAAATAATATCCTAAGTTGTTATGAACTTTCCTTTCAAAGCTTGTTTGGATGAATTTCATGTTTCGACGATTAAATATTTCACAGGTCTTGTTATCTTCTAAGCTGTTCATTGTTGAGAAGATTTTTTTAGACGCCTGATATTTTTAAATTACAAATGCATTTAGATAATGATATCTGATGAAACCGTGATAATGAGGAAATAATAAGTTCAATTATTCAAGTTCGGTAGCTGCAGATGAGCCCCTAATGAACCATTTTCATTCCTAAGCCACAGGTAGTTAACCTCAAACAGCTCATAAAGCTGGATCTGCTAGGATGGTCTGAATAGCCTTTTTCTGTGCTGCTTTTCGTTATCCATTTATGGGATGAGGGCGTCACTGGTTAGGCAGCATTTATCACCCATCCCTAATTGCCCAGAGGGCAGTTAAGAGTCAACCACATTGCTGTCGGTCTGGAGTCACATGTAGGTTAGACCAGGTAAGGATGGCAGTTTCCTTCCCTAAAGGGTATGAGTGTACCAGATGAGCTTTTCCTGATGATTGGCAATGGATTCATGGTCATCATTAGATTCTTGATTCCAGGCATTTATTGAATTCAAATAATTTGTTTCTGTGAATGAGTGAAGATTGTGCAATAAGTCCATTCAACACAAGCCGAGGTAACATGCAAATACAGTAGCCTTGTGTTACCAATTTACATAAGTTAAAATTTGCTTGAGAATTGCACATTTTTTTAAAAAGAACAGTTGTTTAATAGTGTTGTTATGAAGATGTGGGTGTACTAGATCTTTAAGCAAGTAAAAACTAGCAGTGACAGCACCAAGTGTTCTCAATAAGACACAACGTGACATGTGCTGCAGCTACTGGAGTAGTTAGTTGCCTGGAAACGACAAAACAGATACAAATTTGGCCAATCAGTTTAAATTATATCCTGAAAAATACCAAATTCCAATCAAGTTTGAATTTAGTATATTGACAATCTTAAAGGCCACTAACACAAACTGATGCTTTGGGGAGTAAGACTAGGGAAAATTGAACAGTTGGGAGGAGAACCATCACCAGACCAATAGCTGTAGACTGCTGGTCAAGCTCTCAGATACCTGTCTAGAGAAAAACCTCGACACTGACCTGGAGAGCCAGTCTACCGACTAAGATAAAGAGAAGATTCAACAGCTGGCTGGTTTTAAACTGAATTTTCCTGTAAGTCTTAAGTGGGAGTTTTATCGGACTAGTATTATAGAAGGGTAGCTAAAAGATAGGTTAGAGGAAGGAGTTGTAAATAGTTGTTAGTTAATTATTCTCTTATACTTTAAGAAATAAAATTGTTAATTTTTACTTTAAACAGTTCTTGGCCACTCAAATTTTACAGATTACTGCATGCAATAAATCCTTTCTGTGTTGCTGATTCCAATATTTGCTTCAACTATCACAGGCATTTTCTAATGGAGTATTTTGTGAAGTAGTTTAGAGATATCTTGCTGCATTGCATGAGCACATCGATGGTATCAGATTTGTGACATGATATACTAGAGACATTGGTTTGTGAATTAAGTTTGAATTCCTTTGTAATTGACTTCATTTGTTTAATGCAGAGTCTAAGAATATCTAGCGCAAACAGGAAAGAAAAAAGCAAAGAGTCTGGAATGTCAGGTTATGGATGGAACAATGATAATTAAATTGCCTACCTGCTGCTCCAATAAACATTGTAGTTTGGGATGCTCACATGCTAACATTTCTGTCCTAGTCCTGCTATCATTTCTGTCCTAGTCCTGCTATAGTGTTCCAGTGAAGCCCAACAAAAGCTGGAGGAACAGCACCTGAAGCACTTTCCAACCTTCAGTACTTCATGGTCTGAAGCTGTTGAGTTCAACATTAACACTGCACTCCATTTGTGATTATAACCATTTCTGCCTCTCCTTGCATATCTTGTTTGCCCTCAGCAGACCTGAACTATTATCTGCTATTAACATGTACTATTAACATCTATTTGTATCTGTATCTTTCCTCCACTACCATTAACACTCCCTTTGCCGTTTGCTGTGGGCACCGTCACTATCCATTCCACTTGTTCTTCCTTCATATATATATATATATATATGATGACTTTTCCAGCCCCTTCAGATCTGAAGCAGAATTCTATTGGATTTGAAACATTTATTCTTGGATGAATATTACAATGTTTTTTGGCTTTCTGAATTATGTTGAGTTTTTAGGAGGGATTCCTGCTTTGAGGCCTAGCACGAATTCTTGCTGTATCTTACCAAATATTCCTCATTATTACCTACCCTGCTGTAATGACCCCGTTGTCCATGTGCCATTCCAGTGAATTACTCATCAGATATCCACTGAAAGGTTGGTATCCCTTGTGTCCATGCCATCCTGGAAAGGTTGCTGGGTGGACAGACAATTGGCAATCCATTGTTGCCTCTTGTTCGCAAAGTCATGGCACAGCAGCCAGTCATGCTGCCCATGACATTCAGCTTTACAGCTGACATGCCCTCACACATACGCTATTCTCTCACCCCTATTGTTACATAACCACCATGCCACATAGTTTGCCTGTCTGTAGCTACATCCCATCTAAATACCCTTTCTAAGTCACTGTGATTCTGTCCCGTGTTCACTGGACACCCACTCCCTCCCATTGTTCAATAGGCGATCATCACAAAGAGCTAAGCATTCGGAGAAGTCAAAATGTGGGCTTCATTGATGGTGAACAAAAGGGAACAAGAGTAAAACCAATAGAGGCTTCAGGTTGCACCCACAATGCAAAGCAAATACTGACATGATGACCAATGGCAACATTCCAAGATGGTCTGCAGCAGCAAGACTTCATCGACTGGAATTGGGTCTCAGTCAGCTTCTGGCTGGTTTGTAATGTCTGATGCAGCTGAGCTCGGTCATGGACCGGGAGAGCTTCCTCCTCCCTAACGTCCTTGTCATCCTCCTCGGATTTCTACTCCTGTTCTTCCAGCCCCTCAGCACCCAGCATGTTGCCTGCTCCAATTGAGCAGAGCATAGTATATTAGGATGGCTTTACTGGAGTACTCCAACTCCCAACTGGTCTAAGAATGGAGCCATATCTTCAGCAGCCCCATGGTCTGCTCCACCACAGCCCTGGATGAAGCATGGACAGTATGCATTTGTGTTCTGCTTCACGTGGGGGGGATTGTGCGATGGCATCATTAGCAATGGCCACGCTGGGCAATCAAGCTTGCAGGGCACCTGGACCCTAAATGCTGTATGTATATGAGAGTGCTGAAGGATGACCGTGCCATGGGGAAACAAAATGAACCGTTGCGACCTTGTACAGATGGTATCACTTACCGTCCTGATATATTTGTGGGAGCATGTCTGAGAGATCCCATAATGGTCACCCATTGCTCCCTGGCAGAAGCCAATCGCAGAGAGGTTCAGAATAACAATGAACTTCACAGCTAGTGAGAGAGGATGGCCTCCCACCACTGTAGCCCTGAGCTCCCATTCCTGCAATTGGCAAAGTTCCGTCACAATGATCTGGGACGTATGGAGCTTGCACCTCATCCAACCCAGGAAATGGAATCAGGGCTACCATGCTGTGGGCTTTTTATGGACCCCACACATCTGCAGAGGCCCTCTGACTGCAATCTCTCTCCCTGAGCTGGGTACTCCTTGTCTTCCCTGACAGATTGCTGCTGCCCATTTGGATTCTGATGATGTGACGGTACACACCTCTTGCAGCTCCTTTGCAAGTTGTACAAATAATGATTCACCTTTGGCCATCATTGCCTTTTTTAAATCCAATATGCCGTATACCTCAATTGACTCTGCCTCCACCACCTTTCCAGGAAGCGCATCTGTTCTGATGATGCCACCTTCTGTAAAGGGAGGGGGGGGCCTCAGAAATGTCCACCTTTTTCCTCAACCTAGGACTGCCCTCTACTGTGGTCCACAGGGCCTTTAGCCTTGTCCAGCCCATCTCCTGCAGTTCTGTCATCAGCCCTTCTCTCCCTCCCACGACAGCGTTAAGAACCCTCTGGTCCTCACTTACCACCAGCCTCTGCATCCGAAGGATTGTAACCGCCATTTCCGTCATGTCCAGCAGGATACCCCCACCACCAGACACATATTCCCCTCCCCTCCTTTGTCAGCATTCCATGGGGACTGTTCCTTACTGGAAACCCCAGTCCACTCCTCCTCCACTCCCAACAGGTCCCCACAGTATCTTTCCCTGCAACCGCAGAAGGTTTAACACTTTGTCCCTCCTCAGTATCCAAGGGTCAAGACACATCTTCCAGGTGAAGCAGCGATTTACCTGCACTTCACTCAATCTAATCTCCTGCATTCACTGCTCACAATGTGATATCCTCTACACTGGGGAGAAAAAGTGCAGATTAGGAGACTGCTTTGCAGAACACCTATGTTCTGTCCACAAAAATGACCCAGAGCCTTTAGTCGCCCATGCCACCTGAACACACCACTGTATTCCCATGCCAAAATTTATTTCGTAGATCTGTTGCAGTGTTCCAGTGAGTCTCAGAGTAAGCAGAAAGAACAACAGCTCATTTTCCACTTCAGAACTCTACAGCTTTCTGGTCTCAATATCGAGTTCAATAATTTTTTGGGCTTGAGGCAGCTTCTCCCATGTCCTTACCCTAACTGCCTTGTTATCACATGGTCAGCTGCACAACCCATTGTTAGCCACTAATTGTCCCTATTCACAGTCATTCATCCTCCAAGGCTGACCGTGTGGAAAATAAAGAGCATGAAAGCATGGGAAGGGTTAAAGGATGAAGACCACTGGCGATCTGTTGCAATGGGTCTGTGGAATGCTACACTAGTCAAAAGGTCACTGGGGCAGGATGGGATAAGAATATTGGAATGCTCCGACACCAATGAGCAGAGTCAGGTTGGGGCTGAAATGTCACTATGGTGGGATGAGATAACAACAGTAAAGTCAGCCTCGCCTGCTAAATATCATCATTGGCAGGTTAGGAAAGGTTGTGACAATAAATATTTAGGACATGACATTAAATATTATAGTTAGTAGAGTCAGCCTGCTTGAGACCCTTGACAGTAAAATATCTAATCATGGCATTAGAATAATATTAAGTAGGATCTGGGATGGAAGACCATTGTTACAGAGGTGACAGTAAAATATCTAATCATGACATCAGAGTAATATTAAGTAGAATGTAGGAAAAACCATAGTGGCAGTGGAGAGATAATGGGAACTAACATCATTGGTGTATTGTGTAGCTGGTGTGAGGTAATTCTGATGAACACAGTTGGACATATTGATAAACTAACAGAAACCTGATTTAAAAAAGGTATAAGGAGCCACGGACCCTTAGGTTCAGGGACATTCAAGAATTTGCTAAGTGTCACGGTCTTTTGTTTGCAAAGAAAATTGAAGGACAGGATGTACATGTATTTGGAAAGGCAAGGACTGATTAGGGATAGTCAACATAGCTTTGTGCGTGGGAAGTCATGTCTCACAAACTTGTTTGAGTTTTTTGAAGAAGTAAC
>NC_057735.1:13792808-13803342 GCF_004010195.1 Chiloscyllium plagiosum
AGATAAATGCAAAGTGCTGCATTTTGGGAAAGCAAATCTTAGCAGGACTTATACACTTAATGGTAAGGTCCTAGGGAGTGTTGCTGAACAAAGAGACCTTGGAGTGCAGGTTCATAGCTCCTTGAAAGTGGAGTCGCAGGTAGATAGGATAGTGAAGAGCTATGTGTATGGAATGAGCTGCCAGAGGAAGTGGTGGAGGCTGGTACAATTGCAACATTTAAGAGGCATTTGAATGGGTATATGAATGGGAAGGGTTTGGAGGGATATGGGTTGGGTACTGGCAGGTTGGATTAGATTGGGTTGGGATATCTGGTCAGCATGGACGGGTTGGACCGAAGGGTCTGTTTCCATGCTGTACATCTCTATGACTCTATAAAAATCTACTCCTTGAAGAACTCTCCGTGTCTCCTGGCGATTCTCTATATTTTCTCCACGACAACCGTTACCCACTCCTTTGTCCAACAGTTCTTCTCTCTCATTAGAATAAAGAACAATATAGCACAAGAACAGGCCCTTCAGCCCACCTGACACATTTTGCCTTTCTCTGTTAAAACTATTTCACTTACAGGATATGTATCCTTCTAATCCCTTCCTATTTGTATATATGTCCAGATATTTCTTGAATGCTGCATTGTGTCTGCTTCCACCATCTCTTCCAGCAGCGTGTTCCAGGCATTCACCACCCTTTATGTGAAAACCATGCCTCGTGCATCTCTAATCATCTGCCCTTGCATCTTGAATCTGTGTCCCCTAATAATTGATCCCTCCACCCTGGGAAAAAGCCTAATTTATACTCTATCAATGCCATTCGCAATCTTCATAAACTTCTATCAGGTCACTCCTCAACTTCCTGTGATCCAGTGAAAACAAACCCATTCTATTCAACCTTTCTTCATCGCTATTGGAACATGATAAATTACCAAGCAACATCCTGGTAAACCTTTTCTTTACCCTCTCCAAAGCATCCACATCCTTCTGGTAGTGGGGTTACCAAAACTGTATGCAATATTCCAAGTGTGGCCTAACTAAGGTCCTGTAAAGCTGTAGTATAATTTGTCTATCCTTACACTCAATGCCCCTTCCAATGAAGACAAGCATGTCATAAGCCTTTTTTACTACCTTATCTACCTGCACTGCCACCTTCAGTGATCTATGTACCTGCACACACAGATCCCTCTGTAAATCAATGCTACTAAGGGTTCTGCCATTCACTGTATAATTTCCACCTGTGCTTGACCTTCCAAAATGCATCACCTCATATTTGTCTGGATTAAACCCCAGCTGCCATTTTTCTGCCCATGCCTCCAACTGATCTGCTGAATTTTCTGACAATCCTCCTCACTCTCTGCAACTCCACCAATCTTTGTATCATCCGCAAATTTACTAATTAGACCAGCTATCGTTTCCTCCAAATCATTTACGTAGATCATGACCAGCAGAGGTCTCAGCACTGAACCCTGTGGAACACCACTAATCATAACCCTCCATTCTGAAAAGCATCCTTCCACCACTACCCTCTGTCTCCTATGACTAAGCCACTTCTGTATTCATCTTGCCAGCTCTCCCCGATACCATGATACCATCTTTTGTACCAGTCTGCCAAGAGGGACCTTGGCAAAGGCTTTACTGAAGTCCATGTAGACATCAACCACTTTTCCCTCAACAATCATCTTCATGCACAAAACCATGCTGTCTAATGCTAATACGTCAATTCGCTTCTAAATACATCCCTGAGAAACTTTTCCAATAATTTCCCTACCACTGATGTGAGGCTCTCAGGCCTGTAATTTCCTGGATTATCCCTGTCACCCTTCTTAAACAATAGGTCAACATTGGCTGTTCTCCAGTCCTCTAGGACCTCACCTGTGGTCAAAGAGGATAGAACGATATCTTCCATGTTCCAGCAATTTGTTCTCTTGCCTCCCTCAATATTCTGTGATAGCTCCCGTCAGGACCGCCAGACTTATCTATCTTAATACTTTTTGAGATGCACAACACCTCTCCCTTTTTACTAGCAACTTGGCTTAGAAATTCAGCACTCCCTTCCCTGAGATCATCCTCCACCAGTTCCTTGTCTTTGGTGAATACTGATACAAAGTATTCATTTAAGACCTCCCCTACCTCTTCTGGCTCCACACATACATTTCCTCCTTCGTCCTTGAGTGGGCCAACCCTTTTCTTTGGCCTCTATCTACACCAATTGTTCACTCCTTACCCCTCCCTCCACCCTATCTTCTGCATAAAAAACAACTTTTTCCTATCTACCATCAGTTCTGAAGAAAGGGAACTGGACCCGAAACATTAACCCTGATTTCTTTCCACAGGTGCTGCCAGACCTGCTAAGGTTTTCCAGCAATTTCTGTTTTTGTGCCAGGATATTATATACTTTATTAGCAACATTCTCCACCTGTCCTGCTCCCTTCAGTGCTCTGTGGACATGTACATCAGGTCCCTCTGCTCCTGCACCCCGTCAAGGATTGTAACCTCTATTTTCTATTGTCTTTTTCAAATTCATTTTGTGGGATGTGGGCATCGCTAGCTGGTCAGCATTTATTGCCCATCTCTGGTTGCCCTTGAGAAGGTGGTAGTGAGCTGCCTTCTTAAACCGCTGCAGTCTACCTGCTGTTTGTTGACCCACAATGCCATTAAGGAGGGAATTCCATGATTTTGATCCAGCAACCCCGAAGGAGCAGTGATACATTTCCAAGTCAGGACGGTGAGTGGCTTGGAGGGGAACTTGAATGCGATGCTGTCTGTCCATGTTCTTCCCACCAACATGCATCAGGTCACACATCTCCACATTGGACTTCAACTGTCGCCTTTTGCTAACTCCACCTATGTCCCTTTGAAATTCTACACTATCTTCCTCACAGTTTACAATGCAAGTTTCATATAATCTGCAAACTTTGACTTTGTACCCTGCACACTAACTTCTAGGTCATTAATACATATCAAGAAAAGCAAGGCTCCCAATACTGACCCCTGGGAAGTCCACTATAAACAATCAGCCTGAAAAATATCCATTGTCCATGACTTTCTGTTTACTACTAATCAGCCAATTTTTCATCCATTTAGCCACTCACACTTTTATTCATTGAAATTAAATTTGCTTACAAATCTGTTGTATAGCACTGTATTGAAAGCCTTTTGGACGTCCTAAAAACCACAACAGCATTATTCTCATTGACCCTTACTGTTGCCTTCTCAAAAACTCCAACAAATTACGCAAACATGATTTCTCCTTTAGAAATCCATGCTGGCTCATCACGAACAATCTAACTTCTTCCATGGGAGTACTATTTCTATCCTAAATAATTGTTTTTAGAAACTTCAACATTGAAATTAAACTGACTGGTCTATAACTACTGGACTTATCCTTCCAACCCTTTTTCTGAATAGTACCTGTAGTTCTCCAGTCCTCTGGCATTTCCCTTGCTTCTAGGGAAGACGGAAAGATTATGGCTGGTTCCCCTGTGATTTCCAATCTCACTTCTTTCCCTATCCTTGGATACATCTCAACCAATCCTAGTGCAATGTCAACTTTAAACATTAACGGTCTATCCAACATTTCCTCCTAATCAATTTTGAACCCTTTTTTATTTGATTTGGTTATTATTGTCACATGTACCAAGATACAGTGAAAAATATTATTTTGCATGCTAAGCAAAGTATTCCTTACATAAGTATATCAATGTAGTTGAACAAAATGCAGAATATAGTAGAAATGCAGAATATAGGGTTAACATAGAACTCTCTCGCTGTGGCCAGATTGCATCTATCTCCTTGGTAAACACAGATGAAAAGTAGTAATTTAACCTCTCAGTGATGCTTCTTGCCTCCCTGTAATCCCCCTGTAGGTCGCTGATAGGTCCTCCTCCTCCTTTTACCACACTTTTACTATTTATATGCCTATAGATGCCTTTGCGCTTCCCCATTATGTTGGCTGCCAGGTGTTTCTCACAAACCCTCTTCATTTCCCTAGGATGTTTTTCACCTCCCTTTGAACCTTCTCTTTTCTTCCTGGTTCTCAATTGTATTTTCCACCTGACATCTGTTATTAGCACTCTGGCTTCCTGAATTTTCTGAACTTTCCTAATGCCTTTTTTATCCATAGAACTCTGGATTTGTTAGCTCTCCTTCTCCCTTCTGAGGGAAAGTACCTTCACTGCACATGAACCACATCCCCTTGAAGGTAGGCCATTGTTCAATGTCAGTTTTTCCCAGAGCTTTTTGTTCCAGTCTATCTGCTCCAGCTCCATTCTTGCCCTTAACCCTAACCCATTGAAGTTGGCTGTCCCTCAGTTAATTATTCTTACTCTGGATTGTTTATTGACCCTTCCCATTATCATTTTCCTTTAATTTCAAAAACATACTTTCTTCCTTAAAAAAAACTTTACATATACACAGACACAAACAAAGTTTGGTTTTGTACAAAAGCATTTGAAGAAAACAAGCAAAACATTGGAGTTTGACTCTATCCAACAAATAAAAAAAGGCATCTCTTACTTGTATAAGACTATATTTACATGTATTTCAGGCGCCGGAAGGGTCCGATAACAGAACGGATCCCAATTTAACCTCTGACAGTGGTCTTTCCCCACTGGCTCTTTGTTTATTTTTTCAAAAATATACTTTATTCATAAAAAATCTGTATACGTTGTCACAAAAGCAGTGTGGTTCTGTATAGTTACATATCAAGTAAGTAAACAAAACATTGGACTTTGACTCTGTCCAAGAACCCTGATGAAGGGCTTTTGCCCGAAACGTCGATTTCCCTGCTCCACGGATGCTGCCTGGCCTGCTGTGCTTTTCCAGCACGACACTCGGGACAGCAAAAAAACCAAAGATCTCCTTTGCAGATACATTACTGATATTTACATTTATTTGAGGCTGTAGCAGGATCTGCTAACTGAACAGACCCCCATTTACCTTCAGCAGGAAGACCTGAGACAGTGGTCTTTCCCCACTGTGCCTTGGCAGTAGCTGTGTCTCTCAGCACATGGTCCTGGACCTAGAATATGCCAGTCTGCAACACTCAGTCAGGGTCAACTCTTTGTTCTGGAAAACCAACAAGTTTCAGGCAGACCAAAGAGCGTCTCTCACTGAGTTGATGGTCCTCCTTGGCTTGGTGTGTGTCCAGGGAACAGTCCGTGGAACACAGAGTCCTGCATCATGGAGCTGCTTAGGACGAACCTTGATGCAAACCACTGCATCTTCCTTTGCAAAGACACATTCCAGAAGAATATGTGTGACAATCTCAATCCCTCCCCGCAGCCACTTCGAGGGCAGTGTATAGTGGCACAGACTGACTGGGTGTACATGAAGGATCTCACAGGTAGTACCCTTCACACCACCAACCAAATGCTGTCTTGGTGATTATTACAAAATTCTGGTGATGAGTTATTCGGCCAAATGACTTTGATAGTCTCCTCAGGAACCATGCGACAGGATCCACCCTATCCTTTACCTTCATGGTCTTGAGGATGCTGTGTGCTGACCATTTCCTGATGGACTGGTGGTCAAAGGTGCTTCTTGTTGCAAACTTCTCTATGAAGGACAGGTGAGATGGAACGGTCCATCTACTTGGAGTGTTCTATGGCAGCGAGGCCAATCCCATTCTTCGCAACACAGGGAACAGGTATGTAGTAACACTCGATATTAAGGTACAGTGATCACTGTCGCTCAAGTGTCCCCCCGCTAACACTTGATCCACTGAATTTCCAAGAATCAATTCTGACAGTGCATCCTTTCAACTGAAATGAGTACATGCTGCTGTAAGAAATGCTCCTGAACACAATTTACAAATGTTTGCCACTCTCCATCCTTAATACTATCACTGCCCCAGTCTATAATTATGTTGTTAAAATCCTCAATTATAAGCAATATAATGTTGGTATGTTGTTGTACTTTCTATACATATTTTTGTCTCATTACATCCTTCCCACCAGATGGTCATCAATAGACCACACCAAACAATGTAATTGCACCACTTGTTTTTCCTTAACTCTCGCCAGATTGATTCTGTCTTGAACCTTCTGGAATGTCATCTTTCTCCAGTTTGATAATGCTCTTGTTAACCAATACCACCACCCAGTCTCTTTTCCTTTTATTTCTGAACACCTTGTATCCAAGGATAATTAACACCAAGTCATACCGTTGCTAGAGCCAGGTGTCAGTAGGTGTCATATACTTGGATTTCCAATTTGATAAAAAGTGAATGTGCAGCGTATGTATACATATATATGGAGGTGATATATTAGCCTGCAAAGAGGATTGATTTATTGTAGAAAGGGGATAAGTGAGGCATTTTCAAATTGGCAGGCTGCAATTATTGTAATGCTGAAAGAATCTGTGCTAGGGACTCAGCTATTTACATCAGTATTAATAACTTAGATATATTACTCTCCGTCTCTTGACCTAAGTTTACTGATGAAAGATAGCTAAGTAGGATTGCATACTGTGTGGAGGATCTAAGGGGATTTAGTCATGTTAGGTGAGTGACCCACAAGGTGACAGATGAATTATCCTGTGAGCAATGTGAGGTTCTTCACTTTAGTTGGAAGAATTGAAAAATCGAAAAAGAGTGAAACTGCTTAATGTTGATGTGGAGAAGGATTACTGTATGCGCCTGCAAGGGACAGAAGCAATTCAGAATGATTTTGAAGGTGAATTTTTAGCCATGATCCAGTTGAATGGTGAAGCAAGCTTGATGGGCTACGTAGTGTGGTCATGCTCCCATTTCCATAATATTGTCAAATTTCCTCTCCATTTCCTTTGTTCAAGGAGAACAACCCCCAGCTTCGGTAGTCAGAGGTGTAGTGGTGATGTCACTGGACTGGTAATCCAGAGTCCAGGTTAGTGTTCCAGGGACATGGGTTTGAATTCTAGTTTGACGGATTGTGAAATATATAAATAATCTGGAAATAATCTGAAAGCTCCCCCAATGGCAACCATGTAAACACAGTGAAAACACAGTGAAGGAAATCTGTCATCCTTACCTGGTCTGGCCTTCAACTCCCCCTCTTACTCTGCCAAGGACATGCAAGTCCTGGGCCTCCTCCACAGCCGAATCCAAACAACCCGTTGCCTGGGGGAAGAATGCCTCATCTTCCGCCTTGGGACCCTCCATGCACACAGCATCACGTCGACTTCACCTGTTTCCTCATCTTTCCTCCCCTCACCTCATCCCAGATCCAACCCTCCAACTTGGCACTGCTTTCTTGAACTGTCCTACCTGTCCATCTTCCTTCCCACCTATCCGTTCCACCCTCTGCTCTGACCTATCATCATCATCCCCCACCAGCATCTACCTATCCCTTCCTAGCTATCTCACCCCCATCCTACCCTCCTATTTATCTCTCAGCCCCTTCCCCACACCCCCCACATTCCTGATGAAGAGCTTATGCCGAAACGTCGATTCTACTGCTCCTGGGATGCTGCCATACCTGCTGTGCTCTTACAGCATCACATTTTTCGACCCTGGTCTACATGTGGTTCAAGACTCATAGCAATGTGGTTGACTCTTAACAGCCCCAACAATTAGGGCTGGGTAATAAATTCTGGCCGAGTCAGACGACATTTTGTGAACGAATTTTTAAAAAATCTTCAGCTAGTTAAATTCCCGTTACCCGGAATAATCGTGATAACTTTTCTTTGCACCTTCTAACAGGTTTGTTAAAGCGTAATGAACTGGATGCAGCAATCTTGTTATGGTGGAACCTGAAACTATATGCAACATCACAACCACTTTAATTTGCATGTTTGAAAATAAGTAACGCAAGGTTATAGTTAGTAATTTCTTCTTGGAAAAGATAAAAGCCCAATTTTATCAACGTTGAAATCGGAATGCAAATCTCAATTCAAATACCCATAGTACAAATCTAGCACCTTTTAAAAACATAAATGACTCAAAGGCTGTAAAAAAACGAATCGGTCAGGACTATTTAGACAATCTCCAGGTAGGAAATATAAATCTCCACTTGTTATTATTGAAAGCATTCACTATCTTGATATGAGGCGATAAATTGATATTTTAAAGTATATAGCCTTCGCTTCTCGAAAGCTGCATCTCTTCAGCAGATAGTGAAATATGGTAACAATTTTCTGTTGGATTGCTAATTATAAAATAAGCCAGTAGATGTCACTTTTCCTCTGCGTAACGAAGCCTGTATCCGAAACTAAATATCTACTTTATTTCTGTTAGAAATTTCGAATGCGGGTTGGGGAAGATAGATAAATGCTAAAAATGCACGGAATAATTTAATGCAAAGGACTCTTTGTATATTGTACCGTGTTTCATTGTTCTTAACTAGTAAACATTTCGGATGGCTGCAAGTCAATAATTTCAGCGAGCAACCTTTTGAGTGAAGGCCAATAAGGGGTTAAAGAATCCCGCAGAAATGTAGTGATATTCTTCTATGTAATATTTCGTGCATTCACTCTTCACTCAGTTGAATTTTGTCTTCAGTAAATAAAATGTTATATTTAGTAGCTATTTTATAAATAAAGCCCAGAAATTTTATTTAACATACTTTTATAATATCGATTTAAAATTAAGTTTCGAGGTTTTAAGTCATCTTAAAGTGGTTCAGAGATTGAAAAAATGCTGAGTATTGTGTGTAGTGTTTAGAGTTCAGTGCTGTGCAGTGTGCTTGATTCTTAGATACTTGACAATTGTGCAACATTTTGGCAACTTTGCTACATTGCGCTTTGCTACTTTGTCGATGACGTAGACAGGAACCTCCTCCAACTGCGCAGGCGTGGCAGCTGCAGCACAGCTGTTGCCGGGCAGATCTGTGTCCTGACGTGACCTCCCTTCCACGCATGCGCCGGCGCCTCCTGCCCATATATGGGGTTACAGCAACGTATTGCCGGGCGGAGGGGGATGCCAACTCGCGCAGGCGTGGCCGTGCTTTCTTGTTGCAGAGATGGCGCTTAGCATGCAGCGCCATGCAGTTTAGCTGCCAGGTTTTGGCGCGATTTTAGGGGTAGCCTCTCCAAGGAGGGTGAAATTTGAAGTCTGCTGTGGACATGCCAACAGGTCCACCCAGGAAGTTCAAAAGATGCAACCTCAACCCTTAGAACCATGGGTCGTAGATGTATTGGAAAACGTACAATAACCCCTCCAAGTTGTGTGCTATGGTGAATTGGAACAATTTTTTTTAGATTACTTACAGTGTGGAAACAGGCTCTTCAGCCCAACAAGTCCACACCGACCCGCCGAAGCGCAACCCACCCATTCCCCGACATTTACCCCTTTACTTAACATTACGGGCAATTTAGCAAGGCCAATTCACCTGACCTGTACATCATTGGACTGTGGGAGGAAACCGGAGCACCCGGAGGAAACCCACGCAGACACGGGGAGAATGTGCAAACTCCACACAGCCCAACAAGTCCACACCGACCCGCCGAAGCGCAACCCACCCATTCCCCGACACTTACCCCTTTACTTAACATTACGGGCAATTTAGCATGGCCAATTCACCTGACCTGTACATCTTTGGACTGTGGGAGGAAACCGGAGCACCCGGAGGAAACCCACGCAGACACGGGGAGAATGTGCAAACTCCACACAGTTTCCTGAGGCGGGAATTGAACCCGGGTCTCTGGCGCTGTGAGGCAGCAGTGCTAACCACTGTGCCACCGTGCTGCCCACTCTTCCTGATCAACACCAACAACAGAGACTGGTCAAGAAGGCAGCTCTCTACCACCTTCTCAGGCTCAATTAGAGATGGACAATAAATGTTGATCTTTCTCAGTACTACTGTCCAAAGCGCAAAGTGAAAATCCAGACACTAATATCACATGACTATTGGCTTCAAACATGTCAAGAACAGGAGCTGGAACAGAGGCCATATAGCAGATTCAAATCTGCTCCACCATTCAACAAAGTCACGTTGATCTCCCTCAGCACCTTCCTACATCATTCTATCCGTTGATGCCCTTCATCACTGGAACTGGAGTTGGATGAACTGAGGATTATTCGAGAGGCTGAGAAGGTGATAGATAGAAGCTACAGGGACATAGTTACGCCAGAGAACAGAGGTAGCTGGGTAACAGTTAGAGGTGGGAAGGGGAGGAAGCAGGCAGTGCAGGGATCCCCTGTAGTCATTCCCCTAAACAAGGGGGAGAGGAGGAGAGCGCTAGTTATAGGAGACTCTCTAGTTAGAGGGACGGACAGGCGATTCTGTGGGCCTGGGCGAGACTCTCGGATGGTTTGTTGCCTCCCGGGTGCCAGGGTCCGAGACGTCTCGGACCGTGTCTTCAGAATCCTTAAGGGGGAGGGTGTGCAGCCAGAAGTCGTGGTGCACGTTGGCACCAACGACATAGGTAGGAAGAGAGGTGGGGAGGTCATTTAAGAGCTCAGGGAATTTGTCTGTCCTAGCTTTCAGCTTCCAGCCTGAGTCGTCATCTCTGGGTTGTTGCCGGTGCCACGTGACAGTGAGGCAAGGAATAGGGAGAGAGTGCAGTTGAACACGTGGCTGCAAGGATGGTGTAGGAGGGAGGGCTTCAAGTATTTGGACAATTGGAC
>NC_057735.1:13806179-13933738 GCF_004010195.1 Chiloscyllium plagiosum
TTGGAACGGTGAAGGATGAGGGGTGACTTGATAGAGGTTTATGAGATGATCAGAGGAATAGATTGAGTCGACAGTCAGAAACTTTTTCTTCGGGTGCAACAGAGTGTTACAATTGGACATAAATTTAAGGTGAAGGGTGGAAGGTATAGGGGAGATGTCAGGGGTGGGTTCTTTACCCAGAGAGTGGTGTGGGCATGGAATGCGCTGCCTGTGGGAGTGGTAGAGTCAGAATCTTTGGTGACCTTTAAGCGGCAATTGGATAAATACATGGATGGGTGCTTAAGCTAGGACAAATGTTCGGCACAACATCGTGGGCCGAAGGGCCTGTTCTGTGTTGTATTGTTCTATGTCTATGTTCTATCACAAAACATCTTTCAATCTGTCTTGAATATATTCAATGACTGAGCACCCACAGCTCCATGAGGTTGAGAACCCTAGAGATTCCTAGCCCTTTAAGTGAATCCCCACAGTATGGAAAAGGGCCATTTGGCCCAACAAGTCCACACTGACCTGCTGAAAAGTAACCCACTCAGACCCATTCCACCACCTTATTACTCTACATTTACCTCTGATTAATGCACCTAATCTAGCCATCCCTGAACACTATGGGCAATTTAGCATGGGCAATTCACGTAATCTACACATCTTTGGATTGTGGGAAAAAAACCAGAGCACCTGAAGGAGACCCACACACTCTCCCACCTCTGTCCTTAACAAGGTCCACAAACAGCAAATGAATGAATAACCAGTTCATCTGTTTTGCAATGTTTGTTTAAAAAGGAATGTTAGTCAGAAGATTGTGTGGGAGAGTGTGTGGGTCTCCTTCAGGTACTCTGGTTTTTTTCCCACAATCCAAAGATGTGTAGATTACGTGAATTGCCCATGCTAAATTGCCCATAGTGTTCAGGGATGGCTAGATTAGGTGCATTAATCAGAGGTAAATGTTAGGGGCGGCACAGTGGCACAGTGGTTAGCACTGCTGCCTCACAGCGCCAGAGACCCGGGTTCAATTCCCGCCTCAGGCGACTGACTGTGTGGAGTTTGCACGTTCTCCCCGTGTCTGCGTGGGTTTCCTCCGGGTGCTCCGGTTTCCTCCCACAGTCCAAAGATGTGCAGGGTCAGGTGAATTGGCCATACTAAATTGCCTGTAGTGTTAGATAAGGGGTAAATGTAGGGGTATGGGTGGGTTTCGCTTCGGCGGGTCGGTGTGGACTTGTTGGGCCGAAGGGCCTGTTTCCACACTGTAATCTAATCTAATCTAATCTAAATCTAATCTAAACTAGCAGAACTTTATGCTCTTCTTCCAACAGGATACCAACCTGAGTTGCAGATGGGACCTGAGTTTACTGTTCTTCCTGAAAAGTGACACCTCTAATAATACATCACTCCTGATTAAAGTATCAATATCAGTCTGGAATACATACCGATAGAATCCCTACAATGTGGAAACAGGCCATTCAGCCCAACTGACTCTCTGAAGAATGTTCCACCCAGACCCACCCCATTTCTGTAATTCTGCAGTTCCTATCCTAATCCACCAAGCCTGCACATCCCTGGACACCATGAGCAATTTACCATGGT
Source organism: Chiloscyllium plagiosum (assembly GCF_004010195.1). NCBI lineage: Eukaryota > Metazoa > Chordata > Chondrichthyes > Orectolobiformes > Hemiscylliidae > Chiloscyllium > Chiloscyllium plagiosum. Next base: position 13,807,761 of record NC_057735.1, read on the forward strand.
CAATATACCTAAACTGCGCATCTTTGGATTGTGGGAGGAAACGAACATCCAGAAGCAACTCACGCAGACACGAGGAGAATGTACAAACTCCACATACACAGTTGCCTGGGGGTGGAATTAAACCTTGGTCGCTAGCACTGTGAGGCAGCAATACCAATCATTGAACTACCATATTGTCCTAAACACTGAATCCCTAGTTGGACTCTACAAGCTTTCTTGAACTTCTTAGTTTGTCTTGATTAAGTAACTCAACTTACACATACGACTAATACGTTGAAGTTGCATTGTAATGTGAAATCATGATTCTGGGTTCCATATGGAATTTTGGCTGTGTGTGAGAAACAACTGATTCCTTTCTCATTCCAAAAAAGGGATATAAGGCCAGTTTAAAACGTTGACTAACTTGGATTTTTGCAACATATCTTGAGCATACAGTACATTTAGAAAAAAATATTTATGCTTAAATCCTTATCAAAACTAATTTTGTCCTGGAAACAGCTCATGTTTCCAGGACAATCCATTATTGGCTTCACAGCTTAATCTTCTGACATGCTTCTTATATAAAGACAGAATGATGCTTCAGTGACAGGACAAGGACAACTAGTAAAGAATGACATTTGCACAGAGGAGATAGGGAAATGCTGCTTCCACTGATGGAGTGATCAAGAATGTGAGGGCACAGATTTCAGGTCATTTGCAAAAGAAGCAATGGTGATAAGAAGAAAATGTTTACACACAATTAGTGTTTCAAATGAAGTGAAGGAAGGTTCAACTGTGACATTCAAAGGAGAATTGGATTATTATCTGAAAATGAAAATTCTGCTCTGAGGTAGAAGATGATACTCAGGGAATTGTTTATTTAGAGAGTTGGTATGGGCATGATGGGCTGAATGGCTTTCTTCTGTGTTGTAATAATTCAGCAATTCTCTGATAAAAGTACATACAATAATCATAATGGCAAATATTGCTCTGGAAAGGAAGTAACTTTTTTTTCAAGTCGACAAAAACATTATCAAACAATATTAGATCTCCAGCAACATGAGGAGATATTAGAATATAATAAGGTACAGGAAAAAGAAGAAGAATAGCACTAGGTCATGATGCTCATTTGGAGAGCTAGTGCATGAAGGGTTGAATGGTTGCCTTCAGTACCACAACACTTCATTGATTTTGTCAGATGACCAAATGCTTCTTCAAAGAGGGGCTTTTAACATGTTTTAAGGAAGGAGAGCGGTAGAGAGGTGAAGTGGATTGGGGAGAAAATTCCAAAAAATTCAGCTGAAGCTATAGACATTGATACTGGAGTAAAAGAAACTGTGGATGCAGAATAGACCAGAATTAGAAGGATGTCGAGATCTCAGAGGGTTGAAGGACATTGCAGAGATAAGGAATGGTGAGACCATGGAGAGATTTGAAAGCAATATAGAAAAATGTTAAATTATCACCCTTTTCCTCTCTGATTAATGCACTGGAATACTTTGCATTTTAGCAGCATGCCACACAAAATAGAAACTTCTATAGAATCTTTAAAAATGATTGGTCAGTTGAATAGGTCAAAATCCTGAAAATATTTCTCGAAGGACAGTATGAATCAATCCACAGCAGGTGGACTTCAGCGATTCAAGAAGGCAGTTCACCACTACTTTCTTAAGGGCAACTAGGGACAGGCAATAAATGCTGGCCCAACTAATGACACATCCATGCCACGAATAAAAGTAAAATTACCAAACGGCTACTGATGTGAAGACGACAGTACCCCACATGGCTCACTTCAGCTGCTCCAGACACCACCTTAAGAAGCACAGCATACCAGAAAAGCAGACTTGATGGACCAAATTACCAGCTCCTGAGTCTATTTCAAATGTTCTTACATTATAACTTCATGGTCATTTGCACTGAGCTGGTGACAGGAGTCTGAAGGGCAGTTGCAGTTTCCCTCCTGATTGCTCTATCTGCATGGTGAACATGAGCTGTAATATACACAAGCCTTGCACAACTAGATTCAATATGTGCTGGGGGCGAGGAATTGAATTCACAGAAGCTTGATGATTACTTCACAAAACTCATTGTGGCAAGGATTCTATTGCCAGAGTCTAGGATATACTGAGAATATACTTATTAGCTGAGTCATGGTAATAGGAACAGATGATACTGCTGCCTCATAGGGAGGGGCTACTTCTAGCCAGCAGCCTCAAATGACTAAACAAATGGGAGACAGCAGCTAGTGCAGCATCAAATATGTGGCAGAAGTCACAGGGATATCTAATAAAACAGATCAGAGATAGAGACATCTGCAAGCAACTGACAGATAAGCACCACACTTATGTCCCTGTCCTGAAAGTTACAACTCTCAAGAGATATTGTTCTTACATGGTCTAAGGGAGGCATGGAGATGAATAAAAAGTGAAAGTTTTAAAATAAAGCCTTTACATGGGCAGCACAAGGGCATAGTGGTTAGCACTGCTGCCTCACAGAGCCAGGGTCCCAGGTTCGATTCCAGCCTCGGGTGACTGTCTGTGTGGAGTGTTCACATTCTCCCAGTGTCTGCGTGGGTTTCCTCCGGGTGCTCCGATTTCCTTCCACAGTCCAAAAACGTGAAAGGTTAGGTGAATTGGCTATGCTAAATTGCCCGTATTGTTAGATGTAGGGGAATGGATCTGGGTGAGTTGCTCTTCGGAGGGTCGGTGTGGACATGTTGGGTTGAAGGGCCTGTTTCCACACTAAGTAATCTAATCAATTTAGTCGTGTTCATTTCTGATGGTGCAGAATAAGGTAACAGATGAAAGGATTGACGTGGATGGCAGTTGGAGCAATTAGAAGTTAGATTACATCCGCATTTAGTGAAAGGTTAGCTAAAGTCTAGATTAGCAATTTATTTAGTTTCATCATTCTATGCTGCTGAATTGTTGTTGATGTGTCTTTTTCCTGCCCAACTTATAGAAAATATGTGCAACCGACAACACCCTATGATTTTCACTTTTTTTTCCATTGATAAGGCAAATTTTCCCTAAGTCCCTTCACCTCTGCAGCTACTTTTTCTTTAAGACAGTCCTTAAAGCTTACCTCTTAGAACATAAGAAATAGGAGCAGCGTCATTCGGTCCCTCAACCCTGCCCTACCTTTCAACAAGATCATGACAGATCTGCTCCAGGCTTCAACTCCTCCTTTGTGCCAGCTCAGCATAGACATCAATTCTCTGATATTTAAAAAAAACTCCCTCCTCTCTAAATACATTCAGTGACCGAGCCTCCGCAACTCTTTTGGTTGGAAATTGAAGACATTCAGTACCCTCCAGGAGAAGAAATTATTTTTCATCCCAGATTTCAATGTGTACCATTATGTGTACCATTATGCTGAAATTAATTGCCTGTTAGTGGAAACATCTTCTCAACACCTACCCCGTCAAACCCCCTCAGAATTTATATGTTTCAATAAACATGCTTCTAAACTCTAATAAATATAGTTCTAACTTCTTTAGCAATTCTTGATAAGCAACCTCTTCATTCTAGGAATTAAACTCGTGAATTTCTTTTGAACTGGCAATATATCCTTTTTTTAAAATGTGGGGACCAAAAATTCTCTCACTAAAGCTCTGTATGGTGATAGCAAGATTTCCCTATTCGAAAGTTCCAAATCTCTAACAATAAAAGGTTAAAATTCAATTTGCCTTCTCAGAACCTGCATGAACTCACACTTTGCTACATTAAACTCCATTTACCAAGTTTTTGCCCACTCAGACAATCTATCAATTTCTCTTTACAGATTCATGTTCTCATCACAATATGCCTTCCCACCTATGTTTGGTATCATCACTAATCTGAATGTGTTATACTCCTCCTCCTCCAAGTCATTATTGTAGACAGTAACTAATTGAGTCAAAAAGTGTGGCACTGGAAAAGCACAGCCGATCAGGCAGCATCCAAACAGCAGGAGAGTCAATGTTTCGAGCATAAGCTCTTCATCAGGAATGTGTAACTAATCGAGGTCCTAAGATTGATCCTTGTGGTACTCCACTCCATTAACTAGGACTTCAGTTAGTTACACATTCCTGATAAAGAGCTTACGGTCGAACCTGAAAAAGAAAACAGGAAGTCCTGACTTTGCTGTGTGAACAAATCCTCAATCCATGCCAATACATTATCCCCAACACCATGGCTGCCTATCTTGCATAATAACCTTTTGTATAAGCATTGGGGAAAGCTTTCTGAAAATCCAAATGCCCTACATCTACCAGTTCTCTTTATCAACTCTAATTCTCAAAGAACCCTTGCAAATTTCTCAAACATGATTCCTTTTACACAGTCATGTTGGCTTTGTTTGTGTTTAAACTAATCTAAATGTTCTGCTTGTGCTTCTTTAATAATAATTGACTCTTGCATTTTCCCCACGATGAAGGTTAGGCTAACTGGACTGTAATTTTCTGTTTTTTGTCTCCCTCCTTTCTTAAATAGGGTCACCCCATCATCAATTTTCCAAAATGCTGGAACCTTCCTGGGATCCAAGGAGTTTTGGAATATTTCAACCAATACTTACACTTTCTTTGTAGCCACTTACTTTTATACCCTTTGATGTAGGCCATCTGGTCCTGGCAACATGTTTGTGTTTATAGTCCCATTAGATGTCAAATACTTTCTCCCTCAGTTTTGGATAAGGCTGAAGGTAACAGAAACTGAGAAAATGTTTTACAATGGACTGTAATGTGAATGGAATTATGCTGAGTCATTCAGCAAATATTTTTTTGTCTCTCAGAGACGGCCAACAATAAAGAATATTATAAGATCTTTCCTACCATCTACACCTTGTTTATCCCTTACCCTAGGGATGCTTATTGTCTTCTCCACCGAGAAGACTGGGGCAAAATATTGATTTAAATTATTTACCACATCACTGTTCTCCATTATTAATTCCCCAGTTGCATCCTCCATGCATTCCACATTGACCTTAGCTCCTCACTAATTTCTTGTATATTCATACATGATTTGCTCATTTGTATATTTCTTACCAAATTAATAAGCAATTTTCTCCCTCTTCATTAGATTTGTAGTCACCTATTGCTAGTTTCTGAAAAATTATCCAATCCTCTGGCCTACCATTAGCATTTTGCCAGTCTATGCCTTAGCTTTGGATTGGATACCCTTTGACCATCTTTGTTTATCGCAGATGATTCATACATCAGAGTCTTTTTAGACTGAAGTAAATTTTTATTGATCTGAATGAAATACCCGCTGACCTTCCCCTTTGTCCACTTGCCCAACCCACTTTAGATAACTCTTTTTTTTCCTATCTCTGTAGCTACCCCCATTGAAGTTTGAAGACCCTGGTTTTAGACAAGAGTTGCTTGCCCTCAACTAGAATTTGAAATATACCATGTTGTGCTTGCTTCCCCATAGAGGCTCCTTAACCATGAGATCTCTACCATGTTACAAAATACTATATCTAAAATAGCCTGTTCCTAGGTTGGTTCTGCAATATACTGCTCTAAGAAGTAAATCTTGATGCACTCCACAAATTAATTGTCCACGTTACCTTTGTTCATCTAACTTGTCCTGTCAATATGCAGACTAAACTCCCCCATGACAATTAGTGTCCTTGCACAGTTCAATTATTTCCCAAATTTGAGTTTTGTTCTTCAATAAGCCAACTCTTTGGGAGTCTATAAACAGCTCCCACTTGTGACTTTGTCCCTTGCTATTCCTTATTTCCATCCAAACTGATTCCACATCACAATCTATTATATCACAACTCAACACCGCACTGGTACCTTCCTCTATTAACATTTCCCAACCCCCTTCCCTTTTTGCCTATTTTTCCAAAATGTCACATACCTTTGAACTGAGTTCCCATTCTGCAACCAGATCTCAATAATAGGTATCAAGTCATATTCATTTATTTTTGTGTTGCCAACTCATCTATCTTGTTAGAAATGCTGTGAGCATGCAGATAAAGATTAGGGTATGCTTTTCTCTCCTGACTTAAATCAGACAAAGCTGGATACTGTGAATCTGTGAAGCAGTAGGACATTATAACTTAATGCACAGGAAATGCGATAGAAAAATAGGTATGAGGCTGCATCTGGAATTTAGATCTCCTTATTTTAAAACAGGCTTTTGCACTCATTTTGACAAATAGCAACACCACAATGCTTTAGTCAGTAAAATTTTAGCTTAATTGCATGGTTCCAGTGTAAAACTTAAAAATCTTGGATTGACATTGAACACATTACACTGTTTTGCAGTTAGGCAAAAGTGAGGACTGCAGATGCTGGAAACCAGAGTCTAGATTAGAGTGGTGCTGGAAATGCACAGCAGGTCAGGCAGCATCAGACGAGCAGGAAAATCAACGTTTCGGGCAAAAGCCCTTCATCAGGGAAATGTCGATTTTCCTGCTCCTGGGATGCTGCCTGACCTGCTGTACATTTCCAGCACCACTCTAATCTAGACACTGTTTTCCAGTTGCTGTCTCACTTTGGGGTTAAGAGGACTTTTGAAGTCTCATGAAACCCCTGAATGACAAAGTTGGTTCAGCACAAACTTCAATTACTCACTGGAGATACTAAAATCACTAATAGCTCAAGTAATAGCTGACCCAGAGTCAGTAGTGAATACATTTTGACATCAATGCATCAGGCCAGCTTAGAAATAGATATCATTTCAAATACACTGATCCGAGTTCACAGATCTTCATTGCCATGTCATTAGGAGGCAATTTCCCACACCAGAAGACAGTGGGTAAGATATTGGTATGAGTGTTGTGAACAATAGTTATGATGATCTGGAAGTGGCTTTCCAGCTTGATCTCAAAGGTACAGCAAGTATAGCTCCAGTGCAACACATACAAAGTGAAAAAGTAGAAAGGTTTTGGACACTTAAACAAAACTGCATGTTTTACTACAGCTCATGTTTCCAGGACAATCCATTATTGGCTTCACAGTTTAAATCTTCTGACATGCTTCTTATATAAAGACAGAATGATGCTTCAGTGACAGGACAGGACAACTAGTAAAGAATGACATTTGCACAATAGCAAAATACTTCTGCATATATATTGCATTGCACTGTGTAAACATGCCATGTGATTAAAAGGTAAAGAAGATCTCTTAAATTATCACCCAGAAATTTAAAACAAAACTTCAAAGTTAATTGTAATGTTCACTATTGATCTTCTTCAAATCTACACTTAATGAATGCATTGACCTCTTAACTGAGGTTACTTTATTCATGCTTAGGTTTGTTCCAAATTCACTATGCGTTTTATTGATTAAACTTCTCTTTTGTTCAATGCCATCAGTGTGTAAATCTAAGTTACCAGAAAAACACAGCACTTAGCTTCCTTCTAACCTTATTTTGACGTTCTATTGAACCAGTGGCTGCAATTGTTCATTCTCGGCGGGCTATTACTCATTGAAACCTTTTTGTAGTCTACTTTAAGCCACATTGCTAAAAAAAAGGCACATGTTGAGTACAAAAGTACACTAAATCTGATGTACTACGGATGTATGCATCCAGAGGTGCGTGGGAGGTGTAAGGCAGTGAAGAGACACCTTGACTGAAACCCAAGTCTCTAGAGCAAGAAACAATGAAGTGAGACTTCAGGTCACTCAGTTTCTAAAAAATTCACGATCTCAAAAATAAAACAAAATACCAGCACACGGTCAGTTTGGAAAAACTGCATTTATTGTTCAGCACCTCTGCCTATGTCTCACAATGATCATACATTGGAATCGTGCAGTCAACTAGGGACGTGACTACACATTCAACTCTTTTGCTTGAGCTTTGATTACATCTTTAGGTTTATCAATGTTAGATGAAAGCCAAATAAACTCTAAAATATACTCATTACCTTTGGTAACAGTAGAAAATTCTAATTGAAATTAACAGAATAGAGGATATTGTATGAACGTTACATTTAAAATAAAGTGATTTCTTCTTTAAAAGTAGCAGACAGTAATTTCACAGAAGTGCAATGCATTTTGGCAAAATCACTCTGTACTTTTACTTAGGTGTTAAGGTGGGATTGTTAGCTAGATTTACTCTTAGAAAAAAAAACTTAACATACTCAGTTGTGCATAAATACAAAATTTTATACACACATCCATATCAGCCACAAAACCTAGGATGACTACAGAAGAGAAAGAATTGTGAAACTGAAGGCTTAACACCCTTTATCTGTGATGCAGCCAAGGCAAACTATTCAAGGGCTGATGTAACCAAATTGGGGCACTGTAACACCAAAATAGCAACAGGCCTCTAAGTCAAAGATAATTTTTCTTTCTACAGATTTCATTTTGATATGCATACCCAATCAGCAACCAGATTTTTGGCTGTTTTTTAAAAAAAATTCTATTGCTAAGATAATGCTGTGAAGAGTACAAAGACAAATCTTAATTAAAGATGTGGTATTCATGACAAACCTAAAGCATTCAATAATGAACAAAAAATACATTTTTTCATTAAGTATAACTGACAAAATATGAATAATGGACTGAAGCATTATAATTATGACAGACAATGTCAAAAAAATTAAATCAAACATAAAACTGAATGAAACATTAAAAATATCTTCATTATGCGCCATTGTTATGAACACAAGTGAAAGAAATAGTAACTGGAGAGTTCAAGCCCAATGTGTTCTCTTTAGTCTGTTAAATTTGATAACCCTTCTCAAATCTGCTTTACCTCCTGAAAAGTTTCCATTGCTGAATTAGCAGCAACAGGAGGAAGCATTTCAAACCATTTGGCACTTCAATGACCTTCATCGAACTATTTAAGAATAAAGTTCTCACACTGCTCAATACTCAAGTTGGATAAGGCTACTACTTCAGATAGCGCGGTAACAAACATTTGAATAATGAACAATCGTGGAGCCCCAATTCACTGGGAAAATGTACTGAACAACACAATGAATGAGAAATATAAAATGCCACAAGACGAAGCACTCAAAAATAAATGTTGTTGTACTTGGAGTCAACAGGTGAAGACATAAAAAAAATCTTTCACAACAATGAAGGAAGTCTAAAAACATACACACACAAAGTTTGAGACAATAACGTTATGATCCGCCAAACCCCAGTGCACAATGTGTTTCTCATAGTGGATGGCTAATGGAAATTAGATTCAGCAACTTTTAATGGTGTCCCAAATATTTATTCTTTCCATTGCTTAATACTTATGCATAGAGCTGTGCTAAACCTCTAAGTTTAAATACGATATATCTAAGAGCCCCTTTTCAGAGCAGAGAACAACTTGACTGAAGGAGATTTTAATATAATTCTATACGTGACAGTCAGCCTGTCAAGTGTCTACATTTTCATGTTAAAAGCCCAGAGTGACTCTGGAGGAGTGATTTTTAACTGCTCCCTCCTCCACTCCTTGCCCAATAAGCAGCCAAACAAATTAAAACCTGAGGGTGGGCAACTTTCACTTGGGCCTAATAATGGGCTCCTTGCACTGGAAACCCCACAGCCAAAGTGTTGGTTAGCTGAGGCACCGGTTGACTTCCTGCCTCATCGACTACTGTCGCTGCATGGTCCACCTACTTCACAACTGAATGGAATGTATGATTAAAAATGCCCTCGTGTCAGGAGGCATTACGACCAACTCTCGTCTGATTTCACTTCATGCAACGGACCACCTCTTTTCTGCTGAATGCCAAGACTCTGATCATGCAGTTGGGTGGTGCTGTCAATGTAATATTAATGCTTCAGTCCTGCATAACGTTAGAGTATATTTTCCCATAGATAATCTTAAGTAATAATTAAACTATTTTAAAAGAAAAAAAAAATTCCAATATTCATCTGTTTCTGGTCTAGCTTGCCCTAGTCCTGCTACATACAGAAATCCTCCTTTAGTCAAGACGACATGGTGATTCGGTTAAGTTGCTTTATAATTGTTGCAGAAGTTACTCTATCATCTGCTAAAGGAGGTGCTCTGGTAGCAGGTTGATAGGGTCATATCTGTGGTCTGCCGTTCTTCCACACTGGTGGATTAAACACACTCATCTAAGCTCTTCCAGATAGATAGGACTGATGTATACATCCTCCTATCCCCTGAACTGGTTGGACAGCCATTGTCAGACTTTAATTGCAACTTACTTAAATTCATCATGTTTTTTGCTGTAGCTTTCTTAGATTTACATCTGATTGTAATAAGGGTTTAAGATTACAAAGGAGAAGAAGTTACTGCAGTGATTACAACATTTAAGGAATTTACATTAAAATGGTCAATATACTTGAGTATAAATCAACATAAAACAAAAGCATTACCCTATAAAAATCCAATTTTTTTCATGTCACAAAACTTCTCTGCACCTAATATCATACTTTGTCTGGTATCCACAAATATGTTTGTCCCCTCTCATAAGTTGTACATTCATGTTAGTTGTTGCTTCATTACTGTAGCTCTGAAATTTCAGTGGAAAGGCTCACCCTTTGTCTTTGTAAATTGTAAATTTGTCTTCTGCTTCATCTATAACATCTTTCGTTACCATCTTGGATCTAAGCAGTTAAGTCATTAGTAAAACATCCTAATGCTGGAAAAACCAGCCAAGCAACAGGTAGACAATGACTATGATTAGGGAGGCATTGATATGGTGCTGCATTTAGTCTTCAGAGACAGAGACATTCAGAGGGAAACCAACCACAAGCAAACGCTAAAATCAGATACAATCCACAGATAAGATGACCATCCCTATTGGTCACATCATAAAGAGAGAACTGAATTTCTAACTTTATATTCAAGTATATACAATAGACACAGATGAATTCCAGGCATAACTACTTTCAAGCACTCATTTGTCATAACTCGAAGCTATAACGATTATTGTCCTCCTGTTAATTATTGTACAATTTCTTTTTGTCACAACTTGTAAAGCAATTTCAACATACTTTTTCTTGTTGTGCATTCAAGTTTTGACAAGCAGTGGAAAAAAAAGCAATTCATTCTTGCATGCTATTTTGATAAAGAATTATTTAATAAAAAAAATTCAAAATATCCTGTTATGTATACCAAAACAGACGACTTAATGCTAGTCAGGTAATGCACTGATAAAAATGACGCAACATTATGACATGCAACGATGTTTGTACACTGAAATAATCTTAAAATATAGTAGATACTACTTAAACATTGAAGATGCAGTGTCGTCTTTTGGTAAAATAAAAGACTGGATGAGTATTCAAATTTCATTGCAGTTACACAGTTAATACTAAATTAAAGCAATTCAAATTTTACAGCTGGCTCACTATTACCACTTTTGTCATCCAAAAATGAGGGAATATTCTTTACTACTTAATCTAATTCCACCCTCAATTTTATGCCATTGACTCTCAAAGGACCAGGTTTCCATAAGTATCAACCACCCTCTCGTGCCTTATCCAAATAGCTATCCTTTTATGTACACATCTTGGCAACAAGTGTTAGCAGTGCATTTAATGAAGGGGAGGTCACCACAGCTGAGCCCAATTCTATTCTCACCTAACCCAACGCATGCAGCACTTCAGCAGGGGCAAGTGAGAACAAGTAGAATATAAGCACTAATCATCTTTCTCCACCGAGGGTAACAGGGCAGTAGCAGGCTACTAAAATAACCCTATTGCCACCAGTACCTTAACCATTATACCAGCAACGTTAGTCAGGGGTTCAGCTCCACAAATTTGTGAACCAGATGTTTTACCTACATCATGCATAACTAGTAAACGGCACATTAGGTACACATCTATGGAAGTATTATAGTGGACTTAAGTATTTTCAAAAACCAAAGTTCAAATCACTAACATTTGTTTTCTGAATGTTCGGAAACACAAGTTAGTTACAGAACAATTGCAATTTCAGAGCAATTGAAATCAAAGCTTTTGGTTTATCTAAGAGTCAGTGAAATGGTTGGAGAATATTACTTTTAAATACAATTCCTGTATTAAGAACAATCCAACCATTTGCTAAAAACTTTGGTCAAGGAGGTATCATTTTTGGACCAGTTATCTCAAACTGTTTTCATCGCCAAAGCACTGTGACCTTCCCTAACTTTACACAATGACGCTTTTACAAACAATACTGTTGCAGGAATTCATTCTACGATCTCAAAAGAAACCATTTGCAACACTCGCTGTAATACATTCAGGATATTTTTGATAGTTTACAAAATGTTAATACCCAAGTGTACGGTACATAATAAATCTGGTGGCACCAAATGAAGAAAAGTAAAGTACCCCATCAAAATGATACCAACAGATGCCCACAATGAATAAGACCAATGGTTTACCTGACCAAAACATTTGCACCAATGCCTATCCCCGAGAAAGGCCTTTCAAAAATGTTTAGCCTTAGGGCATTACAGAATTGTGATCTTTCAAAAGTTGCAAAAAGGATACTGTAAAAACTGTTTAGTTACCTGAGATATTGTAAGTGGAACATCTGCATATAGCAAAGTCTACTGAATTAAGTCAAATTTACATAGGTATTTGAATTAATTAATATTCTTACAATTCCATTTGACTTATGACTTTTAACATAAGCAGCAAAAATGTTGACTTTAAAAAAACATAAAACAATGATTCGTAACCAAATGGACTAGTTATAATTGACCCCAGACCTTGAAACACATGCAAAGAACAGCACATCAGAAATGTTCAATATAGACCATATGCCACCAATAATTAATAAATGTTGATTTAACTCCCACATTTACCATATTGATAATACCCAAGACAATTACAGATCTATCTCAAAGTCTTACTGTACAAACACTACTGATCTTCCTCTCCTTCTGAAAACTACTGCAGCATTCAATATCACTTTGAAAACACAACAGGTTTTCAAACAGATTTGATAATTTAAGTATGGCAATTTTAATAAACTATATCCTTGAGACACCAAGATAGACATTTCACTGTCTCTTGAACCAACAGATACTTTGTTGTACAATCCTGTATATAAAATAATCATAGCAGCAAGATTTATTAAATGACGACTAAAAAACGTAAGACATTGGCCCTTTTAGCAGCGCAAAAAAAGAAAATAATCTTGTTCTGTCAAACCTATTAACATGACAAGTTTCAGATTGTTCAAACTTAGCCTCCTGTAGGCGTGGTCACAGGTACCAATGTCATGAGCCAGAGATTGCTTTAGTTGCTGAATTTTGATACGATTCCTTAAGTTACCACTTCTTAAATCAGCTTCAAGTTTTTTTTAAAAATTGATGACAACCCAGTTCACAAACAGAACTATATACCATGTACGCATTGACTAGCAAAGATAATATATTAAAGGTGCTCCAAATTGAAAGGAGAAAGTGAAGAAATATACAACATTTTTTAAAAAAGAAATTGAAATTGCATGGGCCCCAGAAATTGTGAAACCATCAGTTTTGTCCTCTTTGCATTTCATCACATATATCTATGTTTGATATGGCACAAGTATTTGAGCATTCCTGGAAAAAGGTTTGTCGAAGCTTTTCATTTTGCATTGATCAGGGTAAAATAAATACTAAACATAAAGGGAAAATAGCATTTATGTTGTAGGAAAGTGCTGACTGGTTAGCAAGAGGACTCCTGATTGGTAAAGGTGTTGCCATGGAGAATGTACCAGTTAGATGATGACTGGCAATTAAGTGCCAAGTTATATTTAAAGTTTAAACTAGGAGGTTGGCTGACTGTTTAAGGCATTGCCGTGAGAAATTAACCAGATAACGGCTAAAACATCACAAAATTACTGAAGAGCTTCCACATAGCAAATTAGGCACCAATCTTTTTATTTTAAACTAGAAAATTTAAGATGTTACTAAACATATCAGAACTGTTGTTCAACAGGCTAGAATCTATAGCTTTGACTAGTGTCAGATGTTAATCAAAATAGGAGTAATTAACCCAGGAAGGTATGCACTTTTTAACAGGACACAGGACCTAAATGCATTACTGTTTCACAGGCAGCTTGCCAATGTTACATTTGCACTTAGTGTATATCAAGTCTTTGAAAGCGATGGTTGAGTACACCTTGAGCAGAGATGGGTGTCAGTGGGAAATGTTCCAGTGCCATAAGCACATATTCAAAAAATCACACACTGTACTACCCAAATACACAAACCAGGCAAGCCGTAGACAGCACTGGTTAAGAGTGGTGTCTTAATGGTGGCGTGCTGACACACCTGTAACATTTCCAATAATAGGTTATTTGAATATAGATCAACAATCTAAAAGGAGCTGCAAAGTAGGTGATGTATGGCTGCAGCTTAAAATCTCAGCCATAGAGAGAATGTAGCACATTTTCCATTCAACTTGGGTCCAAAACAATTGCTGAGGCAGCATGCAACAGTGTTAGAAGTGACGGGCTCACCATCTTGGCTGTCACTGCAGGTGCAAAAATCTATTAAAGAATCAATTATCTAACAACAGATAGCACCTACAGAGTTATTAGCCAACATTAACTTTTAGTTTGTCAGCATATAGTACTCCTAAAAGCGACTGCACCTTTTTCCAAAAGCAAAAGTTGCATGTAAAACAAAAGTATCGACAGAATAGAAATAAAATTCCATCCTTACATGCAGCTTGGAGCAGGAGGAAATGTTCTCAGGATATTATACAAATATAATTCAGAAGAGATAGAACATCCTGTTATTCAAAGAGCAGGCATAACAGACTTGATTTTTTGGAATGTGGAGACTGAAGGAGTTAAAGACATACAGTTAAGAATCGAAGTGGATTAAATTAACCATGTCATAGCTAGTATAAGCAATTTCACACAATCTAGTTTCTGCCGAAAGATAATTTTCCATGGTAACATAGGCCCTCAAACTCTCACTAAATATCTGGCTATATGAACTATAAAAACAAGAAGGTACTTCAGTTCTCCTGTTAATACCTCTGGTTCCTTTGGGATACTACTGATCACCTACATTATGAGCAAATATTGCAGCACTCAACACAATTAAAAATTGGCAAACAAGAACTTTTCACTAACTGAGGGAATACAGAATGCATAATTACAAAGCAGAGTTAGGAAAAGTAAGTGGCAGCAAATCACTAGATATAATCATTACTGTGATCAATGTCTAACAAACACTTACATGTTTCAGTTTTAGGACATTTTACCAAAGCATCATATGCTTCTTAAAGTTGAGTTCAGCATTATTAAATTATATCTCCAGAAAGATACTGCAGTAAGGGATGGCCAGAAACATCAAGGACATGGCTTAAAACTAGCCCAGAAAAGATCAGATGAAACTGAAAAAAAGTTTGCTCATCACTATTTCATATCATTGAAAAACACCAAAGCACACAAGTAATTTCCTTGGTTGAAATATTG
The DNA here is from genome assembly GCF_004010195.1 of Chiloscyllium plagiosum. Lineage (NCBI taxonomy): Eukaryota > Metazoa > Chordata > Chondrichthyes > Orectolobiformes > Hemiscylliidae > Chiloscyllium > Chiloscyllium plagiosum. Next base: position 13,823,054 of record NC_057735.1, read on the forward strand.
TCTCTTCTGTACAACCTACAGTGAAAAGGATGTTGAGACCATAAAGAGAATGCAGAAGATATTTTCTGAAGAGGATATGAGAGATGATGAGCTTTAGCTATGAGGAAGGTGAAATCTGGAGGTTGCTCAATAAAATAAAGAAAAATTTCCACTAGTCAGTAAGGGGGCAGAAACTAAAAGCTTAGTTTGCAAAATAGAAAGGTTAGGATTTTTTTTTGTAGATGTTTGTTTAGAATCTACCAAAAACAAATATATAATGGAAACAGGTTCAATATGTGTTGAACAGCAATGAAGAAAAACTTAAAAGGAAATTGCAGTAAGTAGGCAGGTCTTCTAGAGGCTACACAAACCTAATTTTACCTTGCACTTATATGAATTGATTTGGGATGATTTTCTGTTCACAGGGTTATATATAAATGCAAATTGTTAGGCTGGATGGTTGCCTCCTTTAGCTGCCAAATTCTATGATGTTACCAACAGTTCCATAAATGTAACCAGTCATGAAAATCAATCCAAAGATTTTTGTATTGAGGGGACTCTGTTTTTAAGCAACTGACCCTGACCTATCACATTTGTTTTTTCATGCACCTACACAGATACATGTACACCTCTAAATTAATTTTATGTACTATACTTCTGATGATTGGAACTGTAAATGAACTTTAATCTACAAATTTAAATAATTATTTATAAATGTGTACTGGAACTGCACCACACTCCTGTTCACCAATAATCCCCTGCGAAATAATAGCCAAATTCTCAAAGCATACAACTGCCTTCAAAAGGAGGGGAATTTCATCAGGAATGACTTAGTACAACATGGGCTGCTCAATACTTTTCCTTTCACTTGATATATTTATACAAGGCAGAAGTCATTCATAAAGTTGAACTTCCTGTAATTAGCTACTGCAAACCCTTTGGCCACTATGCTGCAACTGTGCCTGTACTATTTAGTGCATTTATCTACTTGAATATTTGAGCATGTTATTAACTCCATGAGGTGACCAGTGTCTACTCATTAAGCAAGTGAGACTTTGTAGAGATTGTTCTTTTCATGATTCAGCATGGCTTACTTACAAAAATACAGGCAATGCTTATGGGTGCAGTTCAACAAGTTTCATTAATCTGTAATATAGAACCTGAAGCTCCTCATTCATCCTTAGCTCTCCTCTTTATAGAGGACTTGCCACAGGTTGATATTCTGGAAGCGAACAGCTTTAATTTTGATCTTTTCCAAAGGACTAAATAGACTCTGTGCCAACTAACATCCCCTATAACATCACTGTAGATGAAAAAATGCACTTTATTTTAGAGTAATTTTTGATCTACAGAAAAAAAATTGTAGCTCTGTGCACCCCACTGTCAAGCTGATGTTTTAACAGCTCAGCATAAGTGATGTTATCATAATAATGCTTCAAGAACAATATTGACAAGTCCACTGTAATCTTTACAATAATTAAGTTTTAAAATAGATATGAAGTTTAAAACTGTAAAGATTATAGTGGACTCTCTCAGCCCTCTGATGCTCTTTGTTTATATACCAACACTTCTGGTATCTGTAAAATTGTGTAAAAGTAACTAAATATATTTCATTAGATATAAACCAGTTGGTACATATTCTATTATCAAGAAACCAGCACTCCATTTATATGTATGTGTGCAAGTATATATAATATATATATTTTTAAATAAGGGCTGCATCAGTTTCAAAACTTCCAGCAGAAACATTTTGTATAAAGAATTTGGGTCAACATTGCCTCATTTCTTAATTTCTTGCCACTAGGAGAAACAAATCCAATTTCCTGTTACAGCCCCATTTTAAATATATTATATACAATTAGATCCTTGTACATCATTGTGCAAAGCAGAATTGAAGCCAGATGATTTAACTGGTACATCACAATGTCAATGTCCCAAATGAGAGATTCCCACAAAACAAATAAGGCGTGCTAATTTATACATTATAGAATTCTCTCCTACACTGTGCAAAACAGTCAAAGTCTGTTAAATGGGTCATTACGACATAAACCTGAAACGCCCCATTTATCAGATTGTCTCCATTAAACATTGAGCATGATATGATGCTCAATGATCTCCTCATTAAATGAAAGTCCGTGTTAGTTTTACTTTTTTTGAGGCAAGTGTAAAAATAGCATGTTTTTTTAAATCTTGGGATGAACTCCAGTTTAGAGGAGACAATCTTCATTTGTCCATAACTTTTTGATTTTTGTTTGAGTGAGACAGAGAGAAAGAGAAATGCTGGATGTTATCAAATATTGTGACTAGTACCAATAAGTTAAAGGTCAAATAATGGCTTTAAAACCAAGTACCTTGCACACTTTTTGAGCTATATCTTTTGGGAAGGCACTAAAAAATAAAATTTAGAAACCAGACCCTTCAATATTTATTATAATTTGACAACCATTCAATTTGGAGCTATATTCATGTTGGCTGGTCAACAAATCACAATCAAGGCTTCAGCTGTAGGGTGGAGGAATTTCACAAGATGATAATCACCATTATATTTCACGTGATCCCAAGTGTGCTTTTCAGCATTTTCACCCTACATGTTTGTACAGAGTTAGCGCTATTTTTTTGTATATACAATAAACGAATGTCTTTTCTTCTATCAAATAGCACTAAGTAGTACTAAAAGAGCATTAGATCTGCATCCAAGGAGTTGCAGTTTCTGTCTCCAAAACTGCACGTGGATGATCACAGGTTGACATCCCTTACGTCTGTAGGAGTGCTGATTTGGTCTGGTTCGTGTACAGTTTTAGAGGACATGTTTTGCTCTTGCTGTTGTTGGGACTGTTTTAAGCTCTCTGCCAGGGCAGCTTCAATCTGTTCTTGGCAAGCCTTCAGGCAGTCCTGGTATAAAAAAGTGACATTAAATGAATAGGTAAATGAGATCACGCATACATCAAAAGAAAATAAAGCTCCAAGTTGATTCAATCTCTCAGAGTTGGAGAGAACAAGATGACAGCCTAATAGACTAGTTCCTTCACTGTGCCTTGCTCAATATCTATCCCCTAACCAACACTGCTGGCCACATTATCTTGGTCATTATCACACTGCAGGGTGGGTGCTTTCCATACACAAACTGACTGTAAAGTTTGAAATGAAAACACATGGGCTGGAGAAACAGCAGTCTGACAGCATCTGTGGCAGAGAGTGTTAATGTTTCAAGTCCAGCATGACTTTTTTTAAGAAAGGTTCTGAAGGGTCATACTGGACTTGGAAAGCTAATTCTATTTCTCCCTCTCTACAGAGCCTTGTTGAGCTTGTCCGCCACTTTGTTTTTAATTCAGATTTCCAGCATCCACAGTATTTTGCTTTAACTTACCTGTAAAGTTTGCTACATTTCAACAGTAACAACATTTCAAGAGTGTCTCATTGGCTGTAAAAAGAGACTGTTGTCCCCCTCCTTGTGGAATATGCCTTTGCAAAGAAGGTATCGAGAGAGACGCAGTGGCTCTTGTCAAGGTTCATTCTGAGAAATTCTAAGTGTACTGTGGCTGTTCACATGGATGAACACAGAGCCAAAACAACTGTCCCTGGAGTACCATCAATTTGATGAAAGATATTCTTTGCTTTACCCAAAATGTGCTGGTCTTCTAATGTAAGGTGCTGTCCTCAAAAGAGTCGCAGACTGGCACATTCCAAAGTTCTGGGACTACATGCTAAGGGACACACTAACCCTTTGGGTAGCTTCTGCAAAGACATAACTGATACAAGGTCGCTACCTAAAACCTTTTGGCCATAGTGCAAGAAGGGACTAGAAATTATAGAACCCCTCTGGCAGTAAGCCTTCCACAAAGATTGTTCTAAATCCAAGTACTGAAAATAGGCACAACAGAGTGAAACAAGTTGTATGAAGAACTTTATATATTGCACCAAATTCCAATTTGAAGTGTTTTGCCCTCAGGTTGGATATCTGACATGGAATGCACTTTGCAAATATTAAGACAGTTACAATTTAATTGAGTGGAACATGCTGGATTTATTGCAATTACTGCAGTTTTTAAGTTGAAATCCTTTTGTAACATTTTTGTTTGTAAAAGACTGAAGGTTCTTTAGGATACCCTAAGGTTGGGAAAAGTGCTACTCAAATGCGAGACTTTCTCATTAAGATACTGCCGTGCTAGATACAGCAGCACTTAGGCTTTTGATGACTGATTGCAAGGGCAAGTAACTAAAACTAGTGCATTGCTCAGCCCCAATAGCGAATTAGAAATCCCAAAATCAAATTAAAATTTCACCATTGTAAAATTATTAAAAAATCAATTTATATTTTATCTTTGAAGTGAGTTAATATGAAGAAATGTATTTAGATTTGATTACCTTCACACAGTCCAAGGTGCTTAAAAACAGACTGTGCAAACAGAAAAATCCAGTACAGAACTGAACTCCAGCCGACAAATTCCTAACAACTTAGGCTTAGCTGCAATGTTAGTGTTTAAAATTAGGTAAAAACAATGACTGCAGATGCTGGAAACCAGATTCTGGATTAGTGGTGCTGGAAGAGCACAGCAGTTCAGGCAGCATGCAAGGAGCTTCGAAATCGATGTTTCGGGCAAAAGCCCTTCATCAGGAATAAAGGCAGTGAGCTTGAAGCGGGGAGAGATAAGCTAGAGGAGTGTTTAAAATTAGACAATGGAGAATACTTAAAGTGCAATGAAACTATTGCTAATATACACATTTAAAGCAGGTAATTCACGTGATCCTAATAATGATGTTGTGTTCTTCACTAGAAGCTGAGATGGAGGTATACAGGGCAGGCACTTTCATGGTGATACAACACAAGTTGAGATCGCAACAGAATAATATCTTAGTTAAGTTTAACTTACACTACCCCTTGTCCTCCAGTCAAGAGTGCTTTTTTCTTCAAACACTACATTTGACAAACAGGCAGAAAACTAGCCACCAGGATACATGAACATCAACTAGCCACAAAAACACATGACCCACTCTCACTAGTGTCTTTACATACAGATGAGGAAGGACACTTCAACCGGGTCAATATATCAATCCTAGGACAAGTCAGAGACACGCACGGGAATTTCTGAAAGCATGCCATTCCAACTGGAACTCTTTCCACAAACACATTAACTTGAATCCAGTTTACCACCCCTTGAGAAAAAGTACAGGAAATGACATCCACAATCCAAGGAAACCTAAACATAAATAAAAAGCGAGCCATACCACCAGCGCTTCACCAGAGGCTCACTGATGATGTTACCGTGTACGGTGACGAAACATCTGAAAACAAACCTTGCAGCTACATCCAGCAAAGCATGATGTCTCAACCCTGTAGTGGCACTGAAGCCTTTATTATGTTATCCTTGATTTCTTGATCCCATTTCTTCATTCTCCATTCTTTCTGACCTGAACCATACAATGAAGCATCCACCTTCGACAGGTCAGCTGGCACTGTAAGAGGCTTTTCTCTTTCTTCTCAGATCAGACACCTTCATCCCACAAAAGACCCTTCTGTCCTGGTAAACCTTGTTTTCCAATCTTCCATGGCCTCACCTGTCTAACCAGTAAGCTTAATAGACTTCCAAGAATTTAGAGTTCCTCCAAATCTTGTCTTTTGAGTGTACATCCATCCCTTTTCTCCATTATTATTGGCCTCATCTTCAGCACCTTCTGAGCCCCTGCTCAGGAATGTCTTTCTTTAATATCTCTAAGGAGGCATGAGAGAAATTAAAAAAAACTGCTCTTTTCACTCAAGCTTTTCATTACCCATACTGATCTCTCCTCCTCTCCAATAGCAGATTTATTCAACATGTTCCTGTGACGTTCCCTGGGACAATTTTCTACGATAAATTCACACTTAAAATTAGCTTTTGGTGTATCCCTCCCTGTCACACGTTCACCTACATAGATATGAATGGTATTCAACTAAGAGTTAAACAGAACAATCTAAAACCATATCACAGACAGAGTATCAGTTTTTGCTGATTCTAGAGTGAGGTGCCCAACCACGAATTTCCCCATTTGGTTCCCACACAAGCTGAACAGCAGCTTGCAAGAAAGTCACTCAATAATTTGGGGAGTGTTTTGATTTCTCAAAGGCAGTGCATTTACCAACTACAGAAACATATTCCCAGCAAAGGTTACTGAATTAGTCTGTGAGAACCACCAAATTTCCCCAGTTTCAGTACCCTACACAGTGTCATGAACCATATCATTTTGCAGGAACATGCATAACAAAAGTAGGTGACCTTTTAAGCTAGGAGTAGGTGGCTGCAGTGGTCACCGAACAAATTTAAATTCGAGTTAACTCAGCTAACATACAAACTCGGTGAAAAGTTTGTACATATAAATTCCATCACAACTGCTACTGTAGAGTTTTTGCACATTCCGCATGTCAAAGTTTACACAGCAACTAAATTGCACAATCACCACAAGAGGAAATCTACAGAGTGGATTTGTTGTATAGATTCTGCTCATATGCTTTAACAACTTATGATTTTATTCTTGGATATTTGTGTTTATTAAGGCGAGGTGGAGCCCAAGGGATAATATTCAAACTTTGCACTCCTCTTTATGGGAAGTTTATATTGGAAATTTAGATACACAATTTTACCCAAGACAAGTGGAACAGGAATGGAACAGCACAACCCCCAACCTCTGCTCTGAGCTTCGAAAGGTGAGCAAAGTCTATGTGAGGGCCAGCTTCAGTTAATGTGCCAAATTCATTAAGTGCAGAGGTCCAAGCTGAGGTCTGTCTTAATGCAAGGGAATACTTTACTTCCAATCACATGAAAATTCCCTTCCCTAGTTGAAGGTCAAGGAGTGAACAACGGAATACTTAAGAGAAAGTGTAAAGGGAAGTCTTTTATTAATAGGAGCAGCTGACATACTGCGTCACAAAGCTCATCTCTGTGAAAGATTGCCAAATTAAGTTTGTGGAAGGGACTCTTACGCCTCACTGCACTAAACAGTCTAGGTCCTCTTCTGACAATGAACATTCCCCTCTACCAGAGGAGCAACTCCTTTATCCAAACACAGTTGACCCAAGGGAGGAGTAATACTTACTTTACAATATAGCAGGCAACTTTCTTGCCAACAAGGGAACATTGTGTTCCAACCCTAACAGTGCTCCATACTTCATTATTGGTACAATGTACTGAAGTGCAAACAGATCATTATTAAAAGCTCAACATAAACTGAATACACCTTAATAAAACAAAGAACATTAACTGGGGCTTTAGTTCCACAAGAAATGATTGTCAAATCAGGAGTGCAGAGTTTCAAAATCATGAGTGGTCTGGACAGAGCAATCAGGAAAAAATGTGGAAGGATCAAGATCCAGAAGATGCCAATTTAAGTAGATTGTCAAATAAAACAACATCGACATGACATAATTGGCTCACACACAGTGGTATGGATCTGGAATGCACTGAGAGTGCACAGTGGAGGCAGATTCAAACATGGCTTTCAAAAATAAATTGCCAAATTACCTTGAGAGGAAAAATTTGCAAGACAACAGAGAAAAGGCAGACGAATGGGATTAGGTGGGTTGCTCATGCAGAGTCAAACTGGATACAATGCACTAAGTGATCTCTCCTCCTGTGCTGTGGTCATTCTAAAAGGTTTTAGAATGAGGCACTTCCATTTCATCCAAAGCTCATTCACTTGACCCTTTGATACTCTGCTCTATTGCCAGCTTCAGGTCATGCCAGAATTGCAGTTCCTTTTGAGTTTTAACCATTTGTGTGGTCTTCATTATTGGGATAACCAACACAGTGTTAATTTGTGGAACTGCACTTAAGGATCTGCCCTATCGGTCAGGCACTGGATGGCGACTGGTGAAGCTAATTTTCATGCTAGACCCGAACAGGCAATAGCAGTAATGAGATTTTCCTTAAAACAAAAAGACTGAATCGAAGCTCAGCTGTTCCTAGAGCAGTGAGCTAAATCCAGAAATGGGTGGCATCTCTGGTAAGTGGATGCAGAAGTGTTAATGTGGAATATATAATCTTTGGCACAGCACTGCTTTTATGCCACACAGACTAGCCATACACTACGTTCAGTTACTAACAAGGGACTCTTAACTTTCAGCTATTCCATTAAGCGTCAAACAGTGAAAATGGGGCATTTCAGAGTCGAGAATGAAATTTTTCCACTTTGTATAAACCAGGAGAAACTGGTGTATAAATAAAACATTCATTTGCAACTTAAATTATCCAGAGTGATTTACGAAAAGTAAAAATATAATCAGTTTTTCTTTAAAGCCAAGAAAACTTCTTAACGTCCACAAAAACATCAAATCTAGGGCTGCCCATTTTCCCGTCTTTGAGCTGCTATTGCCTTTTGTTGAGTTCTCGGTTTAGCCTTTAAAGGCAGCTTTAAATATAATTAACATATATACGTGGGTAAGGGAATGGTAAGATGCTGTTTCATCACCAACACAATTTTCCACAGTGTGATATCTTCATATGGTGACTGCCAAGAGCTCACTGGAGCCCAAGAATGGTCCCTCCTCCTGCCCTCCCCCAGGAAAGCAAGGGCATGGAAAGGTGAATCGTTCCAGAAGAAACATTCCAAGCCCAATCACCTGACTGTTGTTCTACGAAGGCAAAGGGAACAATGTGACAATACTATGGCTTTAAAGGACTGCGTTTGCTCTTGAGGGGGGTTTGACCTGGTCCACAACAATGCAGAAACTTGCACGGTCAGTCTTGGGGCTGTAGTTGAGCACTTGTGTTGCTGTAGCAACGGTTTAGAATGATAAAGTGGACTACACTTTTGTCTCACTGGTGCCACATTTTTGAAAAAAAAATTGAGGGCAGTCTATTCTCACTAGGAATTTAAAAGAACTGCTTCGAGGTTCAAATTGCAGAGGAAGTGGTGAACTAAAATAGTACCTCCACTACGTCATTACTAAGAATTCTCACCTTCTGCACCAATGGAAACATTGGTGATTATTGTATAACATTTAGGATTGACAAATGCAAAGTCAAGTGCTAAAAAGAGCTCACATCCTCACCGATTCTATCCATAGAATCAAAAAAACTCAGTTTTTGTTTTGAAGAAAAGCACCCACAAAAACCAAAACAGCTTATTTCTAAAAATGCATAGCAAGTATTCAATACAGAACTAATTCATATCCACCAGGTCTTTATTACTAGGGATTCAGGGATTGGACAACTGCATACGTGGAATTCTTATTACAGTAATATGTTTTAGTTTTCATAAGTCTTTTGTATTTGAAGGAAAGAAGAGCCACACTAGTTAATCGTCTTGATATTTTGTCAGATACTACACTCCACTAAAGAGATGAATGCAGCCTCCCATCTGTTCTCTTTCAACCAGAATGCCCCACAAGGCAGTGTACAAATACCTAAGCTATTGGTTTTGTCTGCATCTATGCGGTTGTCGTAACTTTAGAAGTAGCCAGATTCCTTTCACCTATTGCCATCTATTATGCACCACTCGCTCCAGCATTTCCAATCCACAATGCTGAGGCACATCCCTCAAAGAGCAGCTTTTTTTTTATCTTCAACAGCTGTCAAGGAGGAAAGCAGTTGAAAACCGAAGGGAACAACAACTCTTGGAAAAAAAATAAAGCCAGCTGGAGTGCAGGTAACACTGCTGCGGAGCAGTGGTATTGAGTGCTTGACAGAAAGCAAGATCAAAGAGCAAGAATAATACACTGTAGTAAACTCATCCCAGTCTTTCTGCTGCAGAATGAATAGCAGAACAAGGGCCTTTGGGGCCAGTCACACCATAATTGGTTCCAATTACCAGGATCAAAGGCAAGGCAGGAAACTAGACTCTGAACAGCCTATCCAGCTAACAGCTTGGCTATTTCTTATTCCTTCCCAATCGACACCCGCATTCCACCCCCCCCCCCCCCACCCCTTAGCTCACTTCTGTTATAAAAAAAAATCACAAAGGGAGATGCAATAAAAGCAACCAGTTTAAAGTACATGGAAAAAAACCAGCATCGGTACACTTCTGTGCAAAATATACTTATCCAGGATAGTGCAGCGAACATATCTTCACTGCTTCCTATACTGAAGGGAGTTACTTACTTGCACGTAAACAACCCCCAACCATGGAATTCGAGGACTGATACTCTTTATGCAACAAAGCAACGCATCATTCTTGACAGCGCAACAGTGACCTCTTCTTTATCCTAATTTGCATGAGGCATCACCCAGATTCTGCACTAAATAGGCAATTGTTGCTCAGGCAATCTGATTTCCAAAGCATGTCACAGAGGAGGGCACTGAATAGCTGGATATATCCGGTACATGCCTCCCCCAATGGCTTAGTGGGTAAATGCACTACTTGAGAATGATGCTGAAACACTGAGTTTAATGCAGACCAGGCAGCTTCCCAGATCAATCTGCAGCTTGCTGGGCTCTCGGAACTGGTCTCAAAGCCTCTGGGTTTCCGCAGAATGAAGGCAAGGGGGCAGTTTACGGTGAGGAATGGCTCGGAATCCAAAGGTCAGGATTGTTACCCAATGTCTAGTATTGAGAACATGCCTCAGGTAAGCATATTTATCAGTGACAACACCCTCTAATGTTAAATAAACAGTCTACAAGGGTCGTGGGAACACCTGTAAAAATGGACTGGCAACACTGATGGAATAGAGCTCAATGAAGATCAGCCAGCCCAGCCGAACAAAGAATAAAACACATCCGTTGATCCCATATGGTCTAGCGGTTAGGTTAGGATCCCTGGGTTTTCACCTCCCGGTATGGGAATTACACTTTTATGGCGGCACGGTGACACAGTGGTTAGCACTGCGGCCCCTCAGCGCCAGGGACTCAGGTTCAGCTCCAATCCTGGGCAACTGTCTGTGTGAAGTTTGCACTTTCTCCCTGTGTCCGTGTGGGTTTCCTCCAGGTGCTCGGGTTTCCTCCCACAATCAAAAGTCGTGCAGGTCAGGTGAATTGGCCATGCTAAATTGCCCAAAGTGTGCACAGATGTGTAGGTTAGGGGTAAATGTAGAATGGGCTTGGGTAGAATACTCTTCAGAGGGTCAGTGTGGACTTGAAGGGCTGAAGGGACTGCTTCCGTGCTGTAGGCATTCTATGAAACTTAGGCTGCCAAAACTGATGTTCCAATGGAGCTTTTGCCTCAATAACCTGTAATGCTGACCAGTTGCAATGCCCCAACATCATGGAATACATGAGGACTTACAGTATAAATTGCTCTGACGCAGAACTGGCAGGCATTTTAGGCAGAGAGACCTTGTGAACTGAATCATGATTCAAATCGGGTAATACCAAACCTTTTACCAGTACTCCAGTTGTCAAAGGGCTCTCCCTGTCAGAGGTATGGTTGAACTGTCTGCAACATACATCAGTGCAACATTCCAAGTCATATCGGAGTATTCTCAGAGACTGATCTATATAAACTTTAAAAGGCACTTGTCATAAAACAGAAGGACGCTGTAGTGCTAGTCAACTATTCTAACTGGCCAACTCAAAGTTTAAGTGTCAGCACAAAGTCTTGAGCACAATACAAATGGCTGATGTTCCAGTGCAATACTGAGGGATACTGCACTACTCGAAGTGCCGTCTTCTGGATGAGATGACAAACTAAAGCTACCATTTGGACATAAAAGAGTCCCACGAGCTTATTCAAGCAGCAATGACAAACATTATCCCTCAACTAATATCGTCAATTATTTGGTCAGCAACACTACGCTGTTTGTGTTACTTTGCTGATGAGAAGATTGCTGCTGTGACTGAATCCCAGGATCAGCAGTCACTGAGTTTACTCTCAACAGGAGGAAGTCGAGCACAAACTGTAACTTCAGAACTGACCCCACTGATATAAAAAAATTGAAATCCAACTGACAAGCGAAGTGCTTAAGTGGTTAGCTTCAACATAAAATATTCTCAAAGTGGCTCAGCCAGTTTTCCAGAAGCAAATCAAAACAGCTACGTATAGTGATTCAAAAAGTACCACCTGCAAGTGACTGCTCCAACCCAAAGACTTCCAAACACATCTCACGTACAGTAACAACTGGAAAACTATGTTCAATGTGGATTATGGAGGAATTTAACAAATTGACAAATAAGGTTTTTACTTAGCAGGAAAGGGAAATTACAAAGTATGATTAACTTAAGTATGGATATTAAATGACCATTATTACTCTCCTTAGATCATACCTCTTCAACCAAGTTATTAGTCACCTGTCCTAGTATCTTCATGTGGCTCAGGTCCAAATGTATTTCATAATGTGGATGGACCTGACCATGAGATGTTTTAATGTATTATGAAGATACTATATAAATGCAAGTTATTTTGAAAAGGCAATATTTCGACATCTGTTCTGCAACAGTTTATTTCCGGGAGCTGGGATTGGGGAAAAAGAACCTTGATTTGTCATCCTCAATACTTTAAATAAAGGCATAACATCCAGCAATGAGCAGGTTTGGAATTTTACCTATAACTTCCTTCACGTAATTGTAACAGAGTTTGATAAACTATTACCTGGATTATATTTGAACGTGAAGGCAGAAACCTTTCTATTTAAAATAAAAATTTCACATTTTGGAGACAAGTCACTCCTATTTTCTTCATTCAGCTCATGGGTCTCCGCAAAACTAGATGGGTCTACCAATTCATTAGTTCTGCATCTGTTACAATATTCTGCTGCAAACTCACCAGTTCTGTGCAGGTGACCTTGGCCAGCAGTTCTGTCAAAGACTCATCTGAAAGAGTACGGGATGGGATGCCAAGCCCACGGATTGCTGCTGAAATGCTTCCTGTTGCTATCATTGAAGGTGGATACATGGCAAAATTAAAATCTGAAATGGATACACAAAAGAATTAATTGCAGGACTTTCTAAAGTCTGACTTGCCTGATTAAAATAACTTAGTGACAAGCCGCTACCAATAATTATTCAATTTATCTATATTCAAATTACATTACACAGATAGCAAACCTCCAGAGACAAAAATGGCAGCAGTGCCCAGAACACGTTCAAACAGTGTCATAGGATCTAAGATCTACTGGATCTGGAAGACAAGCCCTGAGCTCAATACCTGTATGTCATCTTTCACAGTGACACAACCATGTCAGTCAAGACTGTGTTGAACTCTGACATAAGGGCTTAAAGTCAACCACCTAAGCTTAAAGTGAACTAAGTTGCAAAAACCCCCATTTCAGGGATTTAATACTGCTCAAGCAACTTCCTGAAACAAGTATTGCCATCATCCAAATGCAGGATTTGTGTTCCTCAGTCTGGTGTGTGTGGGACCCACCACATCCCTATATTACTTGGGCTTCACTCTCAAAAAAGTAATTCAGTCTGTTCCTTTCCCTTTACCGAAGGGGGACAATATCAAAATCGCAGGGGCAGGGTTGGGCAGACGCTGAGTTTGTGTCTGTATTTGGAATGTGCTAAATTATGTGTTGTACAGTCCACACTAGTAACAAAAGAGGATAAATTGCACTTCCTGTAAAATTAAGTTTGTAGTCAATGGCCTTTGATTGCTCCAACAAGCTTTGACTGGCTGAATCTCCATGTAGGTATGGTAGAGCATAGTAACAAGCCCCATCTGGTAAAATGTAGTTTCACTATTGAGGAGAACGAAACCAGGTTATTTACAGAGGACACGCCTTTGTTGCATGGAAGGGAAAGCAGAAAGTTACTTCAAGCCATTTTTACACATGGCTTTTGGTGAAACACACCACGGGCTGACTGTCAACTGTGAGTGATCTTCAAGAAGTTATAGAGTCATAGAGATGTACAGCACGGAAACAGACCCTTCAGTCCAACTCATCCATGCCGACCAGATATCCCAACCTAATCTAGTCCCACTAGTCAGCAGCCGGCCAGTCTGGTGTCTATCTGCTTTCTCATCCCCTATACACTAAACCCAACATCAACTTACGGAAAGTCTGGCGAGCATCTTTGTATTAAGCACTAATAAAGACTGGGAAGAGAATGGAAACAAATATATCATTGCCAGAGATGGTATGGTTACCACGATGGTGGATATCCTCCCAGGTTAGTAATGCAGCTGAAGGACAATAGAGAGTTAGCCCTTGATCTCCTGCTGGTAATACCATTAATTTATTATTACACATTCTAAGACAGAACAAAATAACTTGCAACTTTATTCTGCAATGCAAACATAGAAATAACTCCTCCCAACCCCAAACAATTAATTGCTTCTGCTCTTTAATCTCAAGCTTCTCAATCTGTATTTATAAAGTAAATTTCCTTTATTTTTGTTTTAAAAAGAAGTGAAACAGCAAATACCTGTTGCACACATGGCAATGAATGTTTGAGTGTGTTTCTTAACAAGCTCCAACTTGTCCACTGGAAAAGCCAGCTTCCCCAGGATATGTTCAATAAAATCGTTTGGAGTAATGGCTGAGAGATCCCACTTCAGTTTCCCAAGGACAATTATCTCCCAATTCTGAGGAAGAGAAAAGATAATCAAAAACCTTAGACAATTGCTGCATGTTCCGGACAGATTTTTATAAAGAAAAGTCTTGTAAATGCACTGATTTCATGCCAGAACATTTAATTATTTCCTGCTCCAGGATTTAGCGATGCCTCATATGACATCTTACATCCTCGATAAATGCCTCTCCCAGAGGGAATGCTCGAAAGACTATTGCTATAAGCTAAGCTAAGCTAAGCTAAGCTAAGCTATCTGTAGTTACTATGCATATAATGTATAGTCCCACAATATAAAAGTGAGGCAGTTGACCTTGTTAATTTCTCAAAGCGTCTTCACTATTAGCCTGTTTATTCCTTTCTGACAACTTTAGGGAGTTTTCTATGTAATGATGTGACTTGCTGCATTTTCCCCTGCCTCATAGAAATAAGAATGAGATTCCACTTCATTAGCCATGCTATTTTAAATTTTGTTTTACTGAAAGCCTTCCCAAACTTCTGGCCCAATTTGACCATGCAAAATATCTTAATTTGATCTTGCCCTGCAATATAACCACTCAACAGGCACTCTTCCACTTACTCTAACTCCCAGGCTGCTATCAGGTCATTCCCTGCTCTGCTAACTTTCCATTCAAAGACCAATGTATTTTGAAGAAGAAACAGCCATCGCATCTCCCATTGCAGTCCAATTAAAATACTTAAAAATAAACCCAGCTCTCCTATGTGTGGCCAATATGATCCATTTGTACATGCTCTGAATTGCTATACACACTGTAACTTCAAACTCACTGCTAAAATGTGCACAGATTTCAGCCATCATTAAAAAGAGATTAGATTAGATTACATTACAGTGTGGAAACAGGCCCTGCGGCCCAACAAGTCCACACTGACCCGCCGAAACCCCTACATTTACCCTTACCTAACACTACGGGCAATTTAGCATGGCCAATTCACCTGACCTGCACATCTTTGGACTGTGGGAGGAAACCAGAGTACCCGGAGGAAACCCACGCAGACATGGGGAGAACGTGCAAACTCCACACAGTCGGTCGCCTGAGGCGGGAATTGAACCCGGGTCTCTGGCGCTGTGAGGTAGCAGTGCTAACCACTGTGCCACCGTGCCGCCCACAATGAGAGATCTGTTTGAGTGATATAGAGACGTTAACATCATTGGAAGCCAAAGGAGGGAAAGAGACAGTGATGCAATGAAGTGGAGAGGGGGTTAGATGTCTAACAGAAGTTCAATAGCTGCATGAAAGTGTAAGACATCAGTAAGGTATGTAGATCAGTTAGCTGGATGACTGGCGTGCAATCAAGAATGATATGAACAGCAGGCGAGGTCACCATGCATGTCTGGCCTTCCCAACTTTTGCCCCTTGCCTGAGATGGGGTCACCCTCAGGTTAAGCCACAACAAACAGCCTCATGGAGGGAGAAGCCCTATGATTCTTTGGGGCTATGGTTACTTCATTTATTTTACATAGATCAATAATGTCAAAAATCAGAAGCCCACAAGGGAAAGAGAGGAGGTACTGCAAGACAGGGATGGGGATAAACATAGGATAACAGATTCAGATGGTAAAAAATTAAAGGAACAGAAGATCAGGGAGACTGACAAAAGACGAAGAGAGACCTCAAAGAGCAGCTTTTTCGGAAAGATATTGTGGAAAACAACTGTACAATGGATTAAAGACAAACAAGTAGAGAAAGTGAGGTCAGACAATGTTTTAAGATACACAAAGATCAGGGAGTGGCAGCAATAACTGCAAGTAGATCCACATTATTTATATGCAAATTAGTTCCTTGTTAAGGCAAAACATTGGCAGTTCACTCAATGGAACTGGGTGTGGTTCCCACATCGGTACTCCTTCCATCAGCTAAGATAGCACAGAAGAGAAGAAGTTGACAAAGACTTGGGCATAAACTCTGGAGGTGGAATCAGTTGTGAACTCTCTCCCAGCACACTTTCACTTTCATTGATATAGTTGCTTCAGGAAAAAGCAAAATTATGAACTATCCACGGCCACTCCTGCACAGCCCACAGTCGAAAGATTATTTTCTGGAGCATTTTAGGAATTGCAAAAGGAAATAGGCGCACTGAAAAATGGGGATTTAAACACTGCCCAATTCATGTGATGAAAGGAATGAAGTAGGGTTTATCAACAAATGACATAGCATTGTCTTCAGTGTGGTAATTCTCTCAGTGAATGAAGAGATGTATACTCTAAACTCAACAGGGTGAAGTTACCAAAACCAAATGGAGTTCACTGGACCTGAGCAGATCAACTGTTGAGAGAAGACCTCTCAAATGTTGCAACATCCATAGAAGAATCAGAGGGATGATCCATTCCAAGGTACATTGGAAGAACAGAGGAAAGGTTTGAGATTTCCCTTTATTGGGTTCATGTACACACAATACTGTGTGCAAATTTTAAATATGCTCTGATGCTTCAACCCTGTAATTCTTGCTTTGATCCTTTCCCATCACAAATCAGTCAACTTCTTCAAATCTGCTCTGTTTCGGAGCTGCATGTACAAGTTGTTTGTTCTTCTGCAACTTGTACTGCCTTTAATTCCCTGATATTAGGCAGTTTCCTTTAAATTAATTGATGGGGCCTTGCTGGTAATGACAGACAATTTGTTGCCCCTCTGTAACTGCCCTTGAGAAGGTGATGAGCCACCTGGTACAACAGTTTCACTTACAGAAAATACTTAAGGAAAACTGCTGCCTAGAATTGACCAATGCATATGAAACTGCAGCTACACCTTATGCATGTGAATCATAAATGTCCCTCAGTGCACCCAGGGATTCATTTACAGAGTTGCCATTCCATCAGAATGAACTGCCATACTAGATGCCTGTCAGTGAATTTAAAGTGATAATCCAATGTTAGTGACCATATAGGATACCCTACACCACAGTAGAGTCTATTTTCACCATTTGCATACCCAGACAAGATTACTGTTTTGTATGTCACTGACAGTCAGGAAGAAGCCTTGGCTTGTACTATGACCTTGCCTTTACTATCAGCACTATTTGATGTCTCATGGGGCCACTTGAGTCACAGCAGTGACTCGTGTAGAGCCACATTGCTGGATTGAGTCAGACCACACAGGAATCGAGCACCTGTACTAACAATTAATAGGCAAGAATTTTAATTAAGTCACACATGTGACGAGAACTGTGCTGACATTTCTCATCAATCTGTGGATACAAGACCATTATCCACAAGGACTGCTGGCATCTGCAGACATAACATTTCATGACTGGGATGTAAAAGCTGTATGGCTGTGAGGAAAGGCGGCAATGGAGAAAATAATTCACCTGTATTTCATGACTTGCTGTGCTCTGGTTGATACAGATGCCGATAGCCAAGAATTAGAAATGGCACCCATATCAATCATGCAACGAAACAAAAGCTATCGCTGTTGAAAATCCACAGAATTAGAATATATATGCTGCAAATCTGCAATTATTTTCTACACTAAAAGTCAATAGGATGCAGGTCTGCTGTTAATTATCAAGAAGAATCGCCACTGAAGTCAACAAATTATAGTTTGTTGTTATGGGAACCAGATGCACAAAAGAGCAGCAACAGTGATACAAAAAAGCCAAATGGGTTGGTTTCTTCTTGAAGTCAAATGGTGAAGAAACAAACAGTATATCAAGGTTCACTCCGATCAGCCAAGAGAATTGTAAAATGATTAAGATGCTAGTGATCATTTGTGTATCATTCATAAAAGAGTGAACACTTTCTACAAATTCTGCTCTATAGCAACGGGAAATTAACAATAGCTACATTAGTTTATATTACTGATATCCAAACTATTCAGACTCCAGAAGTAAAATTAGTCAAACCTTGGTAGCAAATGGACCCAAACTGGTTGTATTTACACTGCTCTCTTTACATAGAAAGACAACCCAAGATACTTCATTGGAGTGTACTCAGTGGGCTGAAGGAGAAACAAGGATCATTAAAGTGAAAGAATACCAGAACTTAAAAAGAGTTTATGAAGGGACCAGCTGACTAGCAATAAATCATTTACTGAACCAGCACTCGCATCTCTAAATACTTTGCACAGTCAGAATGCATTCTTCATGGTATACTTTCACTTAATTGGGCGGATGGACAAGTCAGGCTTCTGTCAGATCATCCCCACCAAGTGTCTCAAGAACAAATGCAACTTTAGAACATAGAAAACAAACTTCGGTTCAAGGAACTGAAATACCAGCATTATCCTCCCACTATTAGTCTGTACAGAGCGTGGTGGTTTTCCCAGGCACTAAATGCACACAAAGCAAGAGTCTGTTATTTGTACATTTACCAGAAAACAGATTTCAAATTGCTTGCAAATTGTTTACAATGCTCAACACTAACTGTTATGTCTATTTATATTTTTAAAAAGTGAGAATTCAGTCAGGAAACAAAACTAAGGAGGAAGGACATGCTCTGATATAGAACCTTATCTTGGAAAAAGTGTTGTGGAACTCAGCATGTATTGCAAAGCTCCTGCAGGCTGGATGCTAAAAACATTTTCACCAGCCCATGATGACACTCACCAAGTTAACTAAACCTTGCTTTACGATACAGTTTACACATTATTTGCATGTTCTATTCTTGACAAGCAATAAGTTATTACAAACACTCATTGAAGGTGAGACCATATCATGAGTACTACATCCTATTTAAATGACAGAAGCTGCACTTTTTCTAAAGATATTCCAGAGGTTTTTTTCATCCCCTCTAACCTAGTCTCATTATACTCCTGCTTTGTGAAGCTTCCAAACTGGACTATTAGCTTAATTAGCCTGTGAACAAGTTCAATAAATAATGACACTTTTGCAAAACATTCAAGGCTTTAAATTCCATTCATCCTAAAAATTCACAAATTAGTCTGCAGTTTGACACACAACTTGTATTTTTAATGGATATTATTTGCACAGTGCTGACATTTCCCAGCGCTTGTGCATCTATTTCACCTCATTCTCAAATCTATATGATCACCTCCCTTCAATATGCGCCTTCTTGCACAACTGTTTATGATCTGCTGTATCCATCTGTCCCTCCTATGATCTATGAGCACCATCTGTCAGTTTTTTGTGCATCTCACCCATACTGTTAATAGTGCTGTCTATGTCTTTTTTTCCTTCTGTGATCTCTCAGCTTCCACATGCTGAAGTTTCTGCCCTACAACTTGAACTCTCCACACACACTGCACTGTCAAGACCGGATTTTAGACAAGCAGTAATAGGTGGGGCATAACCTTCTACAGCTAACTTTGAAGCTTGAAGCCAGCTTCTTTAGCTCTTGCCACAATACATACACTCTCAATGACTATTCTTCTAACACCATAACAGACTGTACAGTTACTACTTTTTTTTTTTAAAAGCAGTTTCTGGGACTTGGTACTTATAAATTTCTTACAAAAGCGACAACACTTCAAAAGCACATTCTTGGCTATTAAGCACTGAGACATCATGAAGCGTGCTGAATGGAATTTGGTTTTTTCGCACTGCTGACTATTAGAGATTGAACAGGAATGTTTGAAATATCAATGTCTTGTTCGTCCTGGGGTGAGCTTCAATTTGCATAACTCTAGCCCACCCTTTACAAAAAATTGACTTTGGCCTCAAATCGTCACCTACCTCCAAGAGCTTACACAATAAAACCAATAGGTGCTTCTGTTAAACCAAACCAGGCTTAGATTCCTATCCTGGTAAAGCAGCAGTAAACATCAGCTCATCTAAAGATCTGCTAGCTGTACCCTATCACACACCAAGTCATCATTTGCCCTCACACTCTTCCCAAGACTCTCAATATTGTGTTGTCTCAAACTTAAAACCCTCTACAGTGTAACTCCACCTTCTCTAAACCCTTCTGGATATTTTCCAATCAAGTGATATGTTATGACACACCTCTGGATCAGGTGGGACTTGAACCTGGGCATCCTTGCTCACAGGTAGGGACACTAACACCACATAAGAGACCCTGTGACCTCTTCTGGACCCAAGACCTGTACATCCCCTCACATGTTTGTGATTCACCAATTGCCTTAGTCCCACTTCATGTGAATGCTTCCACCTCCATGTAAAGACCTACCAAACACAGAAGCTATTGGTCATTCCTTATAACGGCTGCTTCGTTGGCTCAGTGTTCTTAAAATTGCTGAATACCACAAAATCTTTCTGCTACATCAATGACACTAACTGACATCTTTCCCACGCCCCACAACGCCAATACAGATGTTGGGATCTGGAGGAGAGGTATGCCGCTGAGGTGCTGGCAGCTTGGGAGACGAAATTAACACAATTTACAGGCTACTAAGCAGATAGGTACAGTTAAAAAGTTCAGTCTAACCTGAAGAGGCTCAACAGTTTGCTGTTTGAATGGGGCAGGCTGGGCAAATCCCAAGCAGAGAGCAAACCATTACACTGGGAGTGGTTAAAAGTTTACATAGCAACACTGCCATTTTTAATTCAACATTTCTTTAGTCAAATAGCTGATAATTCAAATGTTTCCACTAAATTTGCTGATGCATTTAAGTTGCTTAATATAACTTAATTTTAAAAAGATTTCAAAATGAGAAACTAAATGCTTACATAGCCAGTTTCTATTGTAAAAGTTGATCTATAAAAATATTAAATCCTGAAATTAGACAAAACGTGCAGCATTTTAATATACTAATTGATTTCCCATGAAGAATGTGCAATTCTTATTTGTCTTTGAACTGCTGTTTCTCAGTTCTTTTTTTTAAAAGAAGAGCCCTCCTTCCACATATTTCATTTTTTCCTCATGATTCCTATTTCCATTCAGATGGGTGACATTGCAATGTGCAATACTACAGGAAGCCAACAACTAAAAGGCTGTCATTGGCCTAAAGGCTGCACGGACATGGGATCCTCAAGCAGCTCCCAATCCTACTTCACTTAAGCTGACACCGACCTTATTCAACATTATGTTTTGAAGCCCATCTTGATGATTGGGACTTGCTTTTTCTGAAAACAATGAAGCAAGAAACTGTTGGTCTGCCTTTCTCTGCACATCTATTACAACCTACACACTTTCTCTTACTTGTCCCCCTTCCTCAGCTTGTGCCCTTTAACTCATCTGTACACCTTTCCCAACATCTTCCTACCTGTTTCTTCCCATTTGAACGATCTACCTCACCCATTTACCTTAATATGAAGTCTTGTTCTCCTAGCGAGACTGAAAGATCAGATGCCCAAAACAGCTTATTTGCCTCCCATCTATCTACTTGCCTTCAAAGAGACTTGAAAGACTTTTCTCTTAAAAAGAAAAGGAACTAAATTGGAAAAGGCAAGAATCGTCTTTGCTCATACCTCAGTTTCACTCACCAAACCCACATGTAGGTGCTAGAGATCTGAATCAATCATCTGCCAAGGTCTCAATGAATGGTGAAAATGTTGAGCGATGAAATGGCTTCTTCCTGTTCCTACATTTCACAGTTTATACACACTAATAGCATTAAACTTTTCTAGTTGCCAACAAATTGCAGATGGCTGAATTAGCTGGCTTAAAATTCAACTGGTTGACTTTTCTCATCTTCCCCCACCATCAGTAAATTAAGTAACATCAAAAATTCTTTGTCTCCTCTCTCATAAACAGCTCTCATTAGAAAAAACAATTTTCACCACAATGATGGTTTTGAAATTTGTCCTCTAATCTCTCAAAAGAGTTTGAACAGGGAACTGGAGCATTCGAGATCAAGGTATAACTGAACATCCTTTGGCAACACATTCTGGACAAAACTATTAATTCAAGCCCTGGCTAGTGGGATACAAAAACAAAATAAAAGACACAAGACAATTCAATTGATGAGTTTAATCATTTTGTTCCAAAATGTGCATTGTTAAAAAAAAATTCATCTTTATTTGGGCATTAGAAATTTCAGTTACTGAGTAATGTCAGATGAAGCATTTTTGCAAAGTCTGAGAGAATTTGTGAACTCAAGTGAGCAACTTGCATGGTGACAGATTAACATGAGTATTTTTCATTATAAACATGGACACAGAACTGAAAGTGAAGAAACCTAACAAACAAAAAAGTGATTCGGTTGCAAGTGCTTCACACATTATGAAGCCATCATATACACTGACCCACCAGTTACTGTCCTAAGTAACCGAGTTTCAAAAAAGGTACACCAATAAAAGTTTGAATGGACGGTACTTGTGTTGGGTGAATCTGGAAAAGCATATTGGACGATAAGTCTAAGCTAAAAGCAGAGGAAACTAATTCAATTTCCATTCATGCTCACTTCTACAAACAAATCCCTCTGTTGAAAGTAAACTATTAATAAATTAGATCGAAAAATAAACAGATTTATAGGCTGCTTTAAAACTCAGGATGTACCAAATGCTTTGTCACTAATCAAGAACTTTTGAAGTATAGCTAATTTCCATACAACAATCATCAGAGAGTTAAATGAACAGATTATCTATTTTACAATACTGGAATTACTTGGGGCTCCATGCCTACAAGATTGGTAGACGCAGAAATGATCAACGTTTTCAAAAGGAGATTGGGTAAGTGGTTGAGATAAACACATATACAGGCAAGAGAGAAAGAGGAAGGACAGTATTGACCCGGTTGCAAAACAGAGATATGGCATGGATTCAACAGGTGAATGGCCTCCTTGTGTGTCACCGTGGCTTTATAGCTGAGGAATATTTGCTGATAAAAACACCAAGATAACACCTTGGTCTCAGATTGTGTCCATGGGGGCCATTATAGACACCTAAACGGCCTTGATCTGACCCAAAATAATTCCTCAGGACAATGATGAACTCAAGTCTCTGGAATGCACCTTGACCACAAGTGACACTATCATGAGAATGTTTTAACAAATTTGTCACAAGAATTTGATTCTTTACAATAAAATTTTGAGCAGATGTTCTGGTATTCATTAACTTTAAATTTAGATCAGGATTAACCCATAAAACCCATTCCAATCAGAGTTAATTTAAGATTATTCAACTCCACATTCAACACTCATAACCCTTTATGTAAATTCAAATTATTTCCTCAGACCTAAAAGGAAGAGATAGTACCCAATGATGACATAACTCTAGATGACAGACAGTACCTTTGCTTAACCACAAGATGTCTCTCTCATCATCCACAATCATCTCTGTTCTATATCAATCAACAGAGAACGTAACGCTTATAAAAAAGATCATTTGGATCGACTCGTCCCTGCTGGTGAAGGGCTTTTGCCCAAAATGTTGATTTTCTTGCTCCTCGGATGCTGCCTGACCTGCCGTGCTTTTCCAGCACCATACTCTTGACTCAAATCTCCAGCACCTGCAGCACTCATTTTCGTTTGGTCCCTCTGGTGCTTATACTCTGTACATACCTCTCATTACCCATCATCTAATCCAATCAGCACAACTTCATTTCTTTCATGTCAAGTTCCCTTAAACACATTTTTGCTATTCACTTCAACTACTCATGACAATCAGTTTGTCATTCTAAAAGCTCTCCCAGTCAAGACAATTTTTTTCCTGCACTTTCTAGTGGACTTACAAATGGCCTTTTAATTATGGAACGGAATCTTGGTTTCTCACAAGCGATAATATTATCTCCACATGTACCCGATCATACTCTTTCACATGCTTCAGACTTCTGGGAGGTCACCCTCCCCAGCCACTTCTCTTCTTCAGAAAAAGCCCCAACTCTGTAAATGCCTCGTCATAGGAGTAGTCCCTCACTTCTGATGACCCATTATATTTTTCTTTGCACTTTGACCAGTGCCTTGAACAGCCTTTACATATTATGGAGACAAGCACTTTAAAATTACCTAATATAGATTCAAAGGACTAGATAAACACTAAAGTGCAACCAAATGAGAGATTATACCTCCAGTTTATAACACACAGTTCTTCAGAATTTGCTCAGTCATTGAAGAAACTACTTCCTCAAAAAGGAAGAGAAAAAAATTCAGTTGTGAGTAAGGCAGTGGGTACTTGCACACCCTTCAGCAGCTGTTTGCAAAGCACTATTGGCAAGTGTCTAGGAAGATATACTGTTCTGTGTCCCAAGTGAACTGAAGAAAAGATACAAAGAGGAAACAAAATTGGATCATTCCCATTCATGCAGCCAGAGGTGAGAATGTGGACTTCAGATATCCCAAAGTGATACTATGATTGGAAACGATCCAAACCAGCATCGTGAGGAAAGCAAAGTTACTGATGAGTGGGAATGGAAATTGAGGCCACGATTCCCAACCAAGGTGCTGTGGACTAATGCTTCAGCCATTCTCTGTGGATGGGAAATGGGCAAGGTGAAGCAAATATTTCCACTCACCATGAAGAAACTGATGCTTCTTTCTCTAGCAGAGAAATGTCAAGAGAATAGCTTGTCCCGTGAATTTACCACTCCAAAGTTAACTCCTGTTATAAAGATCCTGGATATTATGAGCAGTAACATAGACACAGAACGGGCTGCTCTCGCAACCAAAACCCACTCCCAGTGGATGGTGATCAGAAATGGAAAAACTAAATGATTTTCTCCCACACATTAAAGGCAAGAAGTCAAATAAGCTCAACTTATTCCATGTCACTTAACATGCCATCTAGTGACAGTAACAGTCTGACCTATATTTTGGTTATTCTTACATACCAGAGACGCAGCATCTACACAGAATTAGAATTACAACGCAGAGGTGGAGGTCATTCAGCCCATCGAGGCAGTGTTGGTTCTTTTGAACAGCAATTCAGTTAATTCCACTTCCTCACTCTTTTCCTGTATCCCTTTAACATGTCTCCTTTAAGTATTATCTAATTACTTTCAAAGTCTACAAATGACTTGGTTTCCACCACCCTCAGCAGTGAATTCCATACCTTAGCTCCAGTCCTACTTGAAAACGTTTAGACTCATATCACCTTGGTTCCTTTTGCCAATTACTTCACATTTTATTTCGCTTTCACACAGTAGTTGGGTAAAATGGTTGCAGGATATTAGGAGCAGTGAATGGAAACAGATAAAAAGGACCACAGTTTGCAACCTCCATTCCAATTTGACAATGTGTAGACTTTTGATAGGAGGCAAGGAAAGAATCTGCCATGTAAATGGCCACATAATTATACAGCACTTATCTCTAACACAGGATCCAGCACCGTATCTTGGCCAAGTTCTGTATTAACACTTAAAGCTCTGCACGCGTGCAGCTAACTGCAATCATGAAATATTTGGCAATTGCAAGGGTCGAAGAAACAGAATTTTACATTTCACGGAATTAGGAGGTCCACCAGCTGACATCTGTTTTAGCATCCAACAGTGCACATTTCTTCCTGGTTTCTAATTCTAAGTTGATTGAACTGCTGGTGCGAGAAGCAATGGGGGTGAAAACTTATTGAAGCATTAAGATGAACTGTGCCAATGCAAGGTGACTGAGAATGACCTGTAGACTGTCAGAGGAATAGCTAAGGTGTGAAGGCAACACAAAAAAAGACTCTAAAGGGAAACAAAAAGAAAATTGGTAACAACCATCCACCACTGCAGGATGCAAGATGAGGAAACTTTATCTGTGTGGTCCTGCTGACCCAGTTACCATAGTAGTGCACTGTACACAGCCAGATGCAGCAGACAACCAACCACAACTATCCCTGAAGAATCACAGGTGTCCGGTGTAGCCTGGCGACTTAACAGTGTGCCACCCCATGAATTCTTTTCAAAATATAAAATTTGCAAGCCTCAGATGCCCCAGAAAAGAATTACAGCAGTTTGTACATCTGCCAGTAAGAATCTAAACTAAAACGGACTCTCTTCAAATGCAGATTTGTCGGCACATAAACTTTGATCAGCTCAAAGTTCACAACCCTGGACATATCTTAAACAATTTTCATCCTTATTACAATAAATTGTTACACATTATAAAATAGTTATAAAATACAGTCCAAACTCCAATGCAAATACTACAGCCTTTGCTGCTATGTTTGCATTGACAACATCTCACCAAAGGACAAACTGGAAAGAATTACTAATTGTAAAATTAGTATCACTGTACTTTATTTGATGGCACCTCGGTACAAGCAGGGTGGGCTTTGCAAATTTGCACCAGAGGGCGCCAGACGCCTAGTCATAAGTGTCAGTCTGGGTTGAATTCTGATCAATAACTGCCAGCACATAAGCTCAATTAATGGGAGGTCGGAAGCTTTCTACCTTGGATATAAAGTTTACTGCGCACCTGAATATAAAGTATTGTTTTTTTTTAAATTAAAATGTGAAACAGAATTACAAAATAATATTTCCATTGACCTTGTCGTTCTCAGAAAGGCTCTGTAATAGATTTGGGAAAAAAAAGTACAAAACAAAACGTGTCAAATTGCTGAAATATTGGTGAATTTACCAGGAGGTCTTCTGGAGTGATTGAATTGTCAGTGTAAATGCAGAGTTTCTCAGCTGTCAGGGGGATCGTCTCTTTCAGTTTTGATGCTAAGAACATGCAGACTGCCCCTAGCAGCTGGAGGTGACATTTTCGAGTGGGAACCGAAGATAAAAATCTATCCAGATAATTCATAGCCAACAGAAAGACTTCCTCTTCGCATTTTTGCTCTTCGCACACCTAGAATGGGGCAAAAACGGCGAAAAGTTGGGGAGATCAGCCCAAGTATCTATTCGATCACAAAAGACAAAATCATTACAATCGCACGCATTTTCTCCAACATTGCAAAATTTAGCCGACAGCCCCAGCAATTTGTAAAACAAGTCAAAAACACTACCCTTTCCCGACCTTTCCCACATGCCAAGCTATCTGCTCAAAATTCGCTTTTTACAAGATTTAACAATCCTGGGCGACAGCCTCCTTCTGCCCCCGACGACTGCGGATTTTCTAAAATATTAAAATTAAATTAAATAAAAAATATCGCGTGGCTGCCAGCAGAGTTACCTTTTGTTCGCAGTAAAGTTTCAAAAAATCGGGAAAATTAGACAGTTGCTCCGCCAGCGATAATTTTTACATGTAAATAAACAAGAAATCCTGAAGTTTAATTGGGGTCAGGAGCTGACAACAAACTCTTTTGCTGGACGGAGGAAATTTAAGGTACAATGCAAGAATTTTGGGTGGTCTAACTCGCTCTCTGCACCAACCATTAAGAGTCCAGGAGTTAAGATCCAGCGGACTCAGTGCAAAGGACAACTTGTGAGACGGAGAATAAAAAATGCAACATCTTAAAACACCCATTAATAACCCTGCAGTTACTGACTCTCTTATTAATAAAGCCAAAGCGACTTTTGATGAGCCCAACAGAGAAACGCAAGAAAAAGTTTTTTTTGAAGTCGAGTCAACATGGCGACACTATGTTGTTTATCAGCCATCATCAGTTCTTTATAAATTTTGCGAGAAAAAATATTTTAAAAAATATCAGCACAATTTTGCATTCGATTCCAAGAAGTTCTCTGCAATTGGGGGAGAGAAAGAAAGCTTGTTAAACTTGCACGCACTTCGTACAAAAGCGACGCCTTTTTTTTTCCAATATGCTTTTCAGAGGCAACATTATAAATAACTTATTTTGAAAAAAAATTATAAAAAGATTAAAATTAAGTAGATGACACCGACACATATTCCCAGCCCAAATACTTTTGCAAAAGCTCTTGAGACAGGCAGGCATGAATAATACTGCATCTTGAAGAGTGCTCGCCTTTTCTCTTTTCCTCTTAAAAAAATTTCTTTTTTTTACCTCTAGCATCCAAAATGCAACCATTTTTCTCATGTAGGGTTCGATTTCTTTCTGGACACATTTGAAATAAGAAGTCCTGGGGATGTATCTGTCCTCAGTATGCAGCAGGTTTTGCAGGACTCGATGGTCAGCGAGGAGGGTAGGGTCCGGGAAGGCTCGCTGGATTCTAGGGGCATTTTCCATGCAGAGGAGCTCCATGTCTGTCTATAAATGTGTGTATGTGTGTGTTGCTGATATGACTGTGCTGGCGAATAAGCTCCGTCTGCCTCTTGATGCACTGGGGCTCCCTCTGTATGCGACAAGAACCAGAGTCAGAGAGAGAGAGAGGAACCCAAGCGGCGCCTGCGCGGGACCCTGTCGACTTGATTGATACTCCGGCTGTGTATCCAGCGCGCAGCCGTCACCGGAGCAACCCCGACGTTCCATCGCGCGGCTCCCGCCCAGCATTCCCCACCCCCGCCCCGCCCCTCGTTGACATCACAATCGCCGTCCCGCCGCCGCCGGCCAATGAGCGCGACGTTGACGTCATCGCTATTCGATACCCCGCGCACGTGCCCTGGGAGGATTGGGGCGGGGGCGAGGAGAGGTGTGCTGGCATGTGGTCCATTCACACCGTCTTAGGCTCGATGAGAGTGGTCGCCCCTCACCCTCCCCCTTCTTGCTCCAGCCAGGTAGTTGTGTACTGGGACACAATGTTCATCATTTCGCCGGCATGTTTACCTCTGAAATACAACCTCCATTTATTTCCTGGGTATTGCTGGTGTTTGCTTTTCTTTGCAAATGAAATGGCTCTGAAGAACAACCAAGGAAAGGTGATAAATGCAGGCCCAGCCGGTGATGCTCACATACCATAAAAGCATTAAAAAAAGGAACACCCAATAAAACTGGCAAAAGACACATATTGGTCCAACTTATTAAGTTTGCTTTAGAATCGAAGTGCAGTACGACCCAAATGAAAGATCTTGTTCATTTCCAAGTATTACTTTTAATTTGGTAATTTATTTTTCCCTTTGTAAGGTTGTGATATTTTGAGGTCCAGTAGGACCTGAATGCTCATTTCCAAGTGATTCTGCTTTTTTAAAATCACACATTTTCCTCTCTAAATGTGTGATATCATCAATTGTTTCAATGGAGCACAAGAGTGGGTGATATGGGTTATTACTCAATCCATGCTGTTGCTTATGAAAAGTGCAAATTGCATTTTTTTTCTTGCAGTTGCTACTTTGGTAAAACTGAATACATTCATTTTGTATAGTTAGAGAAATGATGAACCCCGTTTGCTATTACTGTGCAGACTGAGAGTTAATTATTTTGGGGGGAATTCCTATATGCTTACAAATGTTCAAATATAGTTAAACAAACATCATGTGTAATTCTAAGAAAATGTATACTGAATAAAGTAAACCACATTCTTATAAAGTTTGACTGGTCTTGGTGAAAACAGCTCAGAAAAATTCTGCTTCTATTCATTTAGTGTCCGTACTTATGGGTTGAAGGTACAGAACATAAATTTCACACATTTGTAATGTATTTAAGTATTTGACACTGTTGCAAACATCAGGAGAAAGGTCCAGTCACCACCAATAATAAGCACAAAACATATTGATTTTAATAGATTGTATTGCAGTACAACAGTGCTGAAAGGTGTCATTTATTAGTGGGAAATGCAAGCATGTAAGTTTACTGAGAATTTTCTACAGTTTTATTGTAAAATAAATAACTCCTCTTCAAGAGGAGTTTGCGTTTTTGTTTCTACTAGAAGTTTATGGATGTTAAAATGCTCCTTTTAATACTTTCATATTTATAATGGAGAAGATATTCTTTGTATAAATCCTTAAATTATGCATTCAAATTATAATGTGCAGAAAACAAATATTTTTAAAATATGCATATTTGTTTTGTTTGATTTTGATATTTTTGATTTGTTTGATGTGAAATATCAAAATAAATGAGCCAATAAGAAATTAAATTGGAATTAACATAGTTGATTTCTAATATTAACCTGGTGTGTTTCTATTGTTCTCTGTCAAAGTTTTTTTGTATGTTATGATTCTAAAATAAAGTATTGCATTTTTGTGAAAACTTGGATTTATTTTAAAGCTGATTTTGATCAATCTTATCTTTCAACAATTAAACATTTGGTAAAATTTGAATTCTATATTGCTATCAGACAATATAAAATGAAGGATAATGAAGCCAAAATATTATTTCTTGCCTAAGCTATCAAAGAATGTGCCATGGTAGATGCTGAACATCTGATTTATCTTACTGATGTCAAAAAGTTGATGGAATTCTTTTTATGGGATTAAGGAAAATAGAAAGACTTAAATCTACGCGTCTATTTCAAAGATTCAACCATTATTAAAAACTTTAACAATTACTAATATATTTTTGTTATGTATGATTCTTAAATGTTTTTGTTGAAATAGAATGCGATAAATCGTCATTTTTTAATAAAGAACTTGAGAATTGCTGAAAAAAATACCATTTGTCAAAGTTTTTTATCTTGCACTCATCAGGACAATTCACAAGAAATTTCCCTTTACTTTGATATTTCTTACAAGTTGTATTATGAGTGCCACATGAAAAACGTTGACAAAATGCGTATTTTTTCAGTAAAACTCAAGAATGTGAGACCTTGAAGAGTACCTATTTGGATGAGTTACAGGGTGGCTAGCTATATTTCAATGTCAATTTAGTTCACTAGCAATCCACATAAATAGTTATTATTAAAAGAAATTAAAACAGAAGTGGTGAGAAAAATTATTACCCCAATCTTAAACATTTATGAATTAGAATTAAATAATCCCAAGTAATGTAACTCCTATTACAAGTCTGCCTCCTTCTTTAATAGGTGTAGTGATGTAACCATGGACAGGAAGTCATGATAGAAACAAGACTTGTATTGTCTGCAATATTAGCTTTGCTTTGATGGTAATCAAGCAAAATTGCCACCTGGAACATGAATACTGGAATAGTTTCATTTAAGATTGCCTTGTTAAAGTTTTTTTGATTAAATAAATTATTAAGGAAAAAATACTTCATGTGTAATGTACTGCCAACACGTATCTATTGGCCACAGCTGCATTATGAAAAGATGATGTTGTTAGATTAATTCCACAAAAATAAGTTTTCAATAGAAGAACAAACTCTATTGACGTAAACAGTTCTGATCAAAAATATGCCCTATCTTCATTTTGATTGTCTTTTGAATGGCACCATATAAATGGTTAAGGCACTGTTCTGCTACATAACCCCCAGTCGCTGTTATAGAAATATTAAATAGATCTAAATAGGTAATTGTTATGCATTTAAAAATCATTACAAATAATAGCAATGATAAAAGATAAAAGTGTACATTGAAGACTACGACAAATTTATTTATCTTTCTGTAGTTAAGATCTTCGTTAAAACAAAAACTAACAGGTTACAGTTCAAGTTTATGTTTCAATATTTTCTCTGGTGCTTACTGTAAGATGGCAGTTTCCATAAGATCCAATTACTACATCACTCTTCAAAAAATGTACCAAATAGAATGCTCAGGTTGAACAATAAACTATAAATCATGGCAAATCACTAACATTGAATGCTTACTGCCTTATACTACAACTTTCAAAGATAGAAACAGAAGATGACAGATCAAAATAAACTCTTAAATCTAATTTTCAGTTATATGTACAGTTTAATAATATGTACAAGAAAAACCGTATGGTAATGCATTAAAACAGCACATTGAGTAAAGAAGAACAATTAAAATAAGGGTGTTGAATTTTAGCTGAATCTTGAAAAACACAAGGTAAGTACCACATATCATAATAGATATTCATATTGGTTTCTTGTGGAGCTCTTATTTCCATGTTAGATGTAAACAGCAACTTGATACAACAAACTGGAAAAATCAAGGATGTCCCTGTAGTACATTGTCATTTCTTTTTTAATGATGAGAATTCAGAATGCTATACCTATACACATAAAACACCCATTAATGGTGCAGGACCTTCTCAAAATGCAAGGTTACTTGGTGAATGATGGAGTGGTGAATTAAGGGATTATTTCTTTGCCAGTGAGTGTAAATCAAGAAAGACTGATTGAGCTAATCGACCTGTTCCCCTGTTGTAATATCTGCATATTTCTGTATGTCAGAACATGCACTATTCACTCTCAATTGAACTTGAAACACCTTTCAAAGGATCAACTTTAATCAGTGTATGAACATCATACTCATCCTTAAACATAACATAAAGACTACAGAAATTTTCAGTTTGGAATAAATGCCAAATTTATTCCCAGAGTATGAGCAACATCAGTCAGGGTATTGCGACTGAAGATACTCAAAGAATAAGTACCACATTATTTGATCCAAATCTGTATATAACTCTGAAGTTATAAAACACAAATGCACCATAGGTCAGACTATTGACACAATTCACCCTCAATCATCATCTAAACATTATTTCCGCCCCATGTGTATACCAATGCTGTTCTCAGCATTACTCAGCCAGTAAATTCAATAGTTACCCACAGTCTATGAAAAAGAACCATATTTAACTTCAGAGTATAAAAATCAAAATCACATTCAATTAGAGTAATATCATATTCATCTTCAGTCAGTTTACAAGTACATTAACAATCAGCAGAGAGTGTATAAGCATTGTAACCATTTTCAGAACATATAGATCAAATTTACCTTGAACCAAAGTATAAATACTACAACCACCCCATAATATAAATGCCATATCCACCCACACAGCAATCTTAAGCAATACATTGAGACACCATCATTTTAAAGCACATTCAATCTCAGTCAGATTTTAAGCAGGATATCCACCCCAAATATAAACACCCATATCCACCATTAGTTAGAGAATAAATGGCATATATGTCATCAGTCACATTTTAGACATTATGTTTCCTGTTATTTCCACAACTGATTTAAATATTGAGATAAAAACAATGTCCAAACATAAACACCGTCAACTCGTAATTACTGTCAGAAGTGGCCATACAAACCACTTAGTTGTATTAAAACTGGTTGAAGTACAAGAGCTATAACTACACTCACAGGGCAACTAGGAATGGGTGGTCTTTGCACTGATGCCCACATTACTAGATAGAACAAAAAACACACAATAAACTGTATCATATTTACTGAATTTGAATTGCACCAAAGATTTATTGTTGCGTCATTATTGTTACTTATTATTAACGAAAAATTTGGCTATTTTACTCCAAATAAACCATGATTTTGAACAAGTGGACCTTGTGCTCAGTACAATGTAAAAGCACGTGTGCTTTCAGCACAGAAGCAGTATGTCCATCTTCAGAATATCATATACAGTCTTGGCAAATATATGTTTCCTTAGTCAGAATGTAAGCAACATATATAATGCTCTCAATTAATATATAAATTACAAAGTGTACCCCTCAAGCTGTGTATAACCAATATTTGCTCTTTCATGGATAGAAATGCCTGTGGTCCTTTTTTTAAACCTTACTGATAGTCATCTGATTCAAATATTAACTATATATTCATGCTTAAATAATATCTCAACTACATCAAGGTATTTAGAGTATAAACATTAGCCTTTGTATTGCCTTCTTAATAATACCTTCTGATTAGCATGATTTCAACAGTGTATTTAATCAGCATACATACCACACTGTAAAGAAACGAAATATCAAAACTGAAGTCATGAAAATGAGGTAATTGTAAATAAAGGAAAAGTTAAAGATTAAGGGATATATTTTGCTTCCACATTGTTCACATTTCAAGTCTGAGACTGAACAAATCTAAGCCAACCTACTAGGATCCATTAGAGATGAGCGCAACTCAACCAAGTCTCCAATTTACTACTCATGAGGAAAACTAACGAAAATTTCTTTAATCCTGACTCACATTACTCCCTTAACAAAGACCTCCAATATCAGATGACTCCACCATCCATTTATTTGTGCTATATAGGTGAAAGCTGACTCTTAAGTTTACCAATAATGGTTGCGCTTCAAATTCATTAATTGGTGCAAGACGTTTTGATATCCTGATATAAGGTGCTATATAAATTACAGTTGTTTTTCTAATTCAGATGTGAGAAGTGTTTAGTTAAAATAATCAAATGAAGATTTTATCTTGCACCAGGGAGTCATGGACTAAAAGTTAGAACCAATCTTTCAGAACTTCAGAAAAAAAAATAGGGTGGTAGAAATTTGGAGTTTGATTCCGCAATAGACAATTGATGTTCGATTAATTGATAATGCAGATTGTATGTTCTTTTTACACAGAAATGGTTGCTGTTATCCATCTACGCAGTCATGCCTATGATGTTACATCATCATAACATTAAAATTCTAAACTATTTGCAAGGTATAGCAAAACTTTTAATTAGCTTGCAAATTTCTTCGATTGGAGAGTCCCAGTTTTCAATGAAAATAAAATTGATTAATTGTCAGACAACATCTCACTATTCCTGCATGGAGACAAGTCCTAATTTTAAATGAAATGTGAGAAATTGTTGCAAACATGGATATTGTTTTCTGCTTGGAATGAATTTCAGTGCAACAACTATTGTTACTTTCGCTGATAGTTTCACTCAGGTGCAATTCTCTCAATTCTTGCACTCATTGACTGCAACTCTGCATTTTGCAGTTGACTTGCCCATAACTGTAGCCTTTTGCAACACATTACAATGACATAATACAATACAGCACAGCACAGGAACAGGCCCTTTGGTCCACCGAGCCTGTGCTGATTCCTAAGCCTTATTTAGATCTGCTACTTATTCGCTGTGCATGGTATCTATCTTTCTGTTGGCCTCATGTTTATGTGTCTATCAAGATATGCCCTAATGTTGCGAATGTGGTTGCTTCCACCATCTCCACTGGCAGTGTGTTCCAGGTACCTACCAGCATCTGTAAGAAACATTTTCCCCGCACTTCTCCCCTAAACTTTCCCCCTCTCACCTTGAACCTGTGCCCTCTTGTAGTTGATCTTTCCACCCTGGGACAAAGCCTTTGACTATCCATCCTATCTATGCCTCTCATAATTTTGTAGACCTCTATCAGGTCCCCCCTCAGCTTCTGTCTTTCCAGTGAAAACAATTTGAGCTTATTCAAACTCTGCTCACAACTAAACCCACTCCCCCAGACCAGGCAACATCTTGATAAACCTTCTCTTCACCCTCTCCAAAGTATCCATGACCTTCTGGTAATGTGACAACCAGAGTTATATGCAATATTCTAAATGTGGTCTTACTAAAGTTTTGTACAGCTGTAATATACCTTGAAAACTTTTATATTCGATGCCCCAGCCAATGAAGACAAGTGTGCTGCACGCCTTCTTGACCACCTTATCCATCTGTGTTGTCATTGTCAGTGACCTGTATGCCTAGATCCCTGTATTTCAATGCCCCTAATGATTCTACCATTTATTGTATAATTCATACTTGAATTTGATCTTCCAAAATGCATCGTCTCATATTTGGCTGGATTAAACTCCATCTGCTATGTCTCTGCCAAATCTACAAAATATCTAAAACCTGCTGCATCCTTTGACAATCCTGCTCACGATCTGCAATTCTGCAATCTTGATGTCATCCGCAAACTTACTCATCAGACCATCCACATTTTCCCTCAGAACATTTATATATATTACAAACAACAAAGGTCTCAGCACTGATCTCTGTGTTACTGATCTTCATTCTGAAAAAAAAAACATCTTTCCACCACTACTCTCTGTCTTCAATGAACAAGATGTGGAGGTGCTGGTGTTGGACAAGTTAAAAATCATATCACACTAGGTTATAGTCTAACAGGTATATTAAGAAGTACTAGCTTTTGAAGTGCTGCACCTTCATCAGGTAGCTGTGGAACAGGATCATAAGACACAGAATTTATAGCAAAAGGTCTATGGGTTGAATTTCAGTTGCAGAATTGTATTTGCAGATGTGTTCTATTTTGCTCAAAAAGCACACAATCTGCAGGCAGTCAATCCATGTAACATTTTATAAATTCCTACTTTAGAAATAGAACCAGCCTGACTCAAGATTGGGATACAGACAGACTCTAACCTCATACCTTTAATACATTGTCTGAGCTGAGATGTCACTTTTTAAAAAATAAAAACTTAAGTTATCTTAAGAATGTGACTTAGAAGAATTTCTGGGATTTACATATTAAAGAATTGAAACCTGCAACATATTCTAAAAGATGAAAGACTTAACAGCAATCTAGGTTTGTTCAATATATCATTTCAGTTGCATGATCCTGTCATCTTTTGATATAAATTCTGTGTCTTATGATTCTGCTCCACAGCAGCGCTCCAAAAACTAGTACATCCAAATAAACCTATTGGACTATAGATTTGGTGTTGCGTGATCTTTAACTTCTATGAACAAACCAGTTTTGTATCCATCTAGCCAGCTCAACCACACGCCACAAGACTTTACCTTCTGCCATGAGGTACCTTATTAAATGCCTTACTAAAGTCCATGTAAACAACATCCACTACCCTTCCCTCATCAATCATTCTTGTCACCTTCTCAAAAAAATCCAATCCAGTTGGTGAGATATGACCTTCATGCAGAAACCCATGTTGCGTGTTACTGACACATCCATTCATCTCCAAATGTGATTAAATCCTGTCTTTCAGTATCTTCTCCAAAAGCTTCCCCACACTGTTATCAGGCTCACCAGCCTGTAATTACATGGATTATCTTTATTTCCCTTCTTAAACAAAGTAAAAATACTGGCCATTCTCCAGTCCTCTGGAACCTGTCCTGAGGCCAAAGAGGATGCAAAGATATCTGTTAAGGCCTCAGTTATTTCCTCCCCTGCCCCCTACAGTATCCTGGGATAGATCCCGTCTTGCCCTGGGGATTTGTTTACCTTAATGTATTTCGACACTCAACACCCCTGGGTTCTATCTCAGGGTGGCACAGTGACTCAGTGATAAGCAATGCTGCCTCATAGCACCAGGGTCCCAGGTTTGGTTTCAGCCTTGGGTGACTTGCTGTATGAAGTTTGCATTTTCTCCCCATGTCTGTACGTGTTTTCTTTGGCTGCTCTGGTTTCCTCCCACAATCCAAAGATGAGCCGGTGAGGTGGATTGGTCATATAACCTTCCTCCTTTATTCTTGAGTGGGCTTACTCTTTCCCTTGCTGCCCTCTTGTTCTTAATATGTGTAGAAAATGCCTTTAAATTCTTCTTAACCCTGCCTTATTGATATTAACCCAAAAGTGACAGATTATTGTTAACCAAACATATTAAGAGAAATGGGGCAAAGCCAGGTATTGGAGTTAGGTCACAAATCAGCCATGATCTCATTGAAGGTAGATTGGTTTTGAGACGTTCAATAACCATCTCTTGTTCATATGTTCCTACATTTCAGAATCAAACTTACCTGACTCCAGATGTTCATGTGAACATGATTAGATAGTATTGCAAATGCTCAGGTTAACCTGCAAATAGTGAGTGTTAGCTCATATCTTGCTTTGAAGGAATTCATGACTGATGAGTTCATAATCTTAATTAGAGGAGTGCTGTATGTGGTTTGTAAAATTAGCAGTATCAGGACACTTAAGGTGCCAGCTAAACATTCACAGCAATAAATTATTTCAATCATGTTAGTATTTCATTTATTTTCTTTGAATCTTAAATCTCTGACACTTTATCTTCATAAATCACAATCTCCTTCATATTGAATGTGGTGCATGAGTGATTATCAGGGGATTCATTTGATGTTTACGCTAGGATTCAGTAGGCTTTTGGATGGTGCTTGCCAAAGTGAGACACATGTGACACCAAGTATGGTCACAAACTGAAATGTTGGAGTCCTGAGCCCAGAGGCAGCAATGATGGCCATGGTGTTCTGACTGATTTGTAAGAGCTGAACTCCCAGTGTAACACTCTGCTGCACTCGTTCCTTGCCCTTCTCTCGCAGTCCTCTCTCAGGGATCACAATAATATTCAAGCCTTGATATTGGGGACATAATGGGAAAACCTTTTGGAAGGGCTCCTTTGGAAGTTGAGACAGGTGAAACAACTTAAATCTAGTTCAGGAATTCAAATCTCACTGGTGGAATTTAAATATAATTAAGAAATCTAGGAACATAAAGCTAGTCTCAGTAATAATGACCATGATGATGATCAGCAAGAGTTGTACCCATTTTATTCACCGATCTATTTTCAGGAAATAAATCTGTGACTCTTACTCAGTCTGGCCTGCATGTCCATAGCAAGGGGATTGTTTCTTAACTGCCCTCTGAAATGGGAGAAAGTGAGGACTGCAGATGCTGGAGATCAGAGCTGAAAAATGTGTTGCTGGAAAAGTGCAGCAGGTCAGGCAGCATCCAAGGATCAGGAGAATCGACGTTTCGGGCATAAGCTTATGCCCGAAACGTCGATTCTCCTGCTCCTTGGATGCTGCCTGACCTGCTGCGTTTTTCCAGCAACACATTTTTCAGCTCTGCCCTCTGAAATGACCTGGCAAACCATTCTGTTCAAGGGTGAGTAGGAGTGGGTAACAAATGCTGGTCTTGCCAGTGACATCCATATCCCATGAAAGAATGTAGACAATAATGGTAGAGTTGCTTTTCACATTGCCCTTAAATCTGCTTTGGACTCTGGCTGTACATTGTTTAAAATTTGATACCTTGTCCAATTCTTGTGTAAGTGGGAATAATGAACATAGTTTTTGTGATCTCTTGGGTAAATCCGCAAGTGTATCTCTTGAATTTTCTGGAATAAATAACAACTGAGCACTTAAAAGAAAGACTTGTACTTACAGGACACTTTCCGCAAATATCCTGAAGTGTGTTTTTCTGCAGTTTAGTCACTGTTGTAATGTCGGAAATGTGGGACAATGTAAGCACACAGCAAAGTCCCATAGACAGCAAAGTGATAATGCCAGATAATATGTTTTTTGATTATATTGGCTCAGGTATAAATGTTGGCCAGGATTCCAAAGTCAATTTATTTCTTTGAAGTGTTGCGTCTTAACATTCCACTTTCACGTCCTCAGCTCTGCATTGAAATGTTAAACCAATTTTTATACTCAAGTTTGGAGAGAGGGAATTGAACCTACAGCTTTCTAAAGACAGAGGCATTAAGTTACAGTTAATACTTTGCATGCAAAGTCTTTTGCTCGTTTCAGGGTCACATATTAGCATATTAGCCAAATTCTGAACAGAGATAATAACAGACTTGCCCATCTTTGCATTTTATTTAATTAAGCTTTCACCATGTCAGTAAATATAGCATCAAAAGGGGTGAAGTTATAAGAAAATAGTGGGAGTAATGAAGGGAGTAATAAAATAGCAAGACAGAGAGGTTTATTAAATATATGATCTGAACCAATGACTTCAACTAGTTCTGTGCTTGTGACAGGAAAGAATTCTTACTTTTTGGTCATAATTAGAGTAACTCATCCACTGACTATTCTTTGAAGACTGGATTACATATTTGTTGTTTGCAGCAGTAAATGAAATTATGATACTAATAATAAATAGGCCATTGAGTTAAAGGTATTTTTCCCAATGTAACAGGAAGGAACGTGCATAATGTGGATAACTGTCAAAAACATGCTTGTTTGGGAAAGCAATCTGCATTTACCTTCATTAAAACTTAAAAAAGACAGCCAATTATTGTATGGAAATAATTGCTTTATTGTACAGAACTCAAACATTGCTAAATAAGAGATGAAGACTTAGCTCTTTATCTTGCATTCTTCAGGACTAAGATGTGACAAAATCAACTTAGAAAACAAACACTAATTTATAAAACATGAGAAGAGGATGCTGATTGATTGGGTCATCATTGGCAAGGAGTTGTAGTAAGAACAATTAATTATCAATCTTAGTTCACCGACCAGGCAGGTGGACTCTGATTGCTCAGGGTGTTGCTTTGGGGAATGTAGCAGTCACTAGACAATAGACAATAGACAATAGGTGTAGGAGTAGGCCATTCAGCCCTTCGAGCCTGCACCGCCATTCAATATAATCATGGCTGACCTGTTTCTACTGCATCTCCTTGCCAATTATATCCAGCACTTTCTTCTCATGTCATGTAAATTAGTGTTCCTTTTCCAAGTCTATTTCTTGCATCTTTGTCTTGTTGCATGCAAGAAAAAGTTGCAAATTCAAGTTTCCTTTTTGCTATGTTTATGAAAATTTTACTGCAATCATAATCATTCTGGATTTCATAGGTCTAGAGTGTTCATTAATAAAGTACTAAATAACTTTGGCTAGAATCACAATATGACATGGAGACTCTGAAACTATCCATATTTTCTTGGGCAGAAATTAAATAGAGATTGCCAAAAAGTAAATGAAGCTAAAATAATTGTCTTGCAAATAGGAGCATTCCAGTCCAATAAATTTGTAGAGCTCAAGCAAAACTTCAATACCTGGAATGAGCTTTACCATAAGAACTTGTAACTTTATGAATAAATTCAGCTGTGGATATTTGTAATTCATATAGGTAAGAATAATCAGAAAACTTAACGTTTACAGTTGAATTCTCATCGATCAACTAGTTTACCAAGGAATGTTCTGGATGAATCACAGTTTCTATAAGCTCTATATGCAAGTAAACAATTTGCAAACATCACAATTTATTCCTTGTGCTTAACGATAGTTGAATTAATGGAGTCAAATGGATGACCAGCATTGTGCCACAAAGCTAACATTACAAGCTGGAAGTGAAAAGCATGAATACTTTCTGATCCCAAGGTATTGGTTGTGCAGCATAACCTGAAGGCATGTTAACGTTTCAGGTAAAGAAAATTATGATTTAACAGCTTTCTTTAAATGTGAATTTTCCTATTTACACCTTGAACAATACTACCTTTGCAATAACAAAAGATGAAATTGATGCAATTATTAATGAAAATTATTATTAAACAAACCACAATTACCAAAAGATAATTAAAACTGCCATTTGCTAGCACAATAGCTGTAAAATCCTTAATTATGAAATAAGCTTAGTCCTTGAATTTTACTTTGGTATCTTCTTGTAAACAAGTTTGCTTTGTTAGGACTGCACATATCTGAGTTTTCTCTACAACTCTTACTGTAGTTAAATATTACCGAGCCCCAAAGTTACAACATTTAACAGGAAGAACACAATTTATTTTACATTATTCTGATAAACTTTTATTGGAAACTTTATTTGTGAAACTAAGAGAGAATTTTACTGCTAATAATATGCACTGACCAGTTTAGTAAGGTGTAAACGCTGATTTGCGCTGTGCAATTTGGTATCTTCCAAATAGTACAAATTCTGAAATGATGTGTGTAGACTAACTTTGTGCCATATACTTCAAAATAACTTACTAGTGCAAGACTTTTTTTTGTTCCAGTGTGGGTGGCAGGCAATAGATCCAGAGTAGTTTCAGTGTCAATAGGTAGGAGAAATCTAATGGAAAATACTTGAAATGGTGTAACACTTCTTTATTTCAGTTGTTTGATTAATATGAAACTTGCAGATAGCTCTATCACTCATTTGCCTGAATCCTTCCAGCTGGAAATATTTACAGAAAACTATCAAACTGTGTAACAAAGAAAATGGCAATAAAATGAAAGGAAAAGATGGTCTCATTTAAATAATGCAGCAATAACGTTTCTATTCAGCAACTAATTAATTTATTTTGGTAGCTTAACCAATGTTGGACTGACTTATCCAATTACATGAGAATGATTTATTCAATAATCTGCTCTGCAAAAATATTGACAAATTCTGAAAGGTTGAAATGAACCATTGTTTTGTTTTCCATTGACAAAAAAATCCCTTTTGAGTTTAAACTGAATTAATCTTACAAAATACAAATAGCCTTGTTGTTGCAAAGATAGCAGACAAAAGAATTTCATGTAGGTTATGTATCAATTTTATATACGGTCTTGCTAGCTATTAATGGTAACCATTCAAATTTCCAGCTATGTTTGCGCTATATTTGTTCCAGGTTGCTGGACTTTGTACACAGCTTGCTCCCCCTCAAAGGGTACTCTTACTTTGCTTTGCATTCTTGTGGTTTTTGGGTTCGAAATTTTAATGTGACTGAAACTGCTCAATAAGCTATTGTGCTTTAAGGTTTTTGGGACGCTGTTCTTTTGGGTACAGCCATGTACTTTGGGAAAGGAAGTGACACTCCCA
Organism: Chiloscyllium plagiosum; assembly: GCF_004010195.1. Classification (NCBI taxonomy): domain Eukaryota; kingdom Metazoa; phylum Chordata; class Chondrichthyes; order Orectolobiformes; family Hemiscylliidae; genus Chiloscyllium; species Chiloscyllium plagiosum. The sequence continues at coordinate 13,865,288 of NC_057735.1, forward strand.
CCATCTGTCTCAACCTGTAGCAGCATGCCTCAATGTTAGTAATCATTTACAATCGCATACTCTCAGTACCTCTTTTCCCAGCAACAACTTTTATTCCAGAACCGTAGTCAATTTCAGCAGTCACAAGTTATTTTAGCTGATACAGCATACATTTAATGAGGTCTGTCGCATTTGAACTAATTTTCTTTTTCAAATGGCTGATGTGTTGAACAAGTCCTTCATTATTCATCGGTTGTTCCTTCTGAAAGAAGGAAGCTTGGGGGGTGGAGCAAGTGTTAAAATGGCAAAGGGAAACCAGTAGAAATAACAAAAGAAATTTGATGTGTTGGTTAACCTACTATTGGGAAGATATCAGAAGCAAAAACAACAACTGTTACCTTTTAATGGTATTTTTGAATGCTGAGCAGAGTTAATATGGAGTATTTCTCTAGTGGATGGCAAAGAATGTATAGATAAACTGACAAGAAGGCAAATGCTACGAATATAATACATTTTGTGAAAATATGTTTAATAGATCATAACCCTCAGTGTTTGGACCAAATAGTACTGGCCAAGTGCTGCTGAGAAACTCACACTATTGTGAAGGACTCTGGAGTTTCCAGCTCAATTACTCATCACTAGCCTGAGAACAAATGTGATATCTTCATTAAACCTTGTGGTTGGGGGCTGGACCAAGGTATCCTCATGTAAAGAAGCAGATGGTCCCCACCTACAATCTTTAACTTTACTGCATGAGTCAATTTGTGCTTGATTTATTTCATTTTCCTATTCTTTAAAAAAAAGTAGTGTTAGCACCATGTGATATCACTATATGTTGAAAAGTATACAAACTGAAAAGCAATACAGAGTGAGTAAACCAGACAGACAACTAGAAAGCAGTGACATGAAATTTAGGTGCTTTGGATGTTACACAGGGTGGCAGGGTTTGATAGTTCAGTTAGCTGGACAGCTGGCTCGTGACACCAACAGCATGCTTCATTTCCCACATTGGCTGAGGTTACATGAAGGACTCTACTTCTCAATCTCTTCCCTCATCTGAGGAATGGTGACCCTCAGATTAACCATGAAGAGTCATCTCTCTCTAATGACAGAGCAGCCCTATGGTCTCGTAAGACCATCTGTGACAATTCTGCTCACAAACGACCTTCTGGTAAAATGTTCTTATTTTAAGTAGACAATGAAGAATAAGGAGCGTTCCATGTGCTGGGTTTAAGGTTTTTGATTTCAATTCAGCAAAGCACTCATCAGAAGTTGTAAATTACAGTGTACAACTTATAATGTACAAAGGTATTTCTCCTTTCATTAAAAAAAAAGCACAATTATTTGCATCTGCAAAATACCCAAACTCCATAATCTATAAAGCAAATCATCACTCAAGAGTTATTTGTTCATTTTAATCTGTCACACTTTCATCTGTCCTTGAGTGCGCATTACATTCATAATTGTTAAAACTTTCTTCTAATGTTATGCGCGTAAGCTATTGTTGTTTGTTTGACTGGTGTCTGCTCATTCATGGAGTAATGGTCATTTTTTGGGGAATATCATTCAGTTTGTATTAACACCTCGAATGCAATGCAACTGTTTGACCTTGCTGTATAAGAATTGCTATTCACCCTGTCTCACTGGCCTCACACTGCAGGGTCACTCCATCACTCCACTGGAGCAGTAGAAATGCACAACTTCCCAAATGGCATCAAAAGTACTTGGAAAACTACTGCTTTTGTCCCACTTCACTTGCCAGTATTAAACCATTTCATCGAGGGCAATACAGGTCAATGCCTTGGCCAGTTGTGGTCAATGTTTAGCAAGGATAGTGAGATTTCTTCAAAGCCTTACTCAGATGCTTTGAGTACAGGCAACCTCTCAATTGTTCCAGAATTTCACTGTTACACTGGATGTTGTAAATCCAGTCTGTGAGTGTTGTCACTTTCATGATCACTCTCTTCTTTTCTAGTTCTTCTATCTTCTCTTTCAGGCTGGACTTGAGGGCAGCCAGAACTCTCCTTGAAGGATGCTGTGTTGGTCTCCACTCTCATTTACTTCAAGATTACATTCACCAGGAAGACACCTAAGACTAGCGATTTTTAGGATCTGTTCATCAATCAATTTCTTGATGTGCTGTGAAACATTGTAAATACATGTAGGGTTCTCAATCCAAACTTTCAGTTGTGATGAATGGATTTTGCATTGGGCCTTAGTTTGCCATTTTGGGTTTAGCATACTTCCATCATCTGACTTTAACTTTAAAGACTTAATTTTTAGGTCATCATCTTGAGCCACTTTACAAAGATCAGTGATGCTCATAATGTGGAATGCAGCCTGACCCTTCACCATTAACTAAATGCTGTTATTCTGCACTCATTATTCTAGCAACCACTTACCAACCTGAGATCAGATAATGCCAACATATCATGCTGTGAACAGCAATTGATCTGAATCATTATCTGAATGAAAGAAGACTTGAATTAGACCTCAGCTGCAGCACTGTGTACATTTCTGGGGGTAGACCTTTGGAAGAATGTTAACACATTGGAGAGAATGCATAAGAGATTTATGAGAGATAAAAAGCTTTTATTATGAAGATAGAGTGGAGAGGTTGGACAGGAGAAGGCCAAGAGGAAATTTGATTGAAGATTTTAAATTTAATTGAAATCCAAACGAAGTAGTCATGGACAAACTGTTTCTGCTCAATAAAGGATCAAGGACGAGGGACAGAAATTTAAAGGGATTTGCAAATTAATGCAACATGAGAAAATGATGTTTCACATGGTCAGTAGTTTAGGTCTGAAATATGTTGCCTGGAAGTGCAGTGGAAGCAGGTTAAATTGAGACATTCAAGAGGAAATAGAGAATTGTTTAAATAATGATTAGAAATAATGTGCATGGTTATGGGGAAGGACAGCAGAATGGCACTAAGTTGTCATGCTCATTTAGAGTGTTAGTGTGGATATAACAGACCAAATGACATCTCTCCAGCAGCCATCTTTATAGCTTCCTTTGATTCTTTCCAGCAAAATACTTGCATGATAATGGGTTCAGCACTTTTTCAGTAAGAACACGGCTTTCCCCATGCTGAACATGTTTCCTTAGCCTTCAAGTAATACCCTTTGAAATATTTACATCCTGAACTTGGGTCTTGAACTTTCTATTGGTTTTCTGGAAATACTTCCTTTTTATCTCCTTATTCTTGTTAGGCCAGAATAACACCAAGCCTCATCAGTTATCCAGTTAGTATGCTTAGTTGATCATTTACAAACTCAGAGCTTTTGTACATGTCAATTGTTTTCTTGAGAGTAAGTTTATCTTCTGTCAGCAGACATGCTCTCATGGCTGGATCTCTTATTCCTAAGGCAATCCTATCTCTGATTAGAGCATTGTCCATTTGCTCAAACATTTAGGAGTTAGCTTGAAAAACTTGAATGCAGACACATACTGGTCAATTTTCGCTGTCTTTTCATGAGCTTTGATATTTATATTCCTTTTTTATTTTATTATTCCTCTTTAAATTTGAAAGTTCCATTTGCAGTAAATTGTAAAGTTTTGAAGCAGAGCACATTTAAACTGATTTAAATTACAAGCTCCCAATAGTTCTGGGATGGTGAAATGTAGGTTGCAGAGAATTGAGATTAAACAGTGTCAATGTTGGATTTGGAGTGCACGTGTGAAATTGCATGAAGTGTGGTTAACAAGTTTAGTGAGATGCAGCTGCAAATAACTATGTGGCAGTGTAATGTATTGGCAATAGCTTAGACCTGTCTGAAGAAGAGTCATAGAGTCACAGAGACATGTAGCATGGAAACAGACCCTTTGGTCCAACTCGTCCATGCCAACCATTTGTCCTAAATTAATCTAGTCCCATTTGCCAGCACTTGGCCCACATTCTTCTAAACCCTTCCTATTCGTGTACCCAACCAAATGTCTTTTAAATGTTGAAAATGTACCAGCCTCCATCACTTTCTCTGGCAGCTCATTCTATACACACACCACCTTTTGCATGAAAAAGTTGCCCCTCAGGTTCCTTTTAAATCTTTCCCCTCTCACGTTAAACCGATGTCCTCTAGTTCTGAGGCAGGATTAGAAGCTGAATTTTCCTGGGTACTTGGTATTCAGGAAGGAAAGGGTGCAGGATAAGGAGGACAAATAGCAGTATTGACTTGTGAAACAGTACAGTGCTAGAATGGCAGAATGTCCTTGGGAGATCAAAGAGAGAATCTCTTTAGTTTGGGTTCAGAAATAATAATGATTTCTTGTTGCCAATCTAATAGTGAGAAAGTGGCTCTTACCTGCACTGGACTTGTTCAATAAGAACTGCTGTTTGATAAGAATAGATCGATGGCTAACATCAGAATGAACTCAAAGGTCCTCCATAGGCATACTGGCAGTTTAGGAATTGTCAGATGGGATAGTATCGGCACTAAAATGGAGATCTATTTGCAGTGGTAAAAGGCATAGCTTCAGTACTAAATGTGTACTTTGCATCAGTGTTTAATACAGATGAGGACTTTACCAAGGCTACATTAAATGAGGATGCTGTGAAGATACAGGATAAGAAAGAAGTAAATAATGAGTTGGTAGATAAAAGAACAGTTGCACTCAAAGTGACTATGCCAGCTGGTCCGAATGGGATGCATTTCATGGTGCTGAGGAATGTGAGGCAACAATTGCAAAGGTCCAGATATCAAACCTAAAGCTTCCTTGGGTTCAGGCTGATGTCACAGGACTGGAAGATTAGAAATGCTACACTTGTAGTCAGAAAATGAGAGAAGAACAAGCCTGGCAATTAGGGGTAAGGTCAATCAGTTTAATGTTGTTGATGGGGAGACTTTTAGAAACAATAACCTAGGAGAAAATGAACAGTTAGAAGGAGAAGCATGGACTGATAAAGGAAAGACAGATTAATGAAGAGCATGTTTAATGATGCTGATTAAGTCTTTGATGAGACAAAAAGAGGGTGCACGTAGGTAATGCAGTTGATAGGGCATGTATGAACTTGCAAAAGTGATTTTTTAAAATGTCTACACATTAAGCTCGTGAGCAGAATGGAAAGCCCTTTGATAAAAAAAAATGGTAAAGTGATACAAAATTAAGTCCTGCAGAATGTTTGTTTTCCAGACTTGTGTGAGTGTATATTGTGGTGTGCCCAAAGTTGCAGAGCTTGGAGTACTGTTTGAAACATATATTAATGAGCTGGACTTTGCAGTACAGCAATCTTTGTTATTTATTTACATCTTGTCCAGGACATCTCTATAGCCTGCCGCACTCAGATCCCAGCTCCATGTATTCTGATATTATCTGAAACCACTAACGATGCAGCCAAGCTATTAGCATATAGTTATTGATCCCATGTAGTTCAAAGAGCACATTTACAAAACTTGCCAATGTAGTAAACAGTGAGGAAAACAATAATATATTTCAGGCAGATGTGGACAGGCTGGTGGATTAGGTAGAAGCAGGACAGATGAATTTCAATGCAGAAGATGTGAGGTGACACCTTTTGTAGGAAGACAAACAAAATGATTCAATTTTAAAGGGGTGCAAGATGCGACGTGCGTGTGTGTATGCACAAATCTTTGAAGGTAAATGGAAAACAAGCCGTTAAAACATATGGGCTTCTGAGCTATATAAATACATGTATTGAGTTTAAAAGATACAAATGGATGTCCAACTTACATAAAAAGACTGGTTCAACTTCAACTGGAATATTGTATGCAATTCTGTACACCACATTTTAGATAGGACATGAAAACTCTGGAGAGATTAAGGATTTCAGTTTTGTGGATAGATTGGGGAAACTGAGATTGTTCTTTTTGGAACAGAGAATGTGAAAGGAGAATTGACAGTGGTGTTTAAAATCATAGAATTTCGATCGAATAATAAAGCAATGACTGTTGCCAATAGGCCGAAGTTTGATAACCAGTTTTAGATTAAAATGCAAAAAAACCAGAGGTGAGATGAAAAAATCCTTTTGGTGAAATGAGTGGTTAAGATTTACAATGCACTGCCTGACAGTAAATTAGGTATAGAGTGAACAGTGGAAAATGAGGACTGCAGATGTTGGAGAGTCAGTCAAAATGTGCAGCACTGGAAAAAACACAGCAGGTCAGGCAGCATCCAAGGAGCAGGAGAGTCAACGTTTTGGGCATAAACTGAAGGGTTTATGCCCAAAACATCGACTCTCCTGCTCCTTGGATGCTGCCTGACCTGCTGTGCTCATGGTCTCAACATTAAAATAAATCATTTCCACTCAATGTTATTCACTTTTGACATTTAAAGAAAGAAGCAGGGTTGAAGTGTGCCATAGCTGCTAATTATTCTCACATAGGCAACAATGATCTTTAAGGAGGAAAAGTGAAGAACGCAGGTGCTGGAGATCAGAGTTGAGAGGGTGGCGCTGGAAAAGCACAGCAGGTCTGGCAGCATCTGAGGAGCAAGAGAATCGACGTTTCGGGCATAAGCCCCTGATTTGCCTGCTCCTCGGATGCTGCCTGACCTGCAGTGCTTTTCCAGCACCACACTCTCAACAATGATCTTTAAGTTTGGAATACGTTTCTAGATGCAATGTCAAAATCGTAGGACAGATATTCTAAAGCAGTTGCAACTGGGGCAGAAGACAATGGACAACTGCATAATCACCATTATTTCACTCGTTAAGATGCCCAGAGAGTCCAATAAATTTTAAAAATTGATTTGACCTTTCAGTTATTAGCAAAAAGAATAATCTGACAAGGTTTTATGTTTTACAACTTGTATAAATGACTAGACACTACTTTGATTTTGTAGGCAGCATATACTTTAACTACAAAAGGAAATATATACATTCCCTTTGTATACTTGTCACCCACTGTCGCCTCCATGAAATTACAGTCCTTTTAACAAAGAGTCTGTAGTTATTCCTAGCTTCCTGTTTGTTCCCATGTCCTTGTTTGCCAAATTGTAATCCTGAGAGATTGCTTGAAGGTGTTTTCCTTAGTTTTTGGAGAGTTCTTTAAATCGATCAGCAGCAGTGAGCCCTGTTCCAATGTTTCTTCTTATCTCAGCCATGCCAGGGCAAATCTCTCAGAATCTTCCAGGCTGCAGACCGAATTTCATACAAGAATCTCAGGGAGTCCCTCTCCCACTGCAACTCCCAGGTCATTTCCTCTGCCCTGAAGCTCTTCAACCGCATAAACTAAATCATCCGCCGACATTTTTGCCACCTCCAAAAAGACCCCACCACCAGGGATATATTTCCCTCCCCACCCCTTTCCGCCTTCCGCAAAGACCATTCCCTCTGTGACTACCTGGTCAGGTCCACGCTCCCCTACGACCCACCCTCCCATCCTGGCACTTTCCTCTGCCACCGCAGGAACTGTAAAACCTGTGCCCACACCTCCTCCCTCACCTCTATCCAAGGCCGTTAAGGAGCCTTCCACATCCACTGTTTTACCTGCACATCCACTAATATCATTTATTGTATCCGTTGCTCCCGATGCGGTCTCCTCTACATTGGGCGCCTCCTAACAGAGCGCTTTAGGGAACATCTCTGAGACACCCGCACCTGCCTAGCTCCTTTTCCACCTATCCACTCCACCCTCTCCTCCCTGACCTATCACCTTCATCTCCTCCCCCACTCACCCATTGTACTTTATGCTACTCTCTCCCCACCCCCACCCTCCTCTAGCTTATCTCTCCATGCTTCAGGCTCACTGCCTTTATTCCTGATGAAGAGCTTTCGCCCGAAACGTCGATTTCGCTGCTCGTTGGATGCTGCCTGAACGGCTGTGCTCTTCCAGCACCACTGATCCAGTATCTGGTTTCCAGCATCTGCAGTCATTGTTTTTACCTCCTTGAATCTCTTTAACTTGAATCCATGCCCCTCCCACATTTGGCAGTGGTAACTTGCAAAACCAAACAGCCTTTTCTCAAGTACAATTATAATGTTTAGAAGACATTTGGATATGTTCATGAATAGAAAAGGTTTGAAGGGATATGGGCCAAGCAGTGAGACTAATTTAATTTGGAAGCAAGGTCGACATGGACTGGTTGGACAAAAGAGTCTGTTTCCATATAACTCTCTGACTCTGCTGGTCACATAGAATTCTTGTATACTTGTTTCATTGATTTATAGGAAGCCTGCAATTTGACGTGAAAAGTGCATCCTCTTGCCCTTTTCTCCATGGCAATGGGATACACATTACTCATGGTATATAGATGAAATACTAAATATCTATCTTTACTCTCAACATCATTTGTTTTTAAATAAATGAATTCTTCACAGCACAAATTCTTACAACCCCAAACTATCTTTCTCGTACTTTGGAGGCTTAGAATCTATTCACTGCAAGCACAGACTGCTGCCTTTTTGTTTACAAGTGCAAATATTTTGTATCTTCTTCTCAGTAAAACAATCTAAACATTTCTTTGATCACCAACAATCAAACCTACCAGGTCACATGATTATCTTTTTTACTTAACGTAGATTTAAAGCTACAGCCCCAAAATATAACAATCTTATAAAGATAATTAGATTACTTACAGTGTGGAAACAGGCCCTTCGGCCCAACAAGTCCACACCGCCCCGCCAAGCGCAACCCACCCATACCCTACATTTACCCCTTACCTAACACTACGGGAAATTTAGCATGGCCAATTCACCTACCCTGCACATCTTTGGACTGTGGGAGGAAACCGGAGCACCCGGAGGAAACCCACGCAGACACGGGGAGAATGTGCAAACTCCACACAGTCAGTCGCCTGAGGCGGGAATTGAACCCGGGTCTCTGGCGCTGTGAGGCAGCAGTGCTAACCACTGTGCCACCCATAGCAAAATTGTAGCAAACAGATGTAAATCTTCACTTTTCATTACTACAATGAAAATTAACCTTTGGCAATAACAGAATTCTTTGTCTCCCATAGTTTAAGTTATTTCTGAAAAGAACACCTTTTCCAATTAAGCGAGAAAATGTATTGTAACCCATCAGAAGTATTAAGCTAAGCACATAGAATTTGACTGATACTTCAGGAAAACCTATCAACAGTGATTACTTCTCACATAGTTTCCTGTAGTATCAACCCAGATTTAAAAACTCAACTCCGAACAAAAAATGTTTTAGTCACAATGTTGAATGAATGACTAGTTTACCTGCATTAGATTTTTTTTGGATTGTGACACAAGTCCTGTTCTGGAGAAGGTTCACTGAGCCTGAAATGTTAACTCTGCTTTCTCTCCACAGATGCTGCCAGACGTGCTGAGGTTTCCATCAATATTTGTTTTTGTTTTAGTCCTGGAGAATGCTATTCAACTCTTCACCTTTGCTCTGCATTTTGCTATGTCACATCGTGGTCTCAATACGACTTTCCTGTCTGCTCTCCGTAATCCTTGACTTCCCTGTCTATCAAAAATCTACTTAACTCAGTTTTGAATAAATTCAATGACCCAGCCTCCACTGTTTTCTAAGTAAGAGAATTCCACAGCCTAACAATCCAATGAGAGAAAAAAAATTGTAATCACCATCTTAAAAAATATATTTTTAAACTGTTTCCCCTGGTTGTTGCCATCTCTCCCTGTCCAAACAAGATAAAACATATTCTCAGTGCTCACATGAACTAGTCCCTCACATGATTATCTTATATGTTTCAATAAGATGCATGTTTTCAAGTTTCAATTTGATATCGCCCAAACTTCTTGACCTTTCTTCATAAAATATGTCCTTCATCCCGGGAAATAGTTAAGCATGTTACAGGATGAGGATTTCCAAATACGTAATCTGCACCATTTTCTGCCCTTGCATCCGAGATACAGCGAAACAATTGCAGGGCACACGGTAATACCATCAAAAACGCATTTATTTCGAATATAGAGGCAGTCATTTTAGTGTTGGGGAAAAGCTCAAAAAGTAAAGGTAATTGGCAAAAGGAAAACATTTTATAAATGTTTTTTTCATAATATGAAATGAACTGCCTGGAAGAGTGGCAGAATTTTTGAAGAAGGTATTGGTTGAATACTTAAAGAGGACCAATTGCAGAGCTGTGGAGCAAGAATAGGGATGTGGAATGGGTTGACCAGTTTTTTTTAATTGAAGAGCGTGTGCAGTCACAATAGGCTAAAAAGGTCTCTTTCAATTTTGTATTAAGCTATGATTCTGTTTCATTTTATTATGCTTGCTGTGGCAATTGAGTGGGGAGAGGATAGAAGATAGTTTAGTCATTTACAGCAAGGAAGAATAGCTTTGAATAAAAGGAGAACTGAAAACCTTTGAGACAAAGTTATATCAAAATATGAACTGGATTTATATAAAAGGAATCAAGCAGTATAGCTCCCTGGAATAAATATTGAAAGTCATGTGTGAACATTTTTAATTATGACTGCTTTTCAGTTTGCAGCAAGTCCCATTCTGCTGTGACTGCTGGAAATTGTGATGCATAAGCCCAAGCTCTTGTTCATGTTTCACAGTCTAGTGTTCTGTTGGAGGTACTCAATACACAAATCAAAATGACATATTGAGAAAAAAAATGACAGTACAAGACTGTCACAAGTTGTCAAGATCATGCTGTGGGGCGGGGTGGGGGTGCTGGGTGCTAGTGCGGAGGTGGTAGGGATGCATATTAATGGATATTGGACTTTTAAACCTTTCATATTAAGGTCAGGGGGACATAGTGCAAAATGGAATGTGAGCCAGCAGTCAATACAGCAAACAAAAGGAAACGGAACAAGATATTAAATCTTGCCCAATTAGGATCATCTGTCCTTTTCTAGACCTAATAGCAATCAGAGAGTATTTCTTACCCAGGGACAGTAAAAATGTTTGTAACTGGGTACTTATAGTTTTGTGCATTTTTCTGTTTGCATGAAACTGGGAAACAACTCATTTAGTTTAACCAGAAAAATTGTGGGTAATATTTTGCAAAGGCAAAATAGAATTATGTGTAATATATCATTTAAGACTACCGGGTATTGTATAGCATTTATTCCTTCCCCTTTTTGTATTTCCCAATAGCATGCTCCACCCAAGCTGTCAGAACAGGAAGGTGAGCTGCTCCCAAGCTTCATCAATGATACTGTGCAATGGATATTAAAGCTGATTACATTGAATGTATTGAGCTGATTGTGGCCTCTATTCTCTTGATGACCTCTAAGTCCCCTGAGTCACTTGTCAATCAGGAATCTATCTAACTCAGCCCTTAAAAATATTCAAACGCCCTGCCTCCATTGCTCTCTGGGAAAAACAATTCCAGAGATTAATAGACCACTTGGAGGTAATTTTTTTCTACATCTCCATGTTCAATAGGAGGCTTCTTATTTTTAAACCACCATTCTCTCAGGAGGATGCAAGAGACTGGAATTTTATTAGTGCCAACTTCACTAAAACAGACAGTTTGATAATTTTTCTCATTGCACCTCAGGCCTTGAGTTGTAAATCCATTGGTGCTTCTCCCTAAACTATAATAGTGGCAACATTTCGAAAGGACTAAATAGGTTCCTTCAACAACACCTACCAAACCCATGACCTTCACTATTTAGAAGGCAGCAAGTGCGTGGAAACACCATTATCGTGAAAATTCCTCTCCAAGCTGCACAGCATCCTGAAATGGAACCATATTTCTACTCTTTCACTGTCGCTGAAGTCAATATGCTGGAGCTCCTTTCCTAACAGCACTGTGGGTGTACCTACACCCTGTGGACTGCAGCAGTTTAAGAAGGCTGCTCACCGCTACCTCTTATGGCAATTTGTTTGTTAATAAATACTGGCTTAGTCAATCATGCCCACACGTCCTGAAATAAAAACAAAAACGTGGTTTGGAATGTTCACATCATAAATGCACTATATAAATGCAAAAGCGTTCTTCTTTTCACTGATTAATTGCTGTTTTTAAAGTAAAATGCAGTTTTAATGTAAAGAACTGTTTAATGAGAATCCAATAAATCTTTGCAACTTACTATGGTGGATGCTGAGCTTGTGTTGGTTTATCACCACCAACCTCCAGCATCTTCTCTACCTGTGCCCTGCCTTATTTCAGTTCAAACTCCGTGCACAAAAGCGTCTAGCACACTGCCATTCTGACAGCATTCCTTGGAACATATAGCACTGCACCTTGTGTTGATCCAGACATTGGAATCAAGGTTTCAGCACAACAAGTTTCTGCTTGATTAAAGCCCAACCTCTTGAGTATGCCTCACTCTACATTCCTGACTGAGGAGGCTGTACCAGGAACAGGTAATCAATATAATTCCAGAGAATTCCATGCAACTTATCTGAACCTGAATAAGTAGTTAGGCTATAATTCCCTGGAAATAGAATTAATCCTGGAAATTGATCATCACATAGATACGTATTTATTGGTCTTTGCAATCCATTTGGATACTAATTTAGTGACATCCTTGAATACGGAAGCCTGCAATTGGTGCTTGAGTGACCAATCAGTGAAGCTAATAGTATCCAGTACCAAGAGAATAAAATATATTTCAACAGATCTACTCAATGCTGCTACTTTTTTGACATTTATTTTAACTTGATCACCAAGCGTGTCGAAACAAGGCATCTAAGACATTGGCAATGAAGTGGTGAATCACAAACTGACTGATTCTTGCCAAGTCTCCTGTCATTTTCTATACAAAGCCTGTGGCAAAATTGTTGGATGTTACTTGCACATTTTTCACTGTTAGCAACCTCGTGCCAATCTTGCTCCTTGGCTGCTGATTGGCTTGCAAGAAACCGGTTTATTTCACCTATCATTAGGTTTCCTTGATGTGTATAGCTTCCTTATGCAGTTACCTTCGGTGAAGCTGGTATAATGCAGTCACCAGCCATAATAGCAAGATTGGATCACAGAGTAGGAGTTTTATTTTCTGGTCTCAATTCCTTTCATCTACTTCTGGTATTCATACATCCCTTCTGGTAACAAGCCAGGGAAAATTGAGTTTTTGATGTACCAATGGTGCTGTGTGGACTGAAATGGCTGATCACTCGACCTGGCGTTAATGCTACAGATTTATTTGGCCTTTTGGTACACTAATACCAGTTTAATGGATGGTATCTTTAATGAAATGTGGGCTGAAATGAAAGAGTAGCAGGTTTGCATGCCTACCTTTAACTGATGCTGAACAAGTCAAAAATGTTTACCTTAAGCCTGTATGCAAGGATGTATTGTGGGAGCATGGGCAAAAATACATCAACACCAGCCAGGACAAAGGAGCCCACAGAGTTACAGCCCATCCACCACTTTCAAACTTCACACTCTCCATCACCTCTGTACAATGCCATCCACAAGATGCACTGCTGCAATTCACCAAGGCTCCTTCGACAGCACCCTCCAATCCCACAATCTCTAACATCTAGAAGGATAAGGGAAACAGATGCTTGGGAATGCTGCCACTACAGGCTCTCCTCCAAGCCACTCACTTTCCTGATTTGCAAATATATTGCTGTTCCTTCACTGTCGCTCGATCGAAATTCTGGAATTCCCTCCCTAACAGCACTGTGGCTGTATTTAATCCACAGGGCCCCAAGGGTTCAAGAAGGCAGCTCACCACCACCTTTTCAAGGCAATTAGGAATGGGCAGTAAATGCTGTCTTTACATAGAATACCCACATCCAATGAATGAATTAAGAAAAACACAGCAAATTACTACAATTATAGCCCAGCATGTGTTTGAGGTCTACAAAGATTCTTGAGGTTATAGGAGACATTCAGATAAAAGAAAGCCATTCAGTTTGTTGGATTACTCATTGTGCAATGCTGCAGGGCACCAATGGCCCATCCTGCCTCAATTCCCTGTTTATAAGTTTCATTCTGGGTACATGAATTATATTAATGAATTATATTAATAAGCCCGATGACTTAGCAAGTTTATTGGGTGGGTAGTTGAGCCTTAAAACCAGCAAAGTCCAAAATTTGAAAGAGAAAAATAGCAAAAGATTCAACAGAAAATGTGCAAATATTGAGGGCATATTTATATAATTGCTGAACAGCATTTTTGTGGCTGTGTAGTGACATCGAGTTGCATATTTTACCATTCAGTGAGCACCAAGAAATCTCAGGCAATCCGGAATGATTCCCTATATAAGGAGAATGTCATCTCTTGTGCATTTTATGTCAGCTGTTAAGAGCCGGGAAATGCAAAGGCTTGGAGAACATATTGCCCATGTGCTCTGTGTAAATAGTATGTGGTGCAAAGTGTACTAGCGTTCATAAATTGATCAGAAAATAGAAGGATAATAATAGTAATTTTGGAATTGCTAAATTTTCTCATGCTGTTCCTGCACTTAAACCAACTTTTCCAGACAAGAAATTAAACATTTTCTTGTACGGAAAGTGAAATAGTTTCTGAATAAAGCAAAAATATTTTAAATTGACTTAGAATAGTGAGACTACTTCGGGCATACATGAGCCGTGGTTATAAATGAATTCCATTATAATTATGGGATTAGAAATAGAAAATCTATGGCATAAATTGAGGCCATTAGTCCCTTGTGTCTATGATGGTATCTTGATTATAATTGTTGTGATACATTTAAGTTGTGCAAAAAATATGATTATGATCACAGATTTTAATTTTAAGTATTATTTTAACATCCAATATTTCTGGTCCTCTGATTCCTGTACAAACAGTGTATATTTCAAATGATATCAATTATTTTTGGATGTTTAACTTTTTAAATAACTGTAACAGAAAAGTTAGTAAGGTAGAAGAGTTGGAATGAAAGATTCTGGTTTTGAATGATTTCTCATGAGGAAATTTCAATTTGCAGAGGAATTGTAGGGTATTTATATCATGAGCTTGTTGTGAGCAAATGGCATGAATTTTTTTTAGAGTCAGTGAGTCATAGAGGCAATAGCGTAGAAACAGACCATTTTGGTCCAACTAATCCACGCTGACCATGTTCTCAAATAAACTAGTCCCATCTGCCTGCATTTGGCTTGTATCCCTCCAAACCCTTTCCATTAATGTACTTACCTAAATGTCTTTTAAATGTTGTAACTCTACCTGCATCCATCACTTCTTCTGGCAGTTCATTCCACAGATGAACCACTCCCTTTGTTAAAAAAATTGCCCCTCATGTCCTTTTCAAATCTTTCTCCTCTCACCTTAAAAATATGCTCCCTAATTTTGAAGTCCCCCACTCTAGGGAAAAGACTCTTGCTATTCACCTTATCTATGCCCGTTATGCACCTGTGTAAAGTCACTCCTCAACATCCAATGCTCCAATGATAAAAGTTCCAGCCCATCCAGTCTGTTTTTATAACCCAAACACTCCATTCCCAGCAACATCTTGGTTAAGAATTTCTGAACTCTAGACATATTAATAATATCTTTCCTATAGCAGGATGACCAGAACTGCATACTACTCTCCGATAGGCCTCATTAACATCCTGTACAACCTCAACATGCTGTCCCAACTCATACTCAATGATCTAAGCAACGAAGGCAGGTATGCTAAGTGCCTTCTTAACCACCCTGGCGAAAGTGAAGACTGCAGATGCTGGAGATTAGAGATGAGAGTGTGGTGGTGGAAAAGCATAGCAGGTCAGGCAGCATCCAAGGAGCAGGAGAATTGATGTTTGGCTTTTGCCCGAAACGTCGATTCTCCTGCTCCTCGGATGCTGCCTGGCCTGCTGTGTTTTTCCAGCACTACACTCTTGATTCTTAACCACCCTGTCTACCTGTGATGCAAATCTCAAAGAATTAGGTACCTGAACCCCTCGGTCTCTCTTTTCTAAGATATTACCCAGGGCCCTATCATTAATGGAATAAATTCTATCTTTGTTTGTTTTATCAAAATTCAGCCAAATTAAACTCCATCTGCCACTCCTCAGTGCATTGACCCAATTAATCAAGATCTCTTTGTAATCTTAGATAACATATTTCACTGTCCTCTATAACACCAATGTTGGTGTTATCTGCAAATTTACTAACCATACCTCCTATATTCTCATCCAAATCATTTATATAAATGACAAAAAAAGTGGAACCAGTACCAATCCCTGTGGAATACTGTTGGTCACAAGCCTGCATTCTGAAAAACAACTCTCCACTACCTCATACCATCAAGCCGATTTGATTAAATTTGTGCTCTGCACCATGTATAAATCAAGTAAATACAAAACATCACTGGACAGCTTGTAACAAACACATTTTTAAAGTGTTGAAATAACCAATTTGTTGGATTAATCATACATACACAAATTGTCTTAAGGTATCACATCATTGTTATATATTTTCACAATTACAAACTAAAAACAGAATGAATTATGGCATTCCAATTGTCAGGTAGATAATATCAATCAACCAAAGAACAAAAGAAGAAAAACCAGAATTCAGGTTTGAACTTCATTCCTTGTTCCAGCTGATCTTACAGTCGGCAATTTTCCAAAGCTCAAAATAAACATACCCACATCATTTTTAACACACCTTCTCTCTTTTGTTCTCCATAAGATGGGATAAATAGCTTCAGTAAGAACATAACTTTATTGATTCCTTTTTTGAAGTTCAGAGAAAAAGGTCTAAGAGAGGAAGATTACATGTCCTTAAAGATTGCAAGCTAGTGACTCTTAAAAAATAACTTTATTCCATTGAATTCATAGCCCAGAAAATGGTGACTTTAACTCTCATAAAAAATGGCTCAGATGTTCAATGTAGATATTAATTCCTTTTTTGCTTTATCTATAGAATAGAAACCAATGAATTGCAAACTAGTAACCCAACCCCTGGAAACCCCCTAAGTGAATGATATCTCAAATAGATTCAAGTGCCATTTCTAGACCTGTTATGCAAATATGCTTCATACAAGATGTAATGTCTGGCTTGTCAATGATTTCTAAAACATCTTATTAGTTTCATCAAATATTCAAATTTGTTAATATCAAAGGGAGAGACAAATTGAGCTGCTTCAGCCTTGACCATTGAGATAGTAGTGTCAGATTTTGGGTACAGGTACCTTTGGCCCAATCTTCCCTAGAAGTTTGAAAGTTGCCATATTGGTTTTTTAGAATAAATGAATCGATAGGCTAATCAAAGCGCTGGAGAAATTGAAAATGCAATGAAACTCAATTGTGGGAAATATTGGATTGGGGGTTTGTCAGCCTACTCAGTGATTCTTAGAACCATAGGCAGTCTGCAACAGTGTCAACAGTACTCAGGTAAATCGCTGGCAAGTTTTCTTTTAGGTTTCTAGTGGGGTGGAGGCAATTTATAAGGCTTCCGTGGCTATGTTTTTTTCATTGAGTTCTAGAAAATGACTTTGTGCAAGGGCTTCAGCTATTTAATGTGGTAAAATGGGTGTGTTGCTGGGTCTGCCTTTGGGGCTTCAAACAGTGGAGGAGGAGGGGGTGGAAGAGGGGGTGGAGCAGTAGCAAACAAGATATCAGAGAGCTGCAGTTGCTAGCACAAGAGGGCGAAAGCTGGCTTTCAAGCAGTTGGGTATTCTGCAGTATAATCTCACAGAGGAGAGATGTGTCCAGTATCTCTATTTCGATAGTGACTAAACTGTGCCAATTGTTGCACCAATAACTGGCACCCAACAGCACAGTACTACATGTTGATTGTAATGTAACTGTCACTGGAATCCTATGCTTGAGGATCATTAAGGGCTGCTATAGAATAGATCAGCAATTTCAGTCAATTTGTAGCTAGTGCACATCTGCATAAGGCAGGTGACAGAGTATACTGTTTTATAAGACAAACAGTTTCATCATCTTCCCTAGGGAGGCGGCCAAGCAACTGCACAAAGTTTTGCGATTTACCTGAATTGTTGGCTTCTAGGAATAACTGACAGGCCACGTAAGCTGGTGTCATCTATTTGAAGGCTTCTTAGTATTCTTGAAGATGAAGAGATCATGCTCAATGCATGTGTACCTTTAATGAATTGAACAATGGCTGATAGATCTTTGCCTGAATTCTATACAGTTCTTCCAATGCCTTTGATCTATCCCAGTTTTCAATCCTCCTTCTGTGTCCACACCAGGTCAGAGATTGGATTGTATGAGGAAGGAAGATTTAGTTTTATTACTCCCAGCCAGAACCTGTACACAGAAACTGAGTAATGTGAAGCCAAAGCCACTTCACACGGGCTTCCATATTATTCCAGACTTCATGGATTTCAGCTTTTTATGATTGAATCATATGCATATATAGTTTACTCTTTCAACAATAGAGTTAGAAATCTGGCGAGCTTCTTGAAGTATTCAGCTCCTTCAAGCTGTGCATTAGTGAGCTTTGGTCTTACTTCCTCCTGGTCACATGAATGGAGTATCTTGCTTGGCAGGGTCATCTTATACTTCCATCTATTCAACAGTCTAGCAGGTGATTTCAAATCAGCTTTGAGAGGTGCCAGTCAGATTGTCAGTAAGGCAATGGTTTGGGTCTCCTTTACCTCTCGTCATTTTGTGAGACCTGTCTTGACCATCTGGACCTAGTATTTAATAAACCCCTGTTTGTTTAGGTAATATCATGATGTGGTGATGATACTATTTAGCGAACAACTTACATTCTCTGGTGAAAAATGGGTTCCAATGTCATGTATTATTCTTTTCGGAATTCCTTGATCAGTAAACAGAACTCTTACTGATGAGATGATTGTTATAGCTCTCAAATATTTCACCTTACAGATAAAAGGGAATATTAAGTGGTAGACTGCAACTTTGAGCTACCATTCTTATTTGTCTATGAATAAATCAGCTCCCACAATAACCCACAGTATGGCCAGGGTAGTACTCCAGAAGCCATGATCCCCTCTTTCTGGCATACATTTTATATTGGACACAAATCGTTTAATGTCTTTGTAGATGTCTACCTGATGCACAGCAGATTTGAGTTTATCCTTTTCCATTCCCATGTAGACTTACATCTTTTGGAGAAATTCTTCCTGCCTCATTTTGACTATTGTTATTCTGAGACAAGTTAGAAGTACACAAACCATCCTTTAACGAGATGTTATATTCAAAGTCATGCACTATCCTGATTTGTAACTATATGACCAAATCTTCACTGTTGTTGGGTTATCCACATGGAACTTGCCACCTATGAGCACTGTGAGTGTACCCCCACTGAATTGCCCCAGTTCAATAACAGAATCATAATGAACTAGAGGAAGCCATCCACCCCATTGTGTCTGAACTAACCCTCCAATGAGCATTATGACTTAGTGTAATTCTCCTGCCTTTTCCTCCATACCCTTGTTTCTGTTCAAATAATCATCCAATACCCTCTTGAATGACTCAGTTGAAAGTGCCTCTCCCACACTTCCATATCTGAAACACTTGTGTGAAAATTTTTTTCTGACATCACATTTACTATGTTTGCAAATCACTTTAAATCTGTGCCAACTCATACATAATCCATTTATGAGTGGTAACAGTTTCTCCCTATCTACTCAATCCGGAGACCTCATGGTTTTGAAAAGTTCTACCAGATCTCTCCTCTAAGCCATCTATTGATGAAGGAGAATAATTTCAATCTCTCAAATCTATTTTCATAATAGAAGTTTCTCATCCCGAGAACCACTTGTGTAAATCACTTGTGCGTCTTCTTCAATGTGTTCATATCTCTTTGCTAGTTCCTAGAACTGTACAAAATACTGTAGGTGAGGTTGGGAAAGAATCTTGTGTAAATTCTGCAAAATCTCCTTGCTTTGTACTCTATGGCCCCATTAACAAAGCTCAGGATTCTGTATGTTTTACAAACAGCTCTCTCCACCCGTCCTGCCACCTGCAATGATCATTGTATAAAAACACTCAGTTTCCTCTCCTCCCGTGCCCCATTAAGGCTCTCTATATTGTATTATCTATCCAAGTTCCTCCTCCCAAAATGTATCATGTCACACTTCTCCATATTGAACTTCATCTGCCATCTATCTCCCCACTACATCATGTGTCTATATCCTTTGGAGTTCTACACTGTCCTCTCACAGTATATAGTTCCAAGCATTATTCCTAAACCTTAAAATTTTCCTATGCACACGAAGATCTAGATCATTAACATAAATATCAGGAAAACCAGAGGTCCCAATACTGACTGTAGGGGAACTCCATTCCAAAATATCCTCCAGCCTAAAAACTATCCCCTGACCATCACTCTCCATTTCTTATTATGTAGCTATTTATTTCTACTTTGCTATTGTATCCTTTATTCACTGACATGTAACTTTTCTCACAAGTCTGTTGTATGACATTGTGATGGATGCTCTTTGAAAGAGCGTGCTGCTGGAAAAGCAAAGCAGGTCAGGCAGCATCCAAGGAGCAGGAGAATCGATGTTTTGGGTATAAGCCCTTCATCAGGAAGGGCTTCCTGACGAAGGGCTTATGCTCGAAACATTGATTTTACTACTCCATGGATGCTGCTTGACCTGCTGTGCTTTTCCAGCACCACACTCTCGACTCTGATCTTTAGCATCTTCACTTTCTTCTGCTCTTTGAAAGTCCACGTACACTACATCAACAGTATTAGCCTTATCAATCCTTTCTGTTACCTCTTCAGAAAAATCCAACAAGGGATTTCTCCTTTATTAAGACATGATGGCTCATCCTGAACAGTCCACATTTTTCCTATGACTACTAATTATTTTCCCAAATAGTTGCTTCCAGAAGTTTTCTCACTGCTGAAATTAAAATGATTGGTAAATAACTAATGAGCTTATTCTTCCAATCTTTTTTGTACATAGGCATAATACCTGTAATTTTCCAGTCCTCTGGCACCTCGACTGAATCCTGGGAAGTCCAAAAGGTTATGACCAATTTCCCTGCAGTTTCAACTCTCACTTCTTTTAATATCCTTGGATGTAGACTAAGATAGTAGAAGTGTTAAGGGCAGAGAGAGGCAAATATTATGAGATTATGTTTTGGTGCTTTGTCAACATTAAGCATTGATAGTCTGTCCAACACATCCTCCTTATTAGTGACAGAACTTTCTCCTCTCACATCATGACCTGGGTAGCACATATCTTCTTGCTAAAGACACACACAAATTATTCATTCAGCCAGCCTTTTACCTCCATGTGTAAATCCCTTTTTTGGTGCCTAATCATCTCAATGCCTTGCCACCCTTATACTATTGATATGCCGAAAGAAGACTTTAAGATCCGCTTTTATGTTGGTGATCAATCTTTTCTCATAATCTCTCTTCATTTCTCTCATCTGTGTTTTGACCTCCTCTCTGTACATTCTGTGTTCCTCTTAATTTTCAGACATATTTTCTACGTGATACTAGTTTAAGCACCTTTTGCTTCTTCTCGTTAATTTTTATCTCCTTTGCCATACAGGGAACTCTGGATTTGTTTTCTCTCCCTTTCTCCTTTGAGTGGATGTACCTTCTTTGAAGGTAGCTCATTGTTCAACTACAGATTTTTCTATCAACGTTCTTCTTCATTCTATCTGGCCCAACTCTGTCATGATCTCATTGAAATCAACGCTCCCCTCAGCTAATTGTTGTTGTCTAGATTGCCTTTTATTCTTTTTATCATAATCTTGAACCTTATTTTGCAACAACCACTGTCTCCTAAATGTTCCCCCATTATCGCTTGATGTTCTTGGCTCACCTCATTTCCAAGGATTAAGTGCAACAGTAGATCCTTTCTAGTTGGGGTGGACATATTTTGCTGTAGGAAATTTCCCTGAACATAATCATAGAATAACTGCCCCTCTCTGCCCTTAACACTACTACAGTCGGTTCTGCTATAAAGCATGTTTCTTCAACATGAATTGCTTTTAATGTGATTGAAGAATTTAGACCATTATTTGTAGAACATGAACTTACCTTACCTGTATTGGCTATAACGTAGTTTTCTTATAACGCGAGATCAGTCAAGAATAGAACTATCACATTATATCAGTTATATCAGAACAGACTGCACTATCCCAGATAAATTTGGGTAGTCAACGTTGTCAATTATAAGGACTCTATAATGTAGGCTTCTCTGTAATTTCCCTCCAGATTTGTTGCTCTGCTTTGCTGATCTACAAACTATACTAAGCAAGATAAATGTATTATTTTTATTCCTTAGCTCTAGTCAGATTGATTCTGTTCTTGAACCCTCTAGAATATGTATTTTCTCCTGTACTGCATTGCTGTACTTAACCAATGCTTCCACTCTTATCTATCTTTACTGAACAACTTGTATCCAGAAATATTAAACATCATACATTACCCTTCTTTAAGCCAGGTCCCTGTTATCACCAGTACATATTTCCACATGGAGTCTGTGCCTGTAACTCCCCAATCTTATTTACTATTCTCAGTGCATTCACATGCATGCACAATAATGCTGATTTAGACATCAATATTTTCTCCCTTATTCAGCTTCATCTATTGACTTTCTCTTCTCCACATTAGTGCTATCTGACTCTTCAAATATTTGGTGGACTCTGGTTCTCTTGAATATTCTCTCCATACCCCTTCCAAGTCCTCCCGACAGTACTACCAAAATACCTCCCAAGGAACTCAGTCCCACTTCTATTCAGGTGCAACCCAACCAGCTTCTTTGGGTGCCATCTTCCCCAAACCCTGTCCCATTGTCCCAGGATCCCAACGCCGTCATTCGTCTTCCCAGCCAACATATTCATCTGCCTATCCTCCTATTTCTGTACTCGCTTGCATGTGACACTGGGAATTATGTGGCGATTACTACACTTCAGATCCTGCTTGCTAATTTTCTACTCAACTGCCTAAATTCTGATAGCAGGGCCACATCCCTCTTTCTACCCAAGTCTTTGGTATCAATATGGACTACTCCTGTGGCTCCCCACTATAGTGTCCTGTAGCCACTCTGATATTCTTGACCTTGGCGAAAGGCAGGCAACGTACTATCCTAGAGTCACATCTACACCCCCAAAGTTTTGTTTCCCAAAATAATGAATCCCCTATTGTTACTGCTCCAATGTTCTTCTTCCTCTCCTCCTGTGTGGCCAAACCATTCAAGCGACTACAGATGTGGCTCTGGCTGTATCCCTTGAAGAAGCAAAACCCTCATTAACATTAGAAGTAGAAAACCAATTTGTAAACTGGACCCAAAGGGATTCATGCATTATTTGCCTGTTTCTCCTGAACTGCCCAGCAGTCACCCATTCCCTTTCTGCCTCCAGACCCTTCAGTTGTGGTGTGACCACCTCTCTGAATGTGCTATGCATGTAACTGTCAACCTCATGGATGTGTCACAGTGACTCAAACCAGCTCTTGAACTTTGAAATCTGAAGCTCAAATTTCTGCAGCTGGCAGGACTTCCTGCATATGTGATGGTCTAAGACACTGTTAGGGTGCTGGACTTCTAACATATTGAAGGCCACATATTCTACATGGCCATGCTGAGCTGCCATATCATAACTATGCCCCGTGCATTAACTTTAGATTACTTGTATTACTTTACGTCATTGGCTCTAGCTTTTCCTTATTCCTCGTGTTTTCTAGCTAAATCCAGTACAACTACTTAAAAAAAAACACTTGTTGAATTTACACCAATTTAAAGGTAGCCCCCAATAAAAGATATTTTACCAATCAATGACTTGGTAGATTTTCTGTGATGTCACCATCTTTTTCAAGGCTGATCGCCCTTCCTTCTCAAAAGCAAATGGGATGAGCAATAAATGCGGACTTAGCCTGTGATGCCCACATCCTGTTAATTTTCAAAAAGAGTTATCCTGTGAACCATTTCTGTCATTTTGCTGATTGTATTACTGTATCTTGTCAGATCTTCTCAGAGACTACAAGTTGTTGCTTCTGCAAGGAATGAGCAAGATGATAGCGCCAATCATGTCTAAAGTTGTAACATCACTTATGAGCAGATATGCCAATATAGAAAGAGAACTTTTGGCAGTTGTGTGTGGATGTGAGAAATTCAATACGTCATCATTCATTGGATGAGGGTAAAAGAGAAAAATTGAGCCGTCAGAGTTACAATTCACCCTGAAATACAAGCAAGGAAGAGAAATGGTGCTGGTAGATGTCCTATCTTGGTTGTAGCCACAAAATAAACATGAGATAAAAAATCTAAGTAAAATATCTATCACCTGGTGAATGTAGCATCACCAAAACTGAGTCAAATTTGATCTGAAAACCAATCAAGATGAAGGGTTACAGATACTCTCTCAGTGAGTAATTCAGAGATAATCCAGTAAAAGCCATTATTTAATTATCTTTAGTTTAAAAAAGTTAATGATTAGAGCATTTATATTGATACGGGAGTATTATACATTCTTTTTAAAAGGGAGGTGTTTTATTTTGATATCATTCATTAAGAAATAGGAACTAAATGTTTTGAATATACCTTAGGGTTCCACATTCATTGCTAGAGTCATGTGACAAGTGTCAGCTAAAAGCCACATGGACGGCAGCAAGAAATACACTTGATAAAGTTTCAGCATTGTGAGACTAAATTGTGATAATTCTTATCAACCAGAAGATATGATGTCTGTGCTTCAGGATTAAGGTTCAGCTTCAGATTCATCGTTATGGTCTTATTTCCCAATCTCTTCCTGATTTGTGAAAGTTTGTTAAACTTATTTATCACTAGGAACTATTGAATCCAGCCATTTCATGCTGTTGTATGGTTCCTATGTCTTTTCTATTCTCAAATGCATTGTTATCTTCCAGAGTTTCACTTTCTTTTCCCTCTCATTTTACCCTGTTCCTCTGATTCTGATGACTCATGTTCTTCCTCAATTCTGTATGATTTTTTCAGTGATTTGGCTTTCCACAGGCTCTGCTGTTCAATGTGTGGGATATTTCCTTCACTTTGTGCATTTGTGTGGGTGTCCACAGCTCCTGTACATCTTCCACTCGGTTTGCTGTGCATTCTTTCATCGCTGTTGCATTGTATCGATCATGATGGTTTTCTACTGACTTAACTGAAGGCTAGCCATGTGGGTAGTCATAGAGTCATAGACATGTACAGCATGGAGACAGACCCTCATGTCCAACTCGTCCATGCCAACCAGTTATCCTAAACTATGCCCCGTGCATTAACTTTAGATTACTTGTATTACTTTACGTCATTGGCTCTAGCTTTTCCTTATTCCTCGTGTTTTCTAGCTAAATCCAGTACAACTACTTAAAAAAAAAACACTTGTTGAATTTACACCAATTTAATCTAGTCCCATTTTCCAGCACTTGGTCCAAATCCCTCTCAACCCTTCCTACTCAAAAACGCATCCAGATGCCCTTTAAATGTTGTAATTGTACCAACCTTCACTACTTCCTCAGGCAGCTCATTCCATACACGTACCACCGTCTGCAAGACAAAGTTGCCCTTTAGGTCCCTTTTAAATCTTTCCCCTCTCACCCTAAACCTACGCTCTCTAGTTTTAAAATCCCCCACCCCGGGGAAAAGACCTTGTCTACTTACCCTATTCATGCCCCTCATGATTTTATAAACCTCTATCAGGTCAGCCTCCAGTATTCTAGGGAAAACAGCCCCAGTCTATTCAGCCTCTCCCTATAGTTCAAATCCACCAATCCTGGCACCATCCTTGTAAATCTTTTCTGAATACTTTCAAATTTAACAACATCTTTCTTACAGCTGGGACACTAGAATTGTACCCAGTATTGCTAAAGTGACATAACCAATGTCCTGTCCAGCTGCAACATGACCTCCCAACTTCTATACTCATTGCACTGACCAGTAAAGGCAAGCATACCAAATACCTTCTTCACTATCCTGTCTACCCTGGGACTCCACTTTCAAGGAACAATGACCCTGCACTCCAAGCTCTCTTTGTTCAGCAACAGTCAACATCCTCATGTGTTTACTCGTGGCTTCATATGCACTGGCAGTGCCTATAGCCTACGATATTATGAGCTTGTCCTTTCCAAACAGTTCTTTCTATATTTCAAAGTGTGCAGAGCTACAAATGAGCCCTCCTGGCAGCTGCGTCATTCAATTTATATTTCCCTGCTGTATTTTTCAGTCTTGATAAGAAATTGTCCATAATCTAACCTGGTTCTAACTTCCGGCCTTGAAATTCATCAAGGTAGATCCATATTTTAACTTTGGCTGGATGTGTATGTGAATTTTTTGAATAGTCTGGGTTTTTTGCTGATGGCATTACACAGCTCCCAGCTCATAAGCAAACGTAACCCCTTCTCTCTTGCCCACAAAAAAGGTGTAACTGACCCTTTCCTCTTAGAAAGCCATTTTGTTCTTTTGGGGTAAATTTCTCAAATGCCTCCCAATTCATGATGATCTGGAGATGTGTGTTTATTACTGCGGTAGCCATTTCATTTTCTTCTACAGTTTTCTCTCCACCTAGTCCTTTCTCAGAATTATTTTTCAATCTAATTCAGCACTGTATTTATTGTTTGGGATTTTAATCACAGACCACCTGCTGCTTCCATATTATGTCTTCTGGTTCCTGTTAATTTAGAAGTAATTGCTCTTGAGACTCAAATATTGGAGGCTCATCCAATTTGTGCTACTTTTCCTGTGGCTGGCAGCCTGAAAAACTGTTATATTGGGGTGCATTTTTTCGGGCCCTTCAAGCTAAAAGTCAATTGACTGTCTGGCTGCTTTGCAATGGTACTATGTGGGCTGGTTTCAGTGGGACCAGAATGGGACATCCCCACATTCTCCCCTCAGGGACAGGAAGCACCTATCTGGATGGGCCAGTTACTCAGTGATCCCAACAGTGCTAGAAGAGAGTAATGGCCAGTGTTGGGACTACAGGCAGCCCCAAGGAAGAGCTGAGGATAGAGTTATAGAGTCATACCGCACAGAAACAGACCCTTTAGTTCAACTCATCTGGGCCGAGCAGACATCGCAATCTGACCAACTCCCACTTGCTAGTATTTGGCCCAAATCCCTTTAAACCCTTCCAATTCATGTACACATCCAGATGTCTTTTAAATGTTGTATTTGTATCCAATTCCACCACTTTCCCCAGCAGCTTGTTCCACACACGCAGCACCCTTTCAGGTCCTTTTTAAATCTTTCTCCTCTCACTTTAAACCTATGCCCTCCAGTTTTGGACACTCTCAACCAAGGAAAATGTGGCAGCGGTGAGGTCCAATCTCAAAACAATTAGTTTCTATTTCCTTATGAATCATGTTCCAATATAACACACCTGTGATGGAGTGTTGCATCTTTGGACTGATAAATGAAAATAAGAAATGTAATTCATTTATTAGTCTAAGGTTATTAGCTTCTGTGTTATACTTCAATACATGGAATTACACTATCAAGTGTCACACAGACCCTTATAATAAGGGTTAGAGTTTCTGATTTTGGAGCAAATTGGTGATTCAGATGCAAAGTTGCTATTGTTATGGATGTACTGTTTTTCTGAAGTTTCTGCTCTCATATTTGCATATTGCCCAAGGTAAAACCTGGCACGTACCAGTACTATCTGCAATGCTTTAGAACATACTTTTTTAAAACATTGCTCTTTAACATAATCTTTGCTGGATTTAAATGGATAATTTAACACAATTTTAATGATAAAGAAAAAACGTGGGATCTCAAAAGAAATTAAACATTTTACTTTTTAAACATTTGAGGCAGCACAGTGGCTCAGTGGATAGCAGTGCTGCCTCACAGCCCCAGGGACCTGGGTTCCCTTCCAGCCTCGGGTGACTGTCTTTGTGAAATG
The DNA here is from genome assembly GCF_004010195.1 of Chiloscyllium plagiosum. Classification (NCBI taxonomy): domain Eukaryota; kingdom Metazoa; phylum Chordata; class Chondrichthyes; order Orectolobiformes; family Hemiscylliidae; genus Chiloscyllium; species Chiloscyllium plagiosum. Next base: position 13,892,834 of record NC_057735.1, read on the forward strand.
CACATTCGTCCCATGTTTGTGTGGGTTTCCTCTGGGTGTTCTGGTTTCCTCACAGTCCAAAATTGAGCAGGTTAGATGAATTGAACTGCTAAATTGTCCAGTATCCAGGGTGTGCAGACCAGGTGGATTAGCCATTGGAAATGTGGGGTTGCAGGGATAGGGTGGGGGGTGTTGGGTCTGGGTAGGATGCTCTTCAGAGGGTCAGTGTAGACTTGATGAGTTGAGTGGCCTCCTTCCACGTTGTAGGGATGCTATGATTTATTCAGAGTTCAGTCCATTACTTAGAATCATAGAGTCATAGAGATGTACAGCATGGAAACAGACCCTTCGGTCCAACCCGTCAATGCCAACCAGATATTCCAACCCAATCTAGTCCCACCTACCAGCACCCGGCCCATATCCCTCCAAACCCTTCCTATTCATATACTCATCCAAATGTGTCTTAAATTGTACCAGCCTCCACCACTTCCTCTGGCAACTCATTCCATACACGTACCACCCTCTGAGTGAAAAAGGTGCCCCTTAGGTCCCTTTTATATCTTTCTCATCCCACCCTAAACCTATGTCCTCTAGTTCTGGACTCCCACACCCCAGGGAAATGACCTTGTCTATTTATCCTATCCATGCCCCTCATATTTTTGTAAGCCTCTATAACGTCACCCCTCAGCCTCCGACGCTCCAGGGAAAACAGCCCCAACCTATTCAACCTCTTCCTCTAGCTCAAATCTTCCAATCCTGGCAACATCCTTGTAAATCTTTTCTGAACCCTTTCAAGTTTCACAACATCTTTCCAACAGGAAGGAGACCAGAATTGCAAGCAGTATTCCAACAGTGGCCTAACCAATGTCCTGTACAGCCACAACATGATCTCCCAACTCTTGAGCTCAATACTCTGACCAATAAAAGAAAGCATACCAAACTTCAAATAACCCAATTATAAATAATTCCAAGATCTTTTGAAAGGGGTGCCACTTGCTTGTTGTATTGATACTTTGCCACACATTTCTTATCACGCAAATATAAAAATCTGCATCTTAATGTATCTGCTGTAAAAAAGTACTTAATATTTTACAGCATCCTTGAATGTTTTCAAACTGTTGCAATTAGCAGAAACTCCCAGTGATGATTAATTCTGGGATGTAATGCACTTATGGACTAGGCCAACTTTTAATGTCAAATTAGTGTAAAGGGCCTGTGCATAGTGGATTTGCCTCAAATATATTTTGCATTTCAAATACCACAATACTTTCGCTGGATTGGCTGATTTTCAGTACAAAGTGGAAATGTCTGTCTACGATGTTTACTGTGAAGGCAATTTAAAACTTCCTATTTCGTCAAGAAGAGTAATTGATTATTTTCTCTCCAACAAGCAATTGACTAAGTTTCAATATCAGTCGTCTTGATAAACACTGTGATAGAATTTGGAGCCCAATCAAATTCATTCAGAAATCCAAACATCTTTGATATGAGCTGTGATAAACCTTAACAAAATCAGGAGAAGACAAATACAACAACGAACCCAACATGAATGCTATGGGATGACAATTATTATCTATAAATTGGATGACTTTTTTTATTCTTTCACTGGAAAGAATAATTGGCAAGTCCAGTAATCTGCTTTCAACTTTCTGGGGTGTACCACTGATCAGAAACTGAACTGGACCAGCCATATAGGCACGGTGGCTCAGTGGTTAGCACTGCTACCTCACAGCATCAGTGTGGACTTGTTGGGCCAAATGACCTGTTTCCATTCTGTAGTAATCTAAGTGGCTACAAGAGCAGGTCAGAGCTGGGATCTAGCAGTAACTAGCACACTTCCTGATTTTCCATTGTTCACAAGGCACAAATCAAGAGTGTGATGAAATATTCTCCAGTTGCCTGGATAAGTGCAGTTCTCACAACATTCAAGAACTTTGACACGTGTATGGTAAAGCAGCTCACTTGATTGGCATACATCCAGAAACATTCATTCCCTGCAGCATCAGTGTCCTGGTGCAGCTGTACATACCACCTATTCACAGGTTCTCCTGAGACAACACCTTTCAAGTCATGACTTCTGACATCTAGAGGGACAAGGGCAGCAAATAGATAGGAACGCCACCACATGAAAGTTTTCCTTGAAGTCACGCACCACCTTGACTTGGAAATACATCACCATTTCTTCAGTGTCACTGGGTCAAAATCTGGAACTCCCTCCCTAACAGCATTGAGGTTGTATCTCTACAAAATAGACTGCAGTGGTTCCTGAAGGCAGCTCCCATCTCATTCTGAAGGGCAATTAGGGATGGGCAATCAGTGCTGACCCAACCAGCGAAGTCCACAATCCATGAATGAATTAGTAAAAAAAAAATTATTGTTTATCCTTAATTGCCCTTGAACTGAGTGACTTCTTAGAGGACAATTAAGAATTGACGATATTGTTTTGGAGTTATATAAAGGACAGACAAGGTTCTTGAAAGGATACCAGTAAACCAAGTGAGTTTTATTTTCAAAGTTTGTGAGAAGATTTGTAGCTCGGGTGCTCGTTGCTGTGGTTCTGTTTGCCAAGCTGGAAGTTTTTGTTGCAAACGTTTCGTCCCCTGTCTAGGTGGCTCCCAAGCACTGAGGATGTCACCTAGACAGGGGACGAAACGTTTGCAACAAAAACTTCCAGCTCGGCGAACAGAACTACAGCAATGAGTTTTATTTTATTCATATGCAAGATGTGTATTTCTTGCCTGTCCACAATTACCTTTCAGAAGGTGGTGGTGAGCAGCCTCTTTGAACTTCTGCAGTCCATATGCTAAATTTACTCACAATACCCTTAGAGAAGGAATTTCAAGATCTTGACCCAGCAACAGTGACAGAACAGTGAGATATTTCCAAGTCAGGATGGCGAGAGGCTTGGAGGGAACTTGCAGGTGTGATGTTCCCAAGTATCTGCTGCTCTTGTCCTTCTAGATGGAAGTGATCATGGGTTTGGAACTACCTAAGGACCTTTGGTGAATTTCTGCAGTGCACCTTGTGAATAATACACACTGCTGCTACTGAGCATCAGTGGTGGAGGGAGTGGATGCTTGTGGATGTAGTGCTAAACAAGCAATCTGCTTTAAGTGGATGGTGTCAAGCTTCTTGAGTGTTGTTGGAGTTGCACCCATCCAGGCAAGTGGGAAGTATTTCATCACACTCCTGACTTGTGCCTTGTAGGTGGTGGACAGGCTTTATGGAGTTAGAAAGTGAGTTACTTGCTGCAGTATTCCTAACCTCTGATCTCCTTTTGTGCCAATGTATTTATGTGGTGAGTCCAGTGAGTTTCTGATCAATGGTAACCCCCAAGATGTTGATAGTGGGGGAATTCAGTGATGGTAACACTATTGAATGTCAAAGGGCATTGTCGCTTATTGGAGATGGTCATTGCCTGGCATTTGTGTGGTGCAAATATTACTTGCCACTTACAAGTCCAAATCTGGACATTATCCAGATCTTATTGCAATTGAACATGGACTGCTTCAGTACCTGAGGAGTCAGAAATCGTTCAATCATCGTTCAATCATCAGCGAACATCATTATGACCTTATGATAGAGGCAATGTCATTAATGAAGCAGCTAAAGATGGTTGGGCCTAGGACACAATCCTGAGGAATTCCTGGAATGTTCTGGAGCTTTGATGACTGACATCTAACAATCATAATATCTTCCTATGTGCCAAATAAGATTCCAACCAGCAGAGAGTCTGTCCGATACTCGTTGATTCTAATTTTTCCAGGAATCCATGATGCCACAATCAGTCAAATGTGACTTTGGTGTCAAGGGCTGTTACTCTCACCTCACCTCTGGAATTCAGTTCTTCTCTCCGTGTTTGAACCAAGACTGTAATGAGGTCAGGAACTGAGTCAGATCCCAAACTGGGCATCACTGAGCAGGCTATTACAGAGCAGGTGCTGTCTAATAGCACTGTTGATGACACCTTCCATCACTTTACTGATGCTTGAGAGTAGACAGATGTGGCGGTAACTGGCTGGATTGGATTTCTCCTGTTTTGCATGTCTAGGACATAACTGGGCAATTTTCCACATTGTTGGGTAGATGCCAGTTTTGTAACTGTACTGGAACAGCTTGGTAGAGGAGTAGCAAATTCTGGAACACAAGTCTTCAGTACTATTGCTGGGATATTGTCAGGGCCCATTGCCTTTGCAGTGTTCAGTGATTCCAAACATTTTAGGGCGGCACGGTGCCTCACAGTGCCGGGGACCCGGGTTCGAATCCGGCCTCAGGCGACTGTCTGTGTGGAGGTTGCACATTCTTCCCGTGTCTGCGTGGGTTTCCTCCGGATGTTCCGGTTTCCTCCCGCAATCCAAAATGTGCAGGTGGATAAATTGGCAATGGTAAATTGCCCATAATGTTCAGGGATATGTAGGTTAGGTGCATTAGTCGGGGTAAATAGAGGGTATGGGAATGGTTCTGGGTGGGTTACTCTTTGGAGGATTGATGTGGACTTGTTGGGCCAAAGGGCCTGTTTCCACACTGTAGGGATTCTAAGGATTTCTTGACATGATGTAGAGTGAATCGAGTTGGCTGAAGACTGACATCTGTGATGCAGGGGACCACTTGAGATGGATCATCCACTTGGCACTTGAAGATTGTGGTGAATGCTTCTGCCTTATTTTTTTCACTGAAATGTTTAACTCTTGCATCACTGAGGATTTTTTTTATACCACAAATGTTCCCTGGTTATCTTGATTTAAGTTTCCAGATTAATTAAATGAATTGGAGTTTCATCATCTTCCCTGTTGGGACTGCGAAACCAGGTCCCCAGAATATTAACTTGGCTCTCTGAATAATTAACCGAATACCTTCCAAGTTGTGATTCCTTCAAATGGCCTTGCAAAGTTCTATCATGAGGCACAGCTAACAGTTTAAAGTGATACTGCATCAATGTTGTTTGTGATTTGAAAACTACATCAATATTTTACATGCAGTTGGTGGAATTGATAACAACTGTAATTTATCAGCACTTATGCTCAAAGGGGATAACAGTTGTTAATACTTTCCTTACAAACATTTTATGAAACCTGGAGAAGAGGTTAATTTTAAAGTTCACGCTTCCTCAGAATGTACATAATTGCAAAACAAAATAAAATATATGCCAATGAATACTATGGAATTTGAATAAAATTATTGTTATCCCAAACACAGACTACTGTACTTTGATCTGTTGTTCATCATTTAACTTTGCATCTACATTTTAAAACAGTTTGATTAACAGCAACATTGCATTTCTATAAACTTTAATCATGGAAAATGTTCCAGGAGATTAAACAGATGGAAAATGGACCTTGTGAATTCCATATAAAGTGGGGTTGCTAAGAACAGGGGCAAACAATGTGTTTTAACTTGAATTCTAAAGGTACCGAGGGAGCTGGTAAGACAGCAAGGTTTAGAACAGGAATGCAGATGGTAGGATCTAGTCAGCTAATAGATATGATCACCAAAGGTGGAGTGAACTGAGGGTGGAATGCACAAAGAGACCGCAGTCAGAGGAACTGAGAGTTTGGAAATTAGATGGTTAGCTAAGACATGAAGATTGAGATTTTCAAATTTATGGTGTCTGTGGATATTCTGAGCTGTGAGAAATGTTTAAACATTGCCTCACTCTGCTAAAAACCATTGAACAGGAGCACAAATTGGAGACATGACAACACAAAAGGGAGGGAACATTTAGATTATTAACTCTGGAACATAGTCACACTACCCAAAGAGATACAAACACTGGCATAAATGTTTAGGCAAGACAAATTGAAACAATGCTGCCCAAAGTGCGGCAAAATGAGAGAGAGGAAAAAATGCTGAATCAGAACAATTGTGATATCACTCAAGAGGGAATATGTTTATGAGCAAGTAGCCAGGATGCAGGACATGTGACAGTTGTGAAAGGGCTCAGGACTCTGGAACAGCCTTGTGATGATGTCATAGAGTTACAAACACTGATTATAAATGGCACAGTATGGGTCAAGGTACAACATTGCAGAATATAAGAGTCTTAAGAGCACGTGGATGTGAAGACATATAGAATATAGATTCACCAAAGATCCTTAGGCAACACCTTCCAGACCCACGACCACTTCCATTTAGAAGGACAAGGGAACACCACCTGCAATTTCCCCTCAAGCCAGTCACCGCCCTGATTTGGAAATGTACGGCCGTTCCTTCACAGTCGTTGGGTCAAAATCCTGGAATTCCCTCTCTACTGGCATTGTGGGTCAACTCACAGCAAGTGGACTGCAACAATTCAAGAAGGCAGCTCACCACCACCTTCTCAAGGGCAAATAGGGATGGGCCATCAATGCTGGCCCAGCCAGCAATGCTCAAGTCCCACAAATGAATAAAAAAAAATTCCTTCCTCATATGACAACAAAATCAGAGCTTGGTATATCTATGATTACCATGTATTGCAGTATTCATGTAACTTTGAAGACTAAGCTTAAGAACAGTTCTTGACTTTGCCTTTTCTTTGAGTAGTCTGTTTGGTATCCCAAGTCAGTGTGACATCAAAGTACAGGGTGAAAGAATGACCAGCCAGCATTGCAACATGAAGTGTGAGGGATTTGCAGCTGAGCTTTCCTGTAATAGTAGTTGCTGAACCTTTGCACTAAATCTCTTTGCTAAGCAATCCCTCCATATATCATCTACACAATGTTTACTTGTCTCATTGTGATGTCAGTGATGTAGAATCACAAGAGCATCACAGCTTTGAGGGTTGCAGGGGAGGAAGGTTTGATGAAGGAAGGGAGGTGGTTACTGAATTACTGTGGAGGTGGCAATAAAGTGATTTACAGTACAGGTTGACTTTTTTTGTAGTATGACTGTAGGAGACTGGGGATCAATCTAACGTTGCAAGGCAGATGCAATAGAAAGGTGGAATTTAATGCTCAGCAGCAGAGCATTATCACAGCAGAGTTTCGCATGATCTCAAGTTAATGCACAGTAAAGGAAGAGAATGGTCTCAATATAGTTTAAAAACAAACTATGTATATGACTAAAAATCAGATGCATACTCAGAGATGATTTCCAATCAATACAGTTGTTGGTCAGAAAAGAATGTGATTACAGCTCACCCTCATAAGACTTCCTGATGTGTAAAATGTTTTGAATGCTTAAAAGCCAAGCAGAAACATAAGCTACTCATGGCTGTAGCAGTGATGGGTTATTTTGTTAAAATGAGCTAGAAACTGTGATGGTTCACACAGGCCTTTATGTATTCGTCAAAAGGTCATCAACATGTGATCTTAACTTTTTTTCTCTTTCCACAGATGACTCCAGACTTGTTGAGCATTTTCTAGAACTTTCTGCTGTTATTTCAAACTTCTAGTATCACTTTTGTTTTCTTACTGATTGTATGTTTATGGCGAGTCTAAATTGAGAACTTACTATTTCTGTAAGAAGAACACAATTCTCATGATTTCTGTAACAGCGTTGGACACAGTTGCAATGCAAAACCCATTCATTTACACAGAGTTAAAATTAGGCCCAAGCTGTTTCTATGACAGTTTGTGCACTACCTTTGCTATGAAGTAGTAGGAGGGCAAGTTACCTCTCTCACCTGGGATACTAGTAAGTCACAGTACACACCTAGGGTAGACCACATGTTCACAAGGGAGGGAATTGTAATTGAGGATCATTGCTTGTCATTACGTAACACTTGAGAGGTTAAAACTGGCATGTTTAACCTTTACTGAGTAGAAATGAAACTCACTAGCATGGGAAGAGATTAAATCAACAAGAGGAAATGGGAAATCAGAATCACCCTCTCTCCATTGGCCATGCCGTGGGTTCAATTCCATCCGTGGTGCAGATAAAGTCAACAGGTAACAGCTAACCATATTACCTGCGCTGGGAACCAGTGCACACCCTCTGTGACATTTCTGTGAAATCATGATTCACAAGGAGCCACAAATGTTTTTAAAATTCATTCTGAATGTGTGTGTCATTGTTAAGAGTGACATTTATTGACCATTCCAACAGGACCTTAGAAGGATATGGTAGACCATATCATTTGCAGAAATTAATTTTGCAGACATTCTGTATGATTGACTAATTTGAAGGTTTATGGAAAAATTGAGTGTAGGAAGAGTTAACTTCACAGTTATTCAAATTGTTCAATGCAAAATTACAGCCTAGTTTAGTAAAGTTATTTTTCTTGTCAGCTGGACTGTGAAGTCAGCAGTTTTAGGAGTCACTGAGACAGGGTGTTTGCCCAAACAAGTCTGACTAATTCTTTCCCATTTAGGTTACCAAACAAAAAAAGTGATCATTACTGGAAAATAGAGCAAAAGCATCAAAATAGGATTTCTGCATTTTTATAAAATTTTACCTTTTTATAAAATGCTGAACTTGCTTATGTAGTAAATATCTGGGTTATCATTTAGCATATGCACTTTCTATGATATTGCTCAATGACATTCTGCATCAGAAACAAATTGTATGAGTAAAATTTTTCTGACATTATGTGATTGAAATCTCCTGTATTTGGGAACATTGAAAAGTAGTTAAAGGGGTTTTGTTCTTTTGCAATCATTTTCCCTTCTGTGCTGCAACACTGCATATCCACTTTCAGCCAGCTGCAAACAGTCTTGGGATTGAATCACCAAAGAACTATCATCTTACTCAGCTAAGAAGAAATTTCATGAGATGGATTCTAGTGCGCCATTAGCCTCACATTAAGAAGAGCAAGGTTTTTTGATCGCTACGAGCCAATGATATTATAAAAGTGATGGAAAGGTTTGATCTGGTTAGTACTTCTGGAGAAATCACAAAGCAATTTTTCAAGGAAATATTTAATAGTTTTGCCTGATGTAGTGAAGGTAGAAGGAGGTCTCCTGTTGCAATTGTATGTCTGAACCAGATGACCTGGGGTTCAAGTCCCACTCCAAGACTTGACAATGAAAGAACTACATTTATAACACGGTAAAGCAGGCTGTGAATGAACCTGCAAATTCTCCCAACATTTGAAGACAGCAAGAGTAGGTAAAGTTCCTGATCAGCCATGTGATTGAAAGAAACTTGGAGCTTGCACCATCATTATTCATACTCCTGGACTACAATGTGTATGTTTTACAGAGCAACTTGAACTCCTTGTGTGTTAGGGTTGGGGGTATAGCGGTATGGTCAGTTCTCTGTACGAATGGTGTGGATCAGATCAATACCAACAACATGGGATTAAATTGCCATTCTTGCCAGTGTGAATTCAGGACCTGCCTCTTTACCCTACCTGCGGTAGTGCCAAGGGCCAGAACCATCTGACAAATAGCAAACAGAGAAATTCTTCCTTCCATCATATCTTGATGTTTGGAGGAAGGCAGAAATTCCACTGTTATTTCCAATATTCTCTCTTGGAAGAAGTGCAGAGCAATGCTTTATGATACCAAGGACTTAAGTTAATAAGTAATAGTAATCAAAGTTTTAACAGTAATGCAAGAGAACACCTCTTTTTATTTGTTGGATCATGGACTGAAAATGAGGAAAACAGACACTATTTTAGAAAGGAGAAAAGGTAGAGTTAGTTATTTGCAGCTTTGGGGAAGCAAAGGAAGCTAACTGATGCATTTGCAACAACGTTACCATTAGGGACACAAAGAGGCACCATCTTGGCGTGTTTAGATAGATTAGATTCCCTATATTATGGAAACAGGCCCTTCGACACAACAAATCCACAATAACCCTCTGAAGAGTAACCCACGCGACCCATTACCCAAATCTGTATTTAACCCTGACTAATGCACCTAACACTATGGGCAATTTAGCATGGCCAATTCACCTAACCTGCATATCTTTGGATTGTGGGAGTAAACCAGATCACCTGGAGGAAACCTACGCAGACATGGGGACAATATGCAAACTCCACACAGACAGTTGCCCAAGGTGGGACTTGAACCCTGGTCCCTGGCACTGTGTTTAGGGAAACTCCACTCAGAAGACATTATTTTGATTGGCTTTTTAATTGGTTCGGGAGAGCTTAGCACAGTAAAAATCATCTGATTGGATTAATTGTACCTCACCACAGACTCTGTGACACAAAAAGAAAACAGAAGGAGATAGAAATACACAAAGATGTCAACACCTCTCTTTTCCCGTACTCTGAAAAATTGCTTTTGCTAACTCGCTGTCAAAAGAACAGGGAAGGTCTGCATTCAAAGTTGTGGAAAGGAAGAATACTAAAGACAGTTAATGATTTGGAGGTCCCGGTGTTGGACTGGGGTGTACAAAGTTAAAAATCACACAACACCAGGTTATAGTCCAAACGGTTTATTCCACAACCACGTACTGCACAACCACCTGATAAAGCAGCAGCGTTCCAAAAGCTAGTGCTTTCAAATGCAGATAAGGGAAAATCCCAGGTTCCAATTAACAATTTCTGATCATCACTGTGCAAGTATCATCAAGACACCATCTAAGGATGGAAAAAGATTGTGACCTCCAACCCATACAGTTTTGTGATTTTTGATTGGTGATACAGAACTGCATTTCTCTATTTATTTCCCTTTCAGTCAGATTATTTATGTTTTTCTCTTTGTGTGTCTATGGGTGACAAATGGAGTTTTAAAAGGAATAAAGTTTAAGTTATGTAAATTAGAAATCTTGTTAAATTTGACGTTGGAGAAACTATGGTACAGATTTATGAGAATGATACTGGGACCGAAGTGATTAAGTTATTGGAAGTGTGTAAATTCTCTTGAATTCAATAATTGATGTCATTTTTGTATATGGCTGTACAAATCAGTTTGCATGTCTTCCTGCAATGTAATAATTCTTGTTCAAATTGCCTTGCACTGAACATGTCTTTGGATGAACTCTTTGACACACCTCATTGGACAGGGCAAATTAATGCCTTAGTAGTGAATTTAACATAAAGAAGCACATGCTTCTTTTACTTGTATTCCCTTCCATTGCACTCTTTCAGCTATCTGCTGATGGAGGTCTTGAAAGCACGTGTGACTTAAGCTTGTGGGTGACAATATTCAGATTGCATCTTGGGGTGAGTCAGAATTGCATCAGTGGTATCAGCTTTCAGATGGCCGCAGTTCTCTTCCTACTGTCCACCACAGGAGTCCTGCAGGGACCAGGTCTGGGAGATCTGTCATCAATAATTATCATCATTGACCTTGACCGAGGTCATCAATAATATTAAAATGGCAATGATTTCTTTTTGGGAGGCTCAATGTTCCATGCATAAATCCATGGCTTTTTTTATTGTCATCAGACTCAATAAGGACGTTGAAACATTTGCTTATAATTGGACTTTCTCCCACATTTCAAATAAACTGACTGGTGTTTCCCAGGATAGCACTCAGTCTTGCACTTGAGAACCACACCATTATAGTAAGTGTGGTGCTGGAAAAGCAAAGCAGATCAGGCAGCACTGAGGCACAAGAGAATCGATGATTCATCAAGAGTCCTGATGAAGAGCTTATGCTCGAAAAGTCAATTCTCCTGCTCCTCGGATGCTGCCTGAACTGCTGTGCTTTTCCAGCACTACACTCTTGACTTTCATCTTCAGCATCTGCAATCCTCAGTTTCTCCTCCTCCAATATATTTTTTTTATTTTTATTAGAAACTCTACAGTGTGGAAACAGGCCCTTCGGCCCAACTAGCCCACACTGACCCTCCGAAGAGTAAGCCACTTAGACCCTTTCCCTCTGACGAATGCACCTGACACTATGGGCAATTTAGCATGGCCAATTCACCTGACCTGCACATCTTTGAATTGTGAGAGGAAACCGGAGCACCCGGAGGAAACCTATGCAGACACGGGAAGAATGTGCAAACTCCACACAGACAGTCGCCCGAGGCTGGATTCGAACCCGGGTCCCTGGCACCGTAAGGCACCGTGTCGCCTGAGGCTGGAATCGAACCTAGGACCCTTGTGCTGCGAGGGAGGTAGCAGTGCTAACCACTGAGCCATCACGCCGCCCCTCAAGTAAGTACCAACGTTTTGTAGCATGAATTGGATATCGCAATAAAATGAAAATCACAACGTAACTAAGGTGATTTAGACAATCCACCTGAAAGCTACATTTGCAGATATATAACAGAAAACTAATAATTCTGGGTTTCAAAAGGATGGTGTCACAGCTCAAGAGTCTTAATCTTAATCTTCAATAATATTTTAACACATGACGTGAGTGCCTTCTATTTAATATCTGTAAATCCTCTTTTCTATTCATCTGCTCATTATGAAGTAAAACTATTTAAGTAATTTTTTAAGTTCTTAAGACATTTTGACATCTCATGGAACATTTTATCATTGGAGAACTTAAATATTCAGCTTGTTAACCCAAAATGTTTTGAATGGAAATTCCCATAGGACTGATTGGTTTGGGATTCAATTCATTCCTGTACACAAGTATTGAAAACTATTACTTTAAAGCACCTTATGTTAGAATCCCTACAGCGTGGAAGCAGGCCATTTATCTGATCAAGTCCACACCGACCCTCTGAAAAGAATCTCACACAATCCATATCCCTTACCCATATCACCCCTCATTTATCATGACTAATCCACTTAGCCTGCACATCCCTAGACACTATGCGGCAACTTAACTTGGCCTGCACATTTTGGGCTGTGGAAGGAAACTGGAACACCTAGAGGAAACTCACACAGACACAGGGCAAACATGTAAACTCCACACAGTCACCTGAGGGTGCAACTGAACCTAGGTCTCTGGCCCTGTGATGCAGCAGTGCTGACCACTCAGACACTGCCAATTTTGTTGTTAAGCCAATTTCTGTCCGATCTTGCAACACTCCTGTGAGTCCTGACAGCCTTCTCTTTAGCTCTGAAAGTTTGTCGAGAATTTCTATAATGCGTTCTGGAAGGGCAAAGTAAATAACAGACTACATTTCCTTCATTAATGATCCTTGATTCATCAATCAAAAATAGTAATGCTTGTTAGGCTATTCCTCATGTACACAACTCCCTGTAGTCTTTTATTCATTACGTTCAGTCTTGATCTATAATCTAGAATGGATTATTTCTCAAATGCCTCCAGAATTGCATGCAAGACTGCATATAACTCTGTAGTTTACTAAAGATTGACACTGTGTTAGCAGCTTCTCATCCTTCTACTGTTACCTCTTTTACAAGGAACAATTGAAGATTTCAAGCCACTGCAATCTTTATCCTTTTAATTTGGAATCCTTCTTTCTCCCCAGTTAAAGGTATAGTTAATTCCACTTTTAAGTTCTTTTTTCTCATTTTCATCACAAACAATTCTTCAAATGGCACAAGGGACTTTATTTTTCATAGCTTCTTACCGCCCAGATTTTTCTCTGTGCTAAGAGGCACTTATACAGACTTTAATGAATTTAAAATGCCTTTGATGAATGTCAGAAGAATAATTTATTGATTGTAACTATGTGGCATTAATTCATCTTGCCAATTACAGTCGCGGGTGTTGGGTGGCGATGGAAATGGAAGAGTTGTCCTTCCTCTGTTTCTTTTATTTGATTAAATGAAAGAGGCACAAAATTCTTTGAATAGTGGAAGAAGCTTTGGAGAAAAATATGGCAAAGAAATGAAAGAGTTGCTAAATGTTCTCGAATTGCCCACCTGCTCTTTCACCAATCCATTCACCCCATCCTGCCTGAAAGAGCTGTTCAATTAAGTCCATTCCATAGCCCTTTCCCCCAAGCACTTCAAGTATTTATCAAAATTCCCTCTTGAAAATTACTGTCAGATGTGCTTCTTCCAGCCTTTCATTTGAACACATTCCAGGTTACAATAAATTTTTAGATAAACAAAAAAATCTCCTCATCTCACCTCTACAGAGCAGTCATCAGAAGATTTGGCAATACCTTTGCTCCATGAACAGCTATTAATTAGTGCAAACGTTTGTATATACCTACAAAATAATAATGGCTTGTTTACAGATCAATAAATTCTTCAAGCATGTAGAATAATGGAAACCAACCTCATATACCAGAAACTTAATGATGAAAGATTTATTTTCACAAGCACGTCAGAAGGTCATTGCCTGAGTGTGTCAGCTCACTATACTGCATGGGCTACTCAATCATCAACTTACTGTCATCATCCTCGTTAAATGTAAGAAACTATACAGCCTTGTTGGTCCAGTGTGGTGAAGGAAAACCATTTCCATGTCTAAATAGAAGAGGTTCCTGTAGTTAACAAGATATAGTTGCAAATTAGATTGACACAACAGACATTGAGTGGAATCTTACAGGGGTGTGAGTGACATGGGCTATGTGTGTCAGAATCAAATGAGAAATCATGTGAGATCCAATTTGGCTTCGGAAGCAGCTTGCGCCAGCTCTTATGTTTTTCGCAGGTGGTGCAGTAAGTTTCTCGCTAGGCAGCGGAGAATTGTTAATTAAGCGGGATCATTGCTTATCTTGTTAACAGCATATCTTGTCTCATTAATATTCAGCTTCCTATCTTACCAAGCCGCCAAACAAACCAGACGACGGGAAAACCTGACGGCGAAGCCAGAGCAGATTCGGCTTGCCACTTGTTCTGAGCGAACTCCACGTAGACTTTGATCAAGCTGCACTTCAGGGCGTGACCCACAGGCACTAGTCCTACACCACATGGTGTTAGCGAGTTTGGAGCCACAAAAAGACATGACCCACTCTCACTAGTATCCTTCCGTACAGGTGAGGAAGGACAACACTTTGACTGGGAAAACACATCTATCCTAAGACCAGCCAAACAGAGACCATGCACAAGAATCCCTAGAAGCATGGCATTCCAACTGGAACTCTATCAACAAACACATCGATTTGGATCCCATCTATCACCCTCTGAGAGAAAAAACAGGAAATGACATCACCATAGGAAATGACATCACCAACCCAAGGAAACCTAAACACATAAATCGAAAGCGGGCCATAACATCAGTGCTTCACCGGAGGCTCACTGATGATGTTACCTAGTATGGTGACGAAACTTATGAAAACAAACTTCCCAGCTCAGCGAGCAAGCTTACATTGAGAACCACATAGTTCAGAAGACAGTTCATCATCTCTTTCTCAAGGGCAACTGGGGATGCACTATAAAAGCTGGCCTTGCTACCAACACCCTCATCTCATGAAAAAATGTAGTGAAGAGCCTTTCCTCCATATACATTGACATGGGACATCCAGCAACTGCTCATCCTGCCATCTCTCCGATACACTGGCGCTGTGCTCTGGAAGCACAGACTTGCATTGCAGGGTGCATGACCACTCACACTGAAAGTCTGCCCCCCCCCCCCGCTCTGTACACAGGCACAGTCACCTACTTCATGGATTGGATCAGGCAATATCTCAGTTTAGCAAGCTTACTCTCTTAGCACTCACTCTCTTAGTGCCCACTGACATGCTTCAACATACATGCCTTGCCTTGTCTTACCTCCCGCCATGCCAATTAACACAGTCCCATTACCAGGCAACTTACCTTGCCAATCAGCAGTTTTCAGTCAACAGCTGTGTACAACTTGTTGTCTGCAGAGTGCTACATCAATCTCTCACCTGCATAATGGTGCTGAGCGGTGAGTTGCTCTGGGAATGGCATGTGGTAAGAAGAGACAGGAATTGGATGTGACGGGCAGCGCAGGGTTGGACGAGGTTGTTCATGAGGTGGGTTTGGTGGGATATAGCAAGAAAACTCATGAGTCCTCGCGGTGATAATCCCTCCGAGAAACCCAATGCAACTTGGATTTAGCCAAAACAAAACATGAGATTCAATCCATTCTCACCGAGATCTTTAGCAGGAGTAGCTATAAGGTCGCACTCCTTCGATATCCTACTGTTCTGCTCACAAGGGCAACATCAAAGTGGGTAGGTAGTGCTTATAGCACCCAGTATTAACCCTTTCAGACCCATATACCACAGAGGTGGTTAGTGGCATTGAACTAGAATTTTAAGAAAGATCTTAATAACTTAAGAAGATTGCTGGTCACTTTCAATCCAGTTCCTGGCACCCATAGGTTCAAAGCAGAAAACGTTCCTAATCCTATGTTGATTGGCAGTGAACTGGCAGTATCACTGACACAGGACAATTGGCAAAGAGGTAACTATTATAGTTGAGACTGTGGCTCTTCAATTTGATTATTGGGCAGGACCAGTGTTTTGTGTCTCGATCACACTCCTGCCTATGCTTTTGTAGTTTTTTGATGGAAACAGCAATTAAGGAAGGTTAGCTATTTAGCCCACTCATATTTACGTGGACTGGCTAAACTGTGTTATCATGAAGACTGCCCACTTTCCCCTTCCAGCTCCATTTTGATTTACCCCCCTCCCCCTTGCCTTCATTTTTGATGGTCTGCGTTGCTCTTAATGGCTGGTTTTAATCACTGGTGATAGTTAATAGATGAGAATCTACCGCTGGTGATTTGGTGATGGGGAAGAAAACATGTTTAGTTGTGTGTAAAAGTACTTCTGAATATAAAAAGTAGACTGCCAAATTCCACCTCTGTACCATTGGCTGCACCACCCCACTGCTGAAAACCTCATTCGTGACTTGATTACCTTCAGACTTGACTAGTCAACTTCTGGCTGCTTTCACGAATTTTACACATGATAAACTTAAGGTCATTCAAAATGCCACAGCCTGTGACTGGAGTCATCTCAAATCCCATCAACCCATCACTTATTGGTATTACAAATGAGACCTGTGACAAGATTCCCCAAGTTGTTATGGTTTCAGACAGATATACTAACATTTGAAGCTCACAGGTAAGCAGGTATCTTCCCGTCTTTATTCATCTACCTCCTTGCTTGGATAGAATATAGAACAATACAGTGCAGAACAGGTCCTTCAGCCCTCAATGTTGCGCCGACTTGTGAAATATTCTCAGCTCATCCCCCTACACTATCCCATCATCATCCATGTGCTTATCCAAGGATTGTTTAAATCTCCCTATGTTGGCAGGTAGGGCATCTCATTCCCTTACCACTCTCTGAGTAAAGAACCTGTCTCTGACATCTGTCTTAAATCTATCACCCCTCAATTTGTAGTTATGCCCCCTCGTACAAGCTGACGTCATCATCCTCGGTAAAAGACTTTCACTGTCTACCCTATCTAATCCACTGTTCATCTTGTATGTCTCTATCAAATCCCCTCTTAGCCTTCTTCTTGCCAATGAGAACAGGTTCAAGTCTCTCAGCCTTTCCTCATAAGAGCTTCCCTTCAGACCAGACACATACTGGTAAATCTCCTCTGCACCTTTTCCAATGATTCCACATCCTTCCCAAAATATGGCGACCAGAACTGTACACAATATTCCAAGTGCGGCCGCAATAACGTTTTGTATAGTTGCAGCATGATATTGTGGCTCTGGAACTCAATCCATCTACCAATGGAACCTAGCACACCGCATGCCTTCTTCACAGCACTATCAACCTGGGTGGCAACTTGCAGAGATCTATGTACATGACTCCAATATCTCTCTGCACATCCACATTACCAAGAATCTTTCCATTGACCCAGTATTCTGCCTTCCTGTTATTCTTTCCAAAGTGCATCATCTCGCATTTATCTGCATTGAACTCCATTTGCCACTTCTCAGCCCAATTCTGCAGTTTATCCATGTCCCCTTCAACCTGTAACATTCTTCCACACTGTCCACCACTCCACCGAGTTTAGTGTCATCTGCAAATTTACTAATCCATCCACCTATGCCTGCTTACAGGTCATTTATAAAGATGACAAACAGCAGTGGTACCAAAACAGAATCCTTGTGGCACACCAATAGTAACCGGACTCCAGGCTAAATATTTTCCATCAACCACCACTTGCTGCCTTCTTTCAGAAAGCCAGTTTCTAATCCAAACTGCTGAATCACCCTCGATCCCATGCCTCTGCATTTTCTCCAACAACCTACCATGTGGAACGTTATCAATGGCTTTACTGAAGTCCATGTTCACCATGTCAACTGCCATACCCTCATCCACAGGCTTGGTCACCTTCTCAAAAATCTCAATGAGGTTTGTGAGACATGACTTGCCCTTGACGAAACCACATTTACTATCTGCAATCAAATTGTTGCTTGCTAGATGATTATAAATCCTATCTCTTATAATCTTTTCCAAAACATTTCCTACAACAGATGTAAGGCTCACTGGTCTATAATTACCTGGGTCATCTCTACTGCCCTTCTTGAACAAGGGCACAACATTTGCAATCCTCCAGTCGTTTGGTACTAAACCTGTAGACAATGATGACTCAAATATCAAAGCCAAAGCCTCAGCTATCTCTTCTCTAGCTTCCCAGAGAATCCTTGGATAAATTCCATCGGCCGAGGGAACTTGTGTACTTTCACTCCTTCTAGAATTGATAACACCTCTTCATAACTAACCTTGATCCTTTCTAGTCTAATACCTTGTACCTCATTCTTCTCCTCTAAAATATACTCCTTTACCTGAGTAAAGGAGAAATGTTCATTTAGCACGTCTCCAATCTCCACAGGGTCCACACTCAACTTCCCACTTCTGTCTTTGACTGGCCCTATTCCTAGAGGAGAAAGTGAGGACTGCAGATGCTGGAGATCAGAGCTGAAAATGTGTTGCTGGAAAAGTCTCATACCTATAGAAAGCTTTAAGTTCTCCTTTAATCTATTTGCTAAAGACTGCTCGTGTCCTCTCTTTGCTCTTCTTAACTCTTTCTTTAAGTCCTTCCTAGCTGATCTGTAACTCTCCATCGTGTTATCTGAACCATCTTGTCTCATCAACACATAGGTCTCCTTCTTCCGCTTAACAAGCGATACAGTTTCTGTAGTAAACCACGGTTCCCTTACCTTATCACTTCCTCCCTGCCAGACAGGACATACCTATCAAGGACATGCAATATCTGTTCCTTAAAGCAGCTCCACATTTCCATTGTCTGCACCCCCCGCATTTTGCTACCCTATTCTATGCAGCCTAATTCTTGCCTAATCGCATTATAATTGCCCTTGCCCTATCAATAACTCTTAACCTGTGGCATGTACCTATCCCTTTCCATCGCCAAACTAAATATAGTCGAATTATGGTCACTCTCTCCAAAGTGCTCACCTACAATTAAATCAAACACCTGGCCTGGTTCATTACCAAGCACCAGATCCAGTGTGGCCTCCCCTCTTGTTGGCCCTTCGATATATTGTGTCAAAAAACCTTCCTCTACACATTGGACAAAAACTGATCCATCCGACGTACTAGAGTTATAGCATTTCAAGTCAATGTTGGGGAAGTTAAAGTCCCCTATAATGACCACCTGTTCCATTCACTCCTACCCAGAATAATTTTGTTAATCCTCTCCTCCACCTCCCTGGAACTCTGCGGAGGCCAATAAAAAACTCGAAGCAGTGTGACCTCTCCTGTCCTGTTTCCAACGTCAGCCCATACTACCTCAGTAGATGAGCCCTCGTCAAAAATTCTTTCAGGCACCGTTACACTATCCTTGACTAACAAGGCCACACCTCCCCCTCTTTTACCCCCTTGCCTGTCCTTAATGAATGATCTAAACCCTGGAACCTGCAACATCCATTCCTCACCGTCCTCTATCCATGTCTCCGAAATGGCCACAACATTGAAGTCTCAGGTACCTATCCATGGTGCAAGCTCACCTACCTTATTTCGGAAACTTCTGGCATTGAAGTAGACACATTTCTTGCTATCTGGCATCATACTCCTGTGACTGTGAAATCCTGTCCCTGTCCTCCCTACTCTCATCCTCCTGTGCATTGCAACTACACCTCAGGTTCCCACCCTCCTGCTGAGCTAGTTTAAACCCACCTGAATAGCACCAGCAAACCCAGGATATTAGTACCCTTCTGGTTCAAATGAAGACTGTTCTGTTTGTACAAGTTCCATCTTCCCCAGAAGGAGTCCCAATTATCCAAGTGCCGAAACCCTCCCTCCTGCACCATTCTTGCAGCCACGTGTTTAGCTGATATCTCTCCCTATTCCTTGCTTCGTTATCACGTGGCACGGGTAACAAACCAGAGATAACAACCCTGTTTGTTCTAGCTCTCAGCTTCCACCCTAGCTCTCTGAAATCCTTCCTTACATCCCTATCCCTCTTTCTACCTACATCGTTGGTACGTATGTGGACAATGACTTGGAGCTGGTCACCCTCTCCCTTCAGGACCCCAAAGGTACGATCCGAGACATCACGGACCCTTGCACATTGGAGGCAACACAATGAAGTTAAGTTTTGAAAAGAATCCTTTCACTTGAGGATGCTGTTCTCCCAGACCTAATCAGTTTGTTTTCAAAGGAGAAGTTCAGAGCTGAGTTCTGAAGAAGAGAGACAGCGGACACAAACATGAACTCTGTTTCTCTCTCTGCACAGATGCTGCCTGACCTGCTTTGTTTGTCCAATATTCAGTGTTTGATTCAGAGTTCCAACGTTGGTCGTATTTCACTTTTATTCAAGCTGTTGCCCCATCATGGTTTCAGCTGGTAACCAAGAGTTAAGGAGTATCATGGTGAGCAGGGGCTTCCACCCATTTTGATACTATCCATCTGGAGTTAAAATGGAACCCAATTGGGTCGTTGCACAAAACAGCAAATTCAATTTTTATGTGACTCACAAATTCATGATCCTGAATGCACACAATAGGAAAATGCATCATTCCGTATTGGATATACTAGGACACTTGACCTCATGTCAGATTTCAAATTGGAATTAACTAATTCATTCTTTCTTTCTATCTATCTATCTATCTACGTGTCTATCTACTTGTCTGTCAGTCTGTCTATCTATTAGTCTATCTGTCTGTCTGTCTATCTGTCTATCTGTCTGTCTGTCTTTCCTTCTCTTTTTTTTATTCTCTTTTTCATGCTGTTCTTTCTTGTCCTATTTCTTGCTGGTTCATAAGATAAGTCAAGCAACCAACCCATTAACAAATCCGTTTATACTTTAGTGGCTAAAAGAAATTGGATGAATGGTCAGCCATCATGCTGTAACCTTCCAGCAGTAGCAATGCCTTTCTTTGAACCCAAACAATTCACACTGTGACATTACTATATGTAAGAATTCTCAGTGCACAATTATTAATATTCAGGACATTCTGAAAACAAGGTTCTTAAAGAATGCACTTGTCGTTACTTTGTTTTGTTAGAAACTGTCCAACCTTGCCGTTGGATGCATTACTTCGATATGCATTTGTTGGTTAATGCTTCAGAGAGTCTGGGTCAATTCAACCAGAACCCAGTTTTAACTCTTTATAACCCATACTCTTCCTCAAATGAAAACATCTGTCCAAGGTTCACAGACAGACATAAAAGTTGCAGCAGTTGTTTCTTCTCAATTTAGTTCAGGCTATTTTCACAACTCATTAAATATTCAGTTATTGATCCATGCAGAAGGCACATCTCATGAGTGAAGTTAACGATGTTATTGCAATTTAATTGCTATTGCAAGCAACCATTTACCATGCAAAGTAACTTCTAGCTATGGCACATCTGAGCAATCTGAGGGTTGTGATTTGAAACTGAATGAAAATGATGAATGGATTGTTGGTAAATTACAACTATTACAAGCATGATGGCTGACCATTCATCCAATTTCTTTTAGCCATTAAAATATAAACGGATTTGTTAATGGGTTGGTTGCTTGACTCATTTTACCTACAGCCTATAGGGAAGGAAACCTGCAACCCTTACCCGGTGTACGTGACTCTGATTTTACATCAAGTGGTTGATTTTCGTGCCTTCCCACTAATTAGAAATGGACAATAAATCTTGGGCTGCCAGAATTAGGCATGCTGTCAGAACACTTTAAAAAAGGGCCATTTTTAAAAAAATCATAATTGAAGTTACAGAAAATTGTTTAGCTGATACTGTCCAACGAAGCAAATAAAAGCAAATAATTTGCAAATATTCTTTTACTGCTTTCTCCTCTAACAAGAGTACAGCAGAACCTTTGGTGATGCAACTGGTTGTAATGGAGTACAGAAACTTGATTGAAACTCTCTGGTCCCTCTCTGGTTGAAATGCATCTTCTAAACTGCAACCAACTCTCAGGCAATTGCAAATGCTTTGCTATTTAGTTCAAATTGGTCCCTAGCCAAATTATAACTTGAATTTGGCGGTCAAATCTGGGGTCACCTCAGGGTATGGTATTACAACAAAGAACTTCTACATACCGTTGATAATTTATGAGGAAAAATTCTCTTTAGAGACCTGTATAACATGGGTTTGAGATTCTCATAAATCTCGACTACCTTTCAATTAAATAGATGGAATATACCAAACTAACTTGTGCCTATATGCAACTTATGAACCAAACTGGCAAATTGGAACTATCTTCTGTTGCCTCAATAATTCTTTTCAGAGATTGCAGGGTAATTTTTTTTCATTGCAAGCACTTGATGGCTAAGGCTAAGAATAAGAGTGTGCTTCTTAAAAAAATACCCTGATAGTCAAATCGTGCAGTGTGAGCTGTGCTCAATCCAGCCTTTAAGAAAGAAGAATATAATTTGTTCACAAATTTCCTTTCATAAAGGCAATGACTCATAATTTCGAGGAATCCTAGACATCTCAAGTAACGGACCATTCCTCAACTGTGTGAAATTTTGTTGACTATTTACTCCTTGAGTGAAGAAAATGGACGGGTGGGAATGTACTGCTTATGTCTTCACGGAGCATCCAAGAAATTACTTTCCAGCATGGCACCTTGTCAATTTAACACTAACCAAATTATAAGATTTGACCATTAAGCTGGTCACTCCATATGAATATTTTAATATGATTTCACACACCCCAATAACTGTTGACCCCTTTCTTTCGACTTTCCCCTGTTTGGAATCATACAATACAACTTAATGTCTCGATCACCCTCAGGGATATAGCTTAAGTACTTCTGTACAATAAGCTGTTGCAAGTCTAGTCCTGAAATCAATTGTTTTAGAAACACTAGTTGGCTGAAAATTATTGTAACAGACTCAAGCAAATTAAAGCATCATAATAGGGCAGTGCTTTGAGATTGGAAATATGGAAGGTACAGTATTTGGATAAATAAACTTATTTTTATACTACTTTATAATGTTTTTTAATCACTGGTTTGTGATTCATTAAATATTTATATCAATGGTGTTTTCTGGTTCACTCACATGTGATTCAGCTTTCTCATATCATTCCATACTGCAAACAAATTCCAACAATCAGAAATGACTTGGTCCCATGTATTCTTACTGGACAGGTTCAAGTGTAATGTGGTAAAGTCATGGAGTTCCTGGATATGATCCTTAAGCACATGAAACCAGCTTGAGAGTCGAGTGCATCACTAAAAGTAGTGTTCCTTGAAAAAGATCCAAATATTGAATCCCAGTATTGGGAACTGGCCACTTGATTTTCACTTTGTATCCTAATACCAGGTTTTCAAGTGGTCACCCCAATTTTACACAATTTAAAATACAGCTTAGACTTCACATTTATGTTTAGTAAATGTGTTCCAGTCCAGTATATCAAACCATAAGTACTATAGACTTAAACTCATGGTTTCTGATAGATTTTTAACGTAATATAACTGGATGATTATGCACCAACAACACAGCCTTTTAAATATACTAAATTGGATTCATATGATATCTTGCTAGAACAATGCATTAGTGCACAATGGAATGCCAAAACTCAGGTTTACTCCAGACATTCCAATCATAGAAGGTTCCTTATCTCATTCATGCCATCAGGGATGATAGGATGGCAAGTCTGGTGAAAGGTCATTGATCTGAAACATTAACTCTATTTTGCTCTTCAAAGATGTTCCTAGACCTATTGAAGGGCAAGCTCCATGCATAGCAGCCACCTGCACCCTTTGCCCATCCTGGATGACATTGGCAAAGCACCATCCTCACCAAATCATCATGGTGCAGTTGAGACTCACTTTGAATACAGTTCAGTTCTTCAGTACTGTTCTTTGGAGTTCATCAACACTTTTTATTGCAATGCTGTTGCCAGGCCACTTTGCACGCAGGGACAGGCACCCAGAATTGCATTGGGACAATGCTCTTTGCTTTCTTTCTTAGTGCTCACTCACTTTGATTCCTCCTGGATGTTCAGAGCATCTCAACCTTGCCTTGCCTTTAACACAGAACCAGAGCCAGGCAGCTGGTCACTTTTGGAAGCACAATTGGAAGTAATGTACTGTCAAGGGGGACGATGGTCACTCGGGGAGTTGGCCCTTTGTCAGTCAGGAAAGATGGTGAGATGTCCCAAGTAAAGCACAAAGGGCAGGAACAGTTAGTAGTTTAGGGGAATGAGATGGATGACAGTCATTGAGAGAAAATAATACAAACAATATTGAGAGTGGAAGCTATGGTCCTTGTTGGGAGGTGGTGCAATGACAGAGTTAGAGTGAGTATGAGGTATAGAGACATGATGGTGGCCCTTACCTTTGTGAGGAGCAGAAGGCCATTACTCTTCTTGTGGCAGTGTGGCACATTCCTCTAGACTATGGGCAACACCCTGACCTGGGTGGCTACTTCAGACCAGGCTGACAGAATTTGACACAGCGTGTATTTGGGGATTAAATATGGTGCTACAACATGAAAAGCATTTCAGCACTGTCAAATATCTCGCACTCATGAACACACGATTGTGTTAGACTGGTGCTGTGCAGGTGTGGTGCATACCTAATGAGGTGAGCAGTGTAATATTGTGTGAAATAACTCCATTGGGCTCACAGAGGAAAAACCTCCAGGAAATTCCCCAGAATTGACACAGTCAATTTCTGGACATGTTTCGCCCACAATGTTATACTGAAGAGTACGAGAAGTAGGAATAGGAGTCGACACATGGTCTATCAAGACTTAGGTTGGGCTTCAATTCACCTCATTAATTCTCAATATCCCTTGACTCCTTGAGAGAAACAATGGCCGTCAATGCCATCCTTAAATATATTTAATGATAAAACATCCACAACCTTCTAGGGTAGAAAATGTGAAAGATCCAAAACTGCACGAGTGGAGAAATATTTCCTTATCTCATCCCCACTCTGTTCCATATTTTAGATTCCTTGGAGTTTCAGTGTCTACCCTGTCAAGCTCCTTCAGAATTGCATACGTTTCAATGAGATTACCTCTCCTAAATTCCTAAGATTCCTACCTCTCCTAAATTCCTGAGATTACCTCTCCTAAATTCCAGTGAATATTATCCCAGTTTACTCAGCCCTTATTACAGGACAACTCTCTGATTCCTCACAAATCTTCACTGTGGCTATCTGCAGTGCAAATATATCCTTCTTTAAATATAAAGAACCAAATTTACATAGTATTGTAGGTATCCAATATTCAGTATTATCTGAAAATAATTTAAATGTGAATTGAAAGAAAGCGTGGACTGTAATGTGACTTCTCGGCTCTTTTGGTTATATTTTTGATGATTGAGACAGGTTGTACAAATGTGTTCTCAATGACAATGATCTTGTTCTTACACCCTTCCCAAATGATTATGTTTATCCTTTGAAAGAATGTTTGGCTTGAAAGAAAGGTAGTGGTGCATAATGCAAGAAAACCTCTAACAGTCAGGTGTAGTGGAGCATGAGATATTGTTTCAATGTGCAGTTAGCCTACAGAGAAGAAATCAAGCAAATACAAAACCTAACAGAAGTAACTGAAAACACCTGGAATAAAAAAGCAATGTGAATTTGTGCAACCATCTCTTTCTTAAACTGAACACTCTCGCTTTGCCTATTTGTGATATCCAACAGACCATAATAAATCTGAAACATTAGTTCCGTTTATATTGATAAAAATGTTAATATATATCATAATACTTTGTAATATTCAATTAAACTAATAAACAACAGTTTCTTTGCATTATATCATTTCTTTGGTCAAATTAACACCTCGGTTGCAGAATGAATGAAAATGCTGAACATTTGGAAATATGTTCATGAGAAAAAAATAATACATTTGTGCCCATCACATTCAAATGATACACTGATTTGACTGCAATGATCTTTTTAAATGCTCTAACTTTAGTTTGATTTTCAATCTGATATCTGCTTTGCACTACATCTTCAGAAGTAGATGTGTCAAAAACGAAGTCCTTATGTAGCATTGCACGGAATGTAAGCTTTGGCCAAAAGAAAGTTCGCAAAATAATTCTAAAGCGAGGTTAGTCTTTAGAAGCTTGAACGTTAGAGATTACATCTAATCAATTTTGGCATTTGCACTCTTTAGTGAAGAGAAGCCAAACTTGGAAATTTATAATTGATTAGACAGTGCATTATCACAATCTCACATCAAGCCTTTGGGCAAAAGCTTTAACAGCATAACCATATCCTTCAGCGACCTTTTTGATTTTTGTCAAATATCATCCAGTTTATCAGAATTGGCAGAAGAGAACTGAATCCCACCTTGATTTTGATGAAAATAATTTGTATATCGTACTGATATCTTTTGTTTCAAAAATCAAGTTTCAACATAATTGCTCATATTCTAACTAATTCCAATACCCCAGGTTCAAAACCGTTGAGCTCCTGAATTTAATTTGTCCTTAGGTTTACGTGTTTGACTGTTTGAAAGGTCTTACCCTCCAGTGCTGTTGATGTGTTGAACCATGAGCCCAGGACCTTTGTGGAAAGTTCTCAATTAAAAACAAACTTGGACCTAGATTGAAAGAAATATTATTACCATATTTTATGCTTTAACTTACTGTTATTGATGTTGATTCTGTAGCTGTGTCACTTCTGGCAGTTCTTATAAGAATACCATTGTCTGTATTCCCTTTAGAAAATCAAATACTTATCATTAGCTTTTACCTTCTTTCGTCTATACTGTTGACTTTTTTGAATGCTTGTGTTTATAGATTGCATGCAGCTGACATAATTGGAGCAATAAATGGGAGGTGTTTTGATGTGCAAGGGGAGTGGAGATGAACTGATGCATAGAGTTGATTCTAAAATAGCTGAGATTTATGTGCACTGTTCATTCAGCTACTTCAGACCTTCAGATTCAGCATCTCCTCCCTAACAATCTGTCAACTTGCTAACTCTCAGCACTTGAATAAAATTGCCCCTTTAGGAAGACAGCTTTACTGAAGTTTACTGAAATTAAAGTTACTCCAATGTTTTACTTAAAACAGAATCAAAGTTGACATTGTTCCTTTTACACAGTATTACAAATTGATATTTGATATTACAAATCAAATTAACATGAAATAACACATTTAAAGAAGTAAAAATAGAAGATTTAACCCTTATCCACAGCTACTGCTTTTTTGAGATTAGGTTTATTTTTAAAATACTTTCTCTTGAGTGCCTCAAGCCAGCTGGCCTTTCTCCCCACAGATTAAATGAAATGGCAGACATGATAGTATACCTGCCACATCTGTTCGTGTGACATATGCTCCTGAGGGACATGAGGGTCAAACTGTGGTTGAATAGGATCAAATAGCTACAGTCTGCCAAACGCACCAGATTCAAAAAATTGGCAATCACAGGGTAGCAAGAGTAGAATTAAAAACAAAGAGCTATTATGCATTATAGGTTTTAATTTGGCACATCATTGATCGCAGGTTCACAATATTTGTGATTTGACTACTGTCTGCGACAACTGAACCAGGTGCTCCTTCAAATATTTGTGTGAAAGCATCAGCAACCATCCTCTGCTGCTTTACAGTTTATCAAATAAATGCTATGCTCTGTAAAACCACTGCAAGACTAGCCCAGTAGTTATGATACAAATAAACAAACAAGAACCACTCAGCCCATCAAACCTGCTCCACCAAGCGATAAGACCAAGGCTGATCTGATTTTAACCTCAACTCTACATTCCTGCATAGTGCCACAATCGTTCATCCTCAAGAATCTATCTACCTCAACCTTAAAAAAAAATTTAAAGATTATGTATCCACTATCTTTTGAGGGAGGGTATTCCAAAGACTCACAACCCTTCAAGTGAAAAATGTTTCCTTATCTCTGTTTTAAATGGACGACATGATATGGAGGTGCTGGTATTGGACTGGCATGTACAAAGTTAAAAATCACACAATACCAGGTGATAGTCCAACAGGTTATTTGGAAGCAGTAGCTTTCGGAGTGCTGCTCCTTCATCAGGTGGCTGTGGAGCGGTTTCACAACCACCTGATGAAGAAGCAGTGCTGCAAAAGCTAGTGGTTCCAAATAAACCTATGGACCATAACCTCGTGTTGTGTGATTTTTAACTTAAATGGGTGACACCTTATTTTTAAAACACAGCGCCTAGATTCACCAATAAGAGGAAACAGCCTTTCCACATCCACCTGGTCAAGTCCCCTCAGAATCTTGAGTTTCAGTGACGTCACCTTTGACTCTTTAAACTGTGGAGGATACATGGTGCAAAAATGAGGAACGATACTATAGTGGCCATCTTATTGGAATCCTGGATAAATTTTTAATAGCTCATGTCAGAGGGTGGTGCGTGTATGGAATGAGCTGCCAGAGGAAGTGGTGGAGGCTGGTACAATTACAATATTTAAAAGACATCTGGATGGTATATGAATAGGAAGGGTTTAGAGGAATAAGGGCTAAATGCTGGCAAATGGGACTAGATTAATTTAAGAGATCCGGTCGGCATGGACGAGTTGGACAAAAGGGTCTGTTTCCGTACTGTGCATTTTTATGACTGTATAACATTGTGAATTCAAATTCCATTTTGAGAATACATTTCTCTTTAAAGTTCTGTAAAGTTATAACAGTAGAAGTGACTGTGAAGCTGTTCTTTGCACAAAACAAAACTCAAATCCTATGGGGAATGAATTGAGTCAGACCTACCCTGGAAGACTCCAGGCCAACACTACAGTTCACTTCTAATAGCCCACTGAAGTCCCCACGCAAATTAGTCAGTTGTACCAAACTTTCAGAGGTTAAAGAGAGATATTTACCACCTTAGCAGAGGAACCACGATGAGCAACAAATGTTGGCCTTGCCAACAACACACACATTAAACAATACACATTATCCAAGTCTCTTAAAGGTGTTTCCTAATCGGAATGAGGTTTTCTTTCTTCGTGTATAAACAGCACAGAGCTGAGACACAGATTTAATAAAAACCATATTTCAGAATAAAAGGATATTTTTAAAAAACATAATGGTAATGGACAAAAAAAACAAAGTAAAACTTTGAACATTTTGATTACCAGATAGCTCCACAGATTATGTGATAATGTGAATACTGAGAATTTTAAACATGCTGATAATGTAATTAACTTCATCATCCACAGCTAGATTCAAAGCCAGATCCCAAAAATAAAAAAACGAGCATGCTAATATTTGTAAATCATTACAGGATGAAGATTTCAAGTGTATGATGAATGATTATTAATGTATGAGTTTATCTCTAACAAGGTGATTTATCTGATATGGTAACGTGTACGTTATCTACTGTAGCACACAAAACTGGGTGTGCACATCATGGTGGTGAAGAATCCAATTGACAATGTACAAACTTTACATTCCTCAGGCATATAAGCATCTGGGCTAACATTAAATTAGTAACTTACAAAAGAGCAACATTCATTCAGTGGAGTTTTATGCTTTAAGAGATCAAAACATAAGATAGAGTATGATACCTTTGTACCCTCAGGGCACATGTAATGATGCAGTGATGATATCATGAGCATGTTTCTTAAAGGCTTAATGACGTACTGAACATGAGATACAACACAATTTATCAACGCACTATTTGTCTTACTTCTCTGTCTTGATAATGTTGATATCCTGTCCTCTCAAATGTTTACCTTTATACTATGATGTTTGTTTTCAAGACTTGTTTGTATTCAGTAGAGTATGTACCTTGGAATTACTTTTGGTTAGCACTTGGTTTGCAGTTCCAACAGGAATATTTTATGTTTAGTATGAAACACCAGCAGCAGCTGCCTTGGATGCAGCTATGTTGAGACCATAAGGTCTTAAGACATAGGAGCAGAGTTAGGTCTTCGGCCCAACAAATCTGTTCTGCCATTGAAAGAGATCATGGCTGTTTTAGTAATCCTCAACTCCACTTTCCTGCCTTTTTCCCATAACTCTTGGTTCTTTTACTGATGAATAATCTGTCTAACTAAGCCTTGAATACACTTAATGACCCTAAGACATGTACCATGTGCCCCTTAGTCTTACAAACTTGTTTTTAACAATGTATTCCAGGTAATATGAGACGTGTTAAAGTTAGAAGCACTTTTTTTTATGTTCCATGTTGAACTTGTTCCCTACGTGATGCCTAGCTGACCATTTCAGTGCAAAATTTAACTGCTGTACCTTTGCAGTTTGGAGACCACAAGCGGGAAGTAATAAAGGAATACCCTGTTACTGAAAAAGTTACATTAAATTAAATTTCTTGATAATTTGTGAATTGAATTGGACCAATTGTGATGAAACACAAGTTTTGGGTTTTATTCATGGAATAAAAAAGGCATTAAATCTGAACAACTGGTAACGCATGTTAACTGTAGCCACATTTGTTGTCAGTTTCTCTTTAGATTAGATTCCCTACAGTGTGGAGACAGGCCTTTTGGCCCAACAAGTCCACACTAAAGAGTAACACACCCAGGCCCATTTCTCTCTAACTAAATGCACCTAATGCTATGGGCAATTTAACATGGCCAATTCACCTGACCTGAACATCTTTGAACTGTGGGACGAAACCTACGCAAATACAGGGAGAATGTGCAAACTCCACACAGGCAGTCACCCGAGGGTGGAATCGAACCTGGGACCCTGGTGCTGTGAGGCAGCAGTACTAACCACTGAGCCACCATGCCACCCCATAATTTCCCAAATTTCTTTACTTCCCCATCTTCCTTGAAAATATTGGCATTTTATCCTCCTGATCTCTACCTTCTCAACCTCATAATCCTGCACCTTACATATCATATTCACAGGGAGGGTACTTTGAAACTTAATCATTTGTAGTCCAAGAAACAATAAGCCCTCAGAATGAAAAGCATCACTTTTATTTTTCTTACAAACTTCTTTCTCCAAAGCAGTCATTATTTCTTTGCTTTAGTATGCATCAGAGGACACTGACAAGTTTTGATATCCTCTCCTGTTGTGTATTTATATAAATATGGTGGACTGTCACTTTTAGAGTCAGATTACATGATGCAATGATTACATCATCAACCATTTTAGAGAAGACAAGCAGCTCTCTCTAACCTTACTGACTGCTGAGTGAATGCCACCATGATAAAGGTTCCTGGGCCTCCTGGTTCTTCTTGGAACCTAACATCTCCAAAGAAAACATTAATTATTTACACAATCATGGGCCATCATAATCAAACTGTATCTAATGCTTGTCTATGCACATCTGTCACTAGATCATGAAAGGGAGCCCTAGGTGATAGTCACCTGCTTTACTCAGGACCATCACAACACAAATGTAACTCAGGACAGACCAAGATTCAAACCAATAGGGTTCAAAACAAACAAATACAGAAATTTCTTGAGAAACTTAACAGGTCTGGTGGCATCTGTGCAGGGAAAACAGATGCTGCCAAACCTCTGAGGTTCTCCAGCAAGTTCTGCTTTTGTTTGTTTCAGATCTCCATGTATTCACATAAAGTGTTATGCATTCATTGTATAAACTGGTTAAGTCAGTGGAGTGGCAAATTTTCTCGTAATAAATTAAATATTACTTGTAATATCACTTCTGTTTTTGCAAATACATTCCTGGCTAAATTTAAGCTCAAATTAGCTCTTTGTAATGAATTATACAATTTGTTCATACCTTGTAAAGTCCTTCGCAGGTTGTAACCTGACCAGGTCATCTATGTACACAACCTAGATGGATAATCCTGTGTCTATTAATCAATGGAAAACCACTGGTGCAATATGTTTTTCATTCAAAACTGCATTACTTTACATTGATAAAGTCCATCTGGTATTATGAAAACTGATATTTCTTTGGCTACACCAGTGAAAGAAAATTGTCAATATCTTTTGTAACAAATAATACATGTCGAATCCTCTCAATTGTGGGAATTATATATGAAGCTGCCCTTTACTATGTTATTTTTTTTCGATAATCTATACATATTCATTTTGATCCATTTCGTTTGCAGAGGAGCTTCAGTAGCTATGACTCAGCTCAATAATACTATTGTCCATCATGAATTCAATCAAATACCCCATTTGAGCTACATTTCCTCTGTGGAATGTTAAGGATGTTGTTTTATGGGTAGTGCATCCTCACATTAACACCACATTTAACTACGGATGTTTTTCCTTGCCTTTTTACACAAATCATTTATTGTCTTTTGTAAGTCACTTCTGCCGTTTTCTGAAAGTAGCATCATATTCCATCAAACTATTTAAGCACATTTGTTTCATCCAAACTGCTCACTAGAGGATTGACGTTTGAATTTTCACTTTCTAAGTCATTGTCAAGTAGTCTTTATTTCACTCCAGACTTAGATTCATAGAGTCATAGAGAGATGCAACATGGAAACAGACTGTTTGGTCCAACTGATCCATGCCGACCAGATATCCCAACCCAATCTAGTACCACCTGCCAGCACCTGGCCCATATCCCTCCAAACCCTTCCTATTCATATACCCATCCAGATGCCGTTTAAACGTTGCAATTGTACCAGCCTCCACCGACGCTCTCTGGCAGCCCATTCCACACCACACCACTCTCTGTATGAAAATCTTGCCCCTTAGGTCTCTTTTATATCTTTCCCCTCTCGCCCGAAACCTATGCCCTCCAGTTCTTGACTCCCTGACCCCAGGGAAAAGACTTTGCCTATTTACCCTATCCATGCCCCTCATAATTTTGTAAACCTCTATAAAGTCAGGTGTCAGCCTTCGACACTCCAGGGAAAATAGCCCCAGCCTGTTCAGCCTCTCCGAATAGCTCAGATCCTCCAACCCTGGCAACAGCCTTGTAAATCTTTTCTGAACCCTTTCAAGTTTCCCAATATCCTTCTGATAGGAAGGAGACCAGAATTGCACGTAATATATTCCAAAACTGACCAAACCAATGTCCTATACAGCTGCAACATGACTTCCCAACTCCTGTACCCAATACTCTGACCAATAAAAGAAAGCATACCAAACGCCTTCTTCACTATCCTATCTACCTGTAACTCCGCTTTCAAGGAGCTAAGAACTTGCACTTCAAGGTCGCTTTGTTCAGCAACCCTCCCTTGGACCTTATCATTACGTGTCTAAGTCCTGCTAAGACTTCCCAAAATGCAGCACCTTGCGTTTATCTAAATTAAACTCCATCTGCCATTCCTCAGCCCATTGGTCCATCAGATCAAGATCCTGTTGTAATCTGAGGTAACCTTCTTCGCTGTCCACTACACCTCCAATTTTGGTGTCATCTGCAAACTTACTAACCATACCATCTATGTTCACATCCAAATCATTATTATAAATGACGAAAAGTAGTGGACCCAGCACCGATCCTTATGGCACTCCACTGGTCACAGGCCTCCAATCTGAAAAACAACCCTCTGTCTTCTACCTTTGAGCCAATTCTGCATCCAAGTGGCTAGCTCTCCCTGTATTCCATAGATCTAACCTCGCTAACCAGTCTCCCATGGGGAACCTTGTTGAACCCCTTATGGAAATCCATATAGATCACATCTACTGCTCTGCCCTCATCAATCGTCTTTGTTACTTCTTCAAAAAACTCAGGTCTGGTTTGTGAGACATGATTTCCCACGCACAGAGCCATGTTGACCATTCCTAATCAGTGCTTGGCTTTCCAAATACATCTTTCACTGTTGTAAATATACTTTGTTCTCACTATCCTCCCTGTCAGACTATCATTGTAACGTGGTAGATTGAAACAATCACTGATTTTTTTTCCTTCTGTCTAGCGTATTTACTACATAATTTACACCACTGAGTTCATTTCTAATTTTATAAGAGACAATGTACCTTGCTATTAATGGTTGCCCAGAGAGAGGTAACAACACTAACACCTTTTGTCCAGCAGTAAAACTCTGAGATTTGCTTTTTTTAATCTTTTTATCAAACAGTTTTACTGTTTGTTGACCACTTTTCAAATGCTTTTTGACCAACTTGCAAAATTTGATTAGCTTTTCTGTGAAGTCCGACATGCAAATTGAAGTTGGAGAATCTGAGCTTTCTTTATATTCTTTTAAATACTTTAAGTGATCCTCTTGCATCATAACCTGGTATCAATTTAAAATCTGAATCTTGAGAAGTCACCAGGAAATCCCTAATGAGAAATCAAAAGAAAGGAATTCCTTTACCTCAATTATTAGGATATTCCTGAAAATCAAGGTCTTCAAAGTTTGATATCATCTTGATAAGCCAGATATTCCCAGATATTATTTCTTTGAATATCTGTGACTTACAATTTAGCCTTTGATCTACCTGTACTTCTCTGGATAATTCATATCACGCGAACAATTGAACTGACTTTTCTGCACTATTTTTGTCACAATTTTTTCCAAGGCATTTCTTCAGGAAATCTTGTTGAGGGTGTCCTTCTGTTTGTTGGAGGAATATTCTATTCCTCCAATTTCCTTGTCAATTTCCATCTGGTTATTTTTGCAAATGTAACTATGTGAAATATCTTAATTACCCGCCAGAATCGCTGGTTCTCTGAATTTTTAAACTTGACACTCATCACAATAATTCTTAAGAGATTCTGGAAAACTACTGAAAATTGAATTCTTCCATAATCATGATTTTCTTCACATTCTCAAAATCTTTCTTTAACTTTATATTGAAACTTTAGATTACTGTTTTAACAGTTTGATAGTCTGCAGATTTATCTCTGACAAACTGGCGTACAATTCGTTTCTGTAATTTTCAGAACAATGTAATATTGAATTCCAAGCATCTTTGGCCTCTATAACTTCCTTGCTTTTTTTTTAATGAGTTGTTAAAGTGTTAAAATGAGTTAATAAAGATGTTTAAATGAGATTAAAAAAGATTTTTTAAATCTTTCAACTCCATCCATTGTACATAAAACAATAGACACAGATTTCTAATTCAATCAAATTCATCATTGGGCTCACAATCATCCTCTGAGCCACTGTCTCTTCTTTCTTGCTTTGGTCTAAGCTTTTCTTGAGACAAGTCATGTTATCTCATTTCTCACACTTTTTTGAACTCAAGCTTGTTTTATTCAATTCCTCTTCATTTTTCTTTCTCACTGTTTGCATTTCTTTTGTTTTTGTCTCCTCATTTTCCAAATCTATTGCTCTTATTTC
The DNA here is from genome assembly GCF_004010195.1 of Chiloscyllium plagiosum. Lineage (NCBI taxonomy): Eukaryota > Metazoa > Chordata > Chondrichthyes > Orectolobiformes > Hemiscylliidae > Chiloscyllium > Chiloscyllium plagiosum. The sequence goes on from NC_057735.1 coordinate 13,927,967, forward strand.
CATTTCTCTTTTCCTTTCTTTCTTCTCCCTTCCATTGATATTTTCTTTTCATCATCTCTTTTCAATTCTAATTCAATGTATTACTTTTCTATATGAATATCAGCAAATGTCGACAGTGACTTTGCAATAAAGACTGAAAGAGCTGCGGATGCTGTAAATCAGAAACAAAAACAGAAGTTGCTGGAAAAACTCAGCTGGTCTGGGACCATCCGTGAAGAGAAATCAGAGTTAACGTTTCAGGTCCGTTGAGGAAGGTCACTGGACCTGAAACATTAACCCTGATTTCTCTTCACATATTTTGCCAGATATGCTAAGCATTTCCTGTGACATCACAATTTCAAGTTTCCCTCCTTCTACTTCTAAGTGCTGGGTAATCACTTCAAGAATTTCATCCTTGTGCATCTGTTATTTCTAAGTCAAATTAATCTGCTCACTGTCTCTGGCAGCCTTAGTCAAAGATTTCAAATAATCCATGGCTATATTTCTTAATCCCAGGAAGTCTTACAAAAATGTAAAGGCCGTTTTTGACTCTCCCACCCAATATGCTTCACAACAATTCTCCTATTTTTATTTCCTGTAGCTCCAGGTATTAATTTCCTTCAAATTCATGAATGCCTCTAAAATTCAATGGCTTTCCATCCCAATAAGACCTCTACTTTGTGATGGACATGCTGGTGGTAATACTGAATAGCTCTGGCTCAATAGATCAATTTTATTTTTGAAACTTGGATGCTATGATGATCAACAACTGAACATATTCACAAGAGGCTAACAAATTACTTTTAAGAAAAGAGCCTAAGTTTATTACACAAATAAGAAGCAAGCAAAGCTATGTAGGTATAATGACAATATGGAAATGTTTTTTCATAAACAGCAAAAGGAAAGACTAAATCCCTTTTACAAGCAATATCCTTTACTGACACTCAACCCCAGATAAATATCACCTTTATCTCACTCCTTAATCTTGCACTGAACTGATGAGCTTGCAAATAGTGATTCTGTCTCTCTCCCAGAGACACACAGGCACAGAATAACTCACTGACCTTTCTCTCTGACCTCGAGGGGAGTTTTCTTGCTTTTCTGCTTTTCTGATTTCTTTTAGACTTTTAAATAGCTCATCTGCTTGTATTGGTCTTTTCTTCAGTATTCAACCTACTTTTGGTCTCACTTTTCCCCACTCAAAAAGGCTCAGTTTAGTAAACATCCCTATAATTGCCTCATTGGGTAGCTCATCTCATCCCTTACCTAAGTCTCATGACTTCCTTGAAATGTTATTTTGACTAACTGCAAAAAGAAATTGTGAACCTTATGTAAAAGAAGTTGCTTTCTCAGAACTGAAAACCAAAGGTCCATCTACCTTTACTTTAGAACTCAAGTTACCAAATAATATATTAAATTTCTATCACACCCTGGAACATGTCAATCGACAGAATTGTTTTGCAGCCATATTATTTGACATCTCCCACTGTTAATAATCCCAGGTAATGCATAATTCTGTTGGCTCACTCGTAAAGAAATTTAAGTGACGAACACAGTTTCCGAAGCTGTAAATATACAGAAAATATGCGGATTGCTCAAGAATTGCCACTAATCAGCAAAAATTATAAAGAGTCAGTTGTGTTTACTCTAAGTTAAAAAAAAAACATAGTAAATCAGAGTAGGATAGACCAAATGGCATCTATAGTTTAACCTGCTATTCCATGTTGGACCATGGCAGATTTTCTATTTCAACTCAATTTCTCTATGATTCCTTGAAGCTCTTTATTTCCTGAATGAACAAAATCTGTCTGACTTAGCCTTAAATAAGTTGTATAATGGACTACTCACAACTCCCTGCGACAGAAACTTCCAAAGATTCACAATCCAGTGAATGAAGAAATTTCTCCTTATCTTATTCCTAAATGATTAATCCCTTTTTCTGAGACTGGGTCCCTGTGTTATAGTTTCTCCAGCTAGGAGAAACAACCTCTCATTTTCGAATTTATCAAGGCCCAAATTGTATTTTTCAATAAGATCGTCTCTCATTATTCTAAACAAGGAAGAGTACAGACCCTTTTCTCTCAGGTTCTCACCATAAGACAATTTTCTCATCTCATGAATTAACTAATCGAATAATTGCCATAATCTTCCTCTAGGACATGTATAATGTCTTTGATATAGAGGCCAATACTATGCACACTACTCCAGTAGTGGTTTCATCAAGGCTGTGTACATTAGTCTCAAGACTTCCCTATTCTGTGGCAATTCTCATGCAACGAAAGCCAACATGCCATTGGCCTCCCTAATTGCTTGTGTACCTCCATGTGATGTGGGTGTTGCTGGCTGGGAGTCAGCATTTATTGACTATCCCTAATTGCCCTTGAACTGACTGGCTTGCTAGGGACACTTCAGAGGGCAGTTAAGAGTCAACCACATTGCTATGGGTTTGGAGTCAAGTGTAGGTGGACTTCCTGGACAGGCAGGAACAAAGCAGAGAACAATTAAACTGCATTTATTTCAATGCAAGAGGCCTAACAGGGAAGGCAGATAAACTCAGGACATCATTAGGAACATGGGATTGGGATATCACAGCAAATAGAAAAATGTGGCTCGGGGATGGACAGGACTGGCAGCTAAATGTCTCAGGATACAAATGCTACAGGAAGGATTAAAAGGGAGGCAAGAGAGGAGGGGGAGTGGCGTTTTTGATTAAGGATAGCATTACAGCTGTACTTAGGAAGGAAATACATCCAGGGAAGTTATTTGGGTAGAAATAAGAAAGGGGTGATCACCTTATTGGGAGTGTATTATAGACCCCTAATAGTCAGCAGGAAATTGCGAAACAAATTTGTAAGATTCCAGTTATCTACAAGAATAATAGGGTGGTTATGATAGGGGATTTAACCTTTCCAAACACAGACTGGGACTGCCATAGTGTTAAGATTTAGATGGAGAGGAATTTATTAAGAGTGTACAAGAAAGTTTTCTGAGTCAGTATGTGAATGTATCACTAGCGAAGGTGCAAAACTTGACCTACTCTTGGGAAATAAGGCAGGGCAGGTGACTGAGGTGTCAGTGGGGGAGCATTTGGGGCCAGCAACCACAATTCTATTCATTTTAAAATAGTGATGGAAAAGGATAGACCTAATCTAACAGTTGAAGTTCTCAACAGCAAAAAGGGGACATGAGATAGCTTTGGCAAATAGTGTTAAGGAGAATCCAAAGGGTTTTTACAAATACATTAAGGACAAAAGGGTAACTAGGGAGTGAATAGAGCCCCTCAAAGATCAACGAGGTGGCCTTTGTGTGGAGCTGCAGGAGATTGGAGAGGTACGAAACGAGCATTTTGCATCAGTGTTTACTGTGGCGAAGGACATGGAAGATACAGAATGTGGGGAAATAGATGGTGACATCTTGAAAAATGTCCATATTACAGAGGAGGCTTGAAACACATAAAGGTGGATAAATCCTCAGGACCTGATCAGGTGTAACCTAGAACTCTGTGGGAAGCTAGGGAAGTGTTTGCTGGGCACCTTGCTGAGATATTTGTATCATCGATAATCACAGGTGAGGTGCCAAAGGACGGACGTTGGCTAACCTGGTACGATTATTTAAGAAAGATGGTAAGGACAAGCCAGGGAATTATAGAACAGTGAGCTTGACATCGGTGGTGGGCAAGTTGTTGGAGGGAATCCTGAAGGACAGGATTCACAGGATTCAAAGGCAAGGACGTATTAGGGATAGTCAATATGGCTCTGTGCACCTACCAACCTTCACATAAACCAAATCATCCGCCGACATTTCCGCCACCTCCAAAAAGACCCCACCACCAGGGATATATTTCCCTTTCCACTCCTTTCCGCCTTCCGTGACTACCTGGTCAGGTCCACGCCCCCCTACAACCCACCCTCCCATCCTGGCACCTTCCCCTGCCACCGCAGGAACTGAAAAACCTGCGCCCACACCTCCTCCCTCACCTCTATCCAAGGCCCTAAAGGAGCCTTCCACATCCATCAAAGTTTTACCTGCACATCCACTAATATCATTTATTGTATCCGTTGCTCCCGATGCGGTCTCATCTACACCGGGGAGACTGGGCGCCTCCTAGCAGAGCGCCTTAGGGAACATCTCCGAGACACCCGCACCAATCAACCAAACCGCCCCGTGGCCCAACATTTCAACTCCACCTCCCACTCTGCCGAGGACATGGAGGTCCTGGGCCACCTCCACCGCCGCTCCCTCACCACCAGACACCTGGAGGAAGAACGCCTCATCTTACTCTATGCTACTTTCTCCCCACCCCCCCCCCCCTCTAGCTTATCTCTCCACGCTTCAGGCTCTCTGCCTTTATTCCTGATGAAGGGCTTTTGCCTGAAACATCGATTTCGCTGCTCCTTGGATGCTGCCTGAACTGCCGTGCTCTTCCAGAACCACTAATCCAGAAGCATGGGAAATTTTGTCTCATGAACTTGTTTGAGTTTTTTGAAAAAATAACAAAGAGGATTGATGAGGGCAGAGTGGCAGATGTGATCTATATGGACTTCAGTCTCCCTATGGGAGACTGGTTAGCAAGGTTAGATCTCATGGAATACAGGGAGAACTAGCCATTTGGATACAGAACTGGTTCAAAGGCAGAAGACAGAAGGTGGTTGTGGAGGGTTGTTTTTCAGATTGGAGGCCTGTGACCAGTGGAGTGCCACAAGGTTTGGTGCTGGGTCCACTACTTTTTGATTTATATAAATGATTTGGATGTGAACATAGGTGGCATAGTTAGTAAGTTTGCAGATGACACCAAAATTGGAGGTGTCGTGGACAGCAAAGAGGGTTACCTCAGATTACAACGGGATCTTGATCAGATGGGCCAATGGGCTGAGCAATGGCAGATGGAGTTTAATTTAGATAAATGCGAGGTGCTGCATTTTGGGAAAGCTAATCAGAGCAGGACTTATACACTTAATTATAAGGTCCTAGGGAGTGTTGCTGAACAAAGAGACGTTGAAGTGCAGGTTCATAACTCCTTGAAAGTTATGAAAGGATATTGGAGTGGGAGGGGGAGGATCCAGTTGTTGTGGTCCACATTGGGACTAACAACATAGGCAAAGCTAGGGTGGAGGACCTGTTTGGGGATTATCAAGCACTAGGAAGGAAATTGAAGTATAGGTCCTTAAGGGTCATAATCTCCGGATTACTACCCGAGCCACGAGCCAGTTGGCATAGGGATAAGAAAATTAGGGAAGTAAACACGTGGCTAAGGGATTGGTGTGGGAAAGAGGGATTCCACTTCATGGAGCATTGGCATCAGGTTTGGAACCAGGGGAATCTGTACTGTTGGGACAGTCTCCACCTGAACCGATCAGGTACCAATGTTCTAGTGAAGAGGATAAATAGGGTGGTCAGTAGGACTTTAAACTTCTGAGTTGGGGGGAAGGGAAAGTGAAAGCGACAGGGAGTATAGAGTTAAATGGAAAGATAATCAGCAGGATAGCATATGTGCAGGCGGATTTAAACTTGAGACAGACTGGGAATGCAGCAAAAAGGAAGGATAACTTAGGACATCTTATGACTTCCAATATCTCTAATGATAAGAAAGTTACCACTAAGGCACTTTACCTGAATGCTCGTAACATTCGTAAGAAAGCAGATGAACTAATGGCACAGATCATCGTGAATGATTATGATGTGATAGGCATCACAGAGACGTGGTTGAGGGGGGGGTCAGGACTGGCAGTTAAATATCCAAGGATTTTCAACTTATCGAAAAGACAGGGAGGTGGGCAGAGGGGGCGGGGTTGG